>NC_141696.1:1321298207-1321866131 GCF_964263255.1 Lissotriton vulgaris | reverse complement strand
TTTTTATGTAACAGGATAGGTGTATGTGTACAGTACAACATCTCTATACCAACAAAGTTGACATTTTATCCTTACTTTGTCACTTTTCTTTATTCTTTGACATTACATTGTAATGGCAGCACAATCATTATTCCTTCAGGTTTATATTAATATCTAGGAGAAGAATCAGTTTATCATGCTACATATCGTAGACATAAACATACTGTCAGCATGTATGAATTTGGAAGTCTTTCTCATCTGGATGTGTCTTTCCTGTCAACTGTAGTGAGACAACGGCCCCTGGCATTCACATTGTGACCAAAACCATGGATGACAGTAGGGAGGATTCCTGTCAGTAGCAACTAGATCCTCTATCTTCTATCAATCAGGTAAGTCGGTGAACATCTGGTGTTTAGTACTATATCTCATCGGTTTTCTGTCTCAACATGTTTTGTATGCTATTTCAAATATCACCTTTATACAGATTTATATTTTATTCTGGTTCATTGACTATCTTTTCTATCTGCCTAACTGCATTGACAATATTTAATTCAAATACCGTAGATATCCTCTGATTCATGAGGTTTTATTTCACATTAATTGTTTTGCCTGTTTTTAGGTCAGGAAATACCTTACAAACTCTGGCTTCAAGAACACAGGTTCAGCTACTGCCATCAAAGGATTCAATCACAGAGGAAGCATCCTTCGTTGGGGAAGGTATGCTGACCTTGTACAAATGTGCTAATTCCATGCAAACATCAACTCTTACAGTAGTTACCTTTACCACGCAAACCTTTACCACAAAGTATTTACAACACATATACCTTTAGCACACATCTTTACCATGCATACCTTTGCCACAAACATACATAAGTTTGCATTAAAGTACCCATTATCATGCATACCATTACCACGCACATACTTACCACACAAATCTTTATCACATATTTGTTTTTTAAAGAAAAAAAATAGTAATTACTTTGTAAATACATTTAAAATGATATGTACAAAGGCACTTTAATTATGGTGTACCATCTTATATTTGTTCCAATATTTTCAAATAAAATTTACTTTTGCATAGACTATAGAATATGTATATGGATCAGAATGAAAAGCAGCTCAACACCACACAATCAACCAATCCATCAATCAGGGATTTGTGAAGCGCATTACTCACCCGCGAGAGTCTCAGGGCGCGGTGGTTACGCAGAGCTACATCTTACACAGAGGTTTTCAACATTATTATATCACAAACTAACACTATGCAACGCATCCCAACACTACGCAAATATTTTCAACATCAATATATCATAATGCAACACAATGCAACACTACACAGAATACTTTAAACATTATTAAATTAAAACACAGATATGAATCTATGATCATTTTCACAACACCGTTCCCAACCAAGATGGCAGACAAACTTTCTCAGGAAGGTCAAATACATGACAAAATAACACTAGTTAAACAATTGTAGGTTTAGTAATGTTTGTATTCAGAGAAAAACACACATTTCAACAGTTAATTCACTGAAAAGTATGATTAAATTAAAGAAATTATATCAATTCAGGAATCTACCCTTTTGAGATCAGAGCTACACTGATTTTTGAAGTGACCACATGCGCTGGTGAGAGGAGGAGTATTCCAGAGACACAGTTTGAAACAGTCCTTCTATCTATCATATTAGGTATAAGCAATTTCAGACATTATCTTAGGGCCTGACTAAGATCCTGGCAGATCGGGTCCTGTCGTGGCTTTTTCAGAGCTGTTCCTACCCGCCGGCTTGGCAGTCGGTCCACCCTATTTAGAGGTTGGTGATTGCATAGATGAAAAACTGCCGTGGTTCAACCGCCACCTCCATCAAATCTCAACCACATTGACGGTGGGATTAGCAAAAGCTTCTGTTGAAGGTGCAATTGCCACTTTGTCCACAGGCCAATCATGATGTGCCTTCCTGCCAAAGCAACTGTGTCGGGGAAACCTCCACACCTGAGTTGGCAAAACAGAATGCACATAAGGCAGAAACTCACCTTTACTCACCTTCCCACTTCCTGTACCACCATGGATCCAGTCGTACACCTCCTGCCTCTGCTGCTGCTGGCTGATCACAAGGCAAACCAACACTGTATTTTGGACTTGTGCTTTAAACAAATCTACTATTATGATTTCATCGACCATGACTGGCAATTCTCCCTCAGTAAAAGGTAGATTTTTGGGTCTTGGCAATGAGCAAATGAATTTGCTTGAATAAAAAATAGTTAACCACAAGGTAATACATCAAAGAAGATAAAGGGACAAGAAACAGCGAAAAGCAAACAAAATAACCTCACTTAATTCTCAAAGTCTCAGAAAGAAAATGTGGTGCAGTGGAATGGCAAAGAATCATGGTCTGAAATGGGTTGTGTTTTATGTGATATGCTTGTGTTTCCATTTAGCCACTGGACATCAGGTGTGTTCTACTAGCATCAATCTAATGACCAGGGTGATGGTGCCTTGTTGAGCGCGTACCCCGACGGACTAGCTCTGTCAGGGAACTGTTTCTAGGAGACTGCCAACACAACTAGGAAATCTAAGTCTGCTCAGCAGGAACCCACTGGCCTGAAGGCGATGGAGTACTATTCGCAAAAATTAGAATCCGCTGTGTTGGTGGCGTTGTGCCTCGACTAAGCCTGGAAACACTCTGTCGACGTGGATGGTGAGTCAGCCTACATGCATCTAAATATGGTGGGTGAAAGAACGTCAATTTGGTGGAGTACTTAGCAGCACTGCCAGAGCGGGACTGCAGTAAGACCGTGAAACTGTTTTCTAATCCTTGCAAATTTCATATTAATATATTAAAGTTAAAAATAATGTATACATTTTTTAATTACATTTTTACAATTTGTGACCTTGGCCTTCATTTCCATTTAATTTTCAAATCAATTTCTAGTCAGCAAAAGTGCTAGACAGTGGCTGAGGGTGCAGATCTACTTTTCTAACTCAACCAGATGACTAGTCAAGGCACATGCTGGACAGTATCTAGGGGGACAAATTTAAAAATATTTTTTTCTTCTTTTTAAATCATTACAATTGAAAATTAACTTAAAGAAATACCCAAAAGGCAGTCACCTTAAATAAAAGGTAAGAGTAATAAGCATTTCTAAGGAAACACATAAAACACACATAAATAAATGCTATCATGCAACAAGATCTCAAAAATCTGTTATACATATTCTTTTTCTTAGAAACACCACTACCGAAGGAAAACACAAACTAAAATCCTCAAAACCTTTTGTCAAAAGCAAATGGAATAATATAAAAGGTAAATAAATTCCCAATAAACTAAAAATACATTTAACAATTACATTGTATTCCCTAAACAGCAAACGAACACCCATATTTTCCAAAGGCCAAGCAGCATTTTATAATCTTTTTAACTGATATCAAGAATTAGCTTTAAGTTTTTCTCTATGTAGAAACAACACACAAAATAAGAAAAATCCACAAATTTATTGCATCACACTTATATACTGTTTTAGGTTTTTCAAGACGTTAAAATGCAAGACAAGCAAGTTATATTCAATCCAAACATTCAACTAGACTGCTACAATATAGTAGAAACATTATTGTAAGGAGAGATTGACTGAACCCAGAAGTCATTGGAGGGTCGTTGAATATTTCTCATACCATTGCAAAGGCATAGTGGTTACTCTTGGTGACACAGTGGAAAGAATGACAGCGCATAGTCACTCTCCGTCGGCAGTGACGATTGAGGTAAGAAAAAATATTAAACAAAGTAAGGGCATTATTACAAGTTTGGAGGTCCTCCTGTCGCTCCCAACTGCATTGTGTTTTGTAACTTCTAAGTTTATGGATGACTTCTGCATTTCAATTGTTTAATCTGAATGTTTTTCACAAAACAAGGCAAAATTGTACCTACTCCTAAATTACTTTGAAGGCACATGGATTGACCATCTAAGCAGGTGAGGTCAAAATGGAAACCAATGTTTCCAATTGAATGGTAGATCTGTTACTCGATCTACTTAGACGGAGATGCAAAAATCAATAATGCGCTTGAGAGTTGGCATAATTGTTTTAACAACTCTGTTCGAAAAAGTCACTTCAAGTTCTATCATTTCCTGGGAATTAAAAAAATGTAAAGTATAAAGTTTCCAGGAAATTAGAAAGGCACAATCATTGTCAAGTAGTCTGAATCCTCTGATATCTAAAAAATGTAAAGAGATGTTGGAAAAACTATTGTCTAAAATTAAACAATTTCTATAGTTTAGTTCTTCAGAATACCTAGACAGGACTGCATTGATTTTACACTACTGATATCCACTAATTTGTTACAAAATCACTTCCTTGTTTTGACAAAACAGCTTTATTTAATCAGCAATTTTTAAAAAACGTAATTACATTTTTTTCCACTTGGTACCTGTTTTCAACCTTTGGTGATGTTCTAAGAACACCAACAGTTAAAGGTAATCCAACAATCCATATAGTTAACAACAAATCCAAACCAAAGCAAAAAAATGCAATCTATTGAAAAAGTTGCAAGCTTTGAAACTTAAAAAATGTCCCAATCCAATAAGCCTGTTGCTCGATAATTTCTATATTTTTTTTAAACAAATGAAAGCTAAATAATTTTAAGGGAAAACAGAAAAAAGAGATCAAGCTTTTCTTTTTTGTCTAATCATTGTCTTCTCCCAAAGCTAAGAAAAGTGAAAAATCATAGCGCAAAAAACCTTTTTATTCAAATAGGTTTAAAATAAATATTAAGCATTATTTATAGTTTTTCTTATAACCTGTGTTGAAAAACAACAACTGTCTCTCTTACAAAAATAACCTGTATGGAAATGTAAAGCTGGTTAAAATGCAAAATATTTTCTTTTTTTAAGTATTAACATCAATCCACCTCCCTGCATCCAATCCCTTCTTGCAATAAATTACCTAACAAATATGGTTTAAAAAGTAAATTAAATTGTTCTTACCTGACCACAGCTTCTCCTTGCTTCTGATCTTGACTGCGATACTCCACTGACTGTAGGAAAACACACCAAACCAATTATGGGAACCAGGACATACAACAGTTAAAAATGGAAAACTTCTCCAATGGAAGTTAAAAGAAAATCATAGACAAATGCATTAAAACAACAAAATATAATTGTTCTGTCCTTCTTATAACTTTGAAATATATTTTGGACAAATACCTTATATTCTGTTGTAGATAAAAAGTGTTTTAAATGTCTTAAATTATTTTACAAAATATTACAATTTAATTTGTTTTGTTTTGATTACATTTACTTTAAATATTACTAGTTATTTACTATTGTACATACTAATTTTCAAATTAAGATTCATGTTGGAGAATTATTTAAAATTATAAATTCCTTTTTTAGAAAAACTATTGAAATTTTTTAATATAATTAGCAAAAAATATGTCTAATATTCCATTGATTGATATGCAGGGATTATTTAAGGTACTTGAGTATCAATACACTCCCCTTCCCATTACCTCCTATATCCCGAACATCCTGCTAAAACTTAATGTTCATATTATTAAAATATCTTCATTCAACTATTTAAAACAATATATATATTGTGTATAACATATTTCAAACTCAGGTATCTTAGTTGACACTTGAGTATTAATACACTCCCCCACTCATTACCCCTATATCCCTTACATTCCATATGTTTTACATTTTTTAAAGTAATTTGCATGATTTATTTTAAAAATATTACAACTTGTTATATTACATTACATATTAAATACTTGGACATCCTAATAAATACTTAACTGTTAATAAACTCCCCCAACCACCATCCCTATATTCCTAGCTCCTGCTTCTAAAACTGTTATTACATATTTTCTGAATAATTTGCATAAAATATGTGAAAGTTATTTAAATATTTTATAATGCATTACATATTTAATACTCAGATAACTTAGTTGCTGCCAGAGTATCTATAAACTTCTCTACGTATAACCCCTATATTTATAATATCCCGCTCCTAAACATATATTAGTATATTTTTAAATAATTTGCTTAAATTATTTTAAAATTATTGAATGATTTTATAATACATGCTGGGGGTCTATTTTCGCTGTTGTAACCTCCTAAATAAAAAGAATGCTGTGAAAGTCTAACTAGAAATTGATTGACTACTAATAACAGAATGCATTAGGAGAGTACTGGAAGATGAACAGAATTTCAACAAGCACATTCAACATGAAATTAACAAAAACAATGAGTTGCATGTCAAGATGGCGAGAGCTGGACACCCTTTAAAGTTTACAGAGCTAAGTTTCTCAAAAAGCAAACTTTCTATAAACATGAGGTTGGTTACAAACAGTGAAAATGGAGTCCCAGCTTCAACCTATGAAAAAGGTCCAGGTGGACCAAAATGAGTAATTACCAACACTGTTTGGAGCCAATCAAATAAAAAGTTCAGCCTGAATGAGGAATACAACTTTCTTTCGGCAATGGAATAGTATCAAATTGATGAAAGGCATGGTTCTGCCGTACAAGCCTGCACCTCAGCAAGGAATTAAATGTGCACGGCAATGCCCAAGCTTGGACCTCTTCTAGTAACATCTATATTTGTATAATTGTATATGCCAATATGCCAATATACATTAATATATACATTGGTATGTATCGATATATATTACTATATTTAATTTATTTTAAAAAAATATATAAAAACATTGCAGGCCTTATTTTAAATAAAAGCCCATTTTATACTTATTTCTGAGAAAACATTTCTAAAAGTTTTATCTCACTTGGTATTCAAAATACAATTCAGGATGAAAATTAATTTTCATAACTCCGGTGAAAATGTGACTCGGACACTTAGGGGTGGATTCCGATTCGGGTCGGAAATCGGTCTGACCGACTCGTACCTAGAATGGAGTCCGACCGACACCTACCGGCACCATACGACCCGTGCAGTATGATGCAAAGCCTGTGATTTACAACCGAGCCGTACGAAACCAAGCCGTCTGACCGAGCCGTACAAAATTCAGCCATCCGGCCGGAAAATGTACACGAGCTGCAAAGACCGAACCGAACCCGCAACAAACCCGACTGATACGTACCGGTGATGTCCGAGCCACACAGTACGATGGCAAAGGCATAAAGTCAGACCGAACTGCACGGAGCCCAAACGCACGACCGGATCTATGTTGATACAACGCATGTTATTACAACGCATGCTTTTACAACGCAATTTTTACAACGCAAAAACTTTTACAACGCATGTATTTACAACGAATGTTTTTACAACGCAGGTACCTTTACAACGCATACCATTACAACGTAAGTATTGGTAAGTATATGTTAATTTTATAATCGTAAATAATTAAAAAAAATATAATGTAATGTAATTTAATTTAAATTTAATTTTAATTTATTTTTACCCTTTACCCCTGTACCCCCAAAACCCAAAACTGACCCTGAACCCCAAAAATACCCCTTTACCCAAAAACTAAAAACTGACCCTGAACCCCAAAAATACTAGGTATGGGCGGAAAATCCGTTCCGCTCGCGGATTTTGTGGATTTTCGGGAAATTTGCAATCCGCGAGATTCGCGAATCTCCCGCAAAATCCGCAAATCCGCGAGCAGCGGATTTTGCTCGCACTGCTCGCACTGTTCGCGTGAGTTCGCGCCCCGCGAATACGTGCAAAATTGCAGAAATACGATCTTAGCAAAACTGAAAGTAACTACTTACCAGGTTCAAAAGTTCAGGCTCATCATTAGTAGCCATTTCCTGTAGTGCTTCCTGAGGGGCCCCTCCAGAGTTCAGTTGCCAGTTGAAACTATTATGTGACCCTGCTCTGAACCTCAGAATAGTTACACATATGCCACAAAGGTCCTGAATTACAGCTAAGGGAGACAAGCAGGAGCCAGGCTGGAAGTTAAAATCCATTAATCAGCCCCTAATTCATTATTGTCAGTTGGGGCAGGGCAGGTGTTGTAACTAATTTTGCAACAATGAAAGCACTTAGCAAGTGCAAAAGATCACTAATCAGGGCGCACTAAGGAAGCAGGTGCCAGCTAAAAAAATATTCTGTGACACATTAATCAGCCCCAAATTAATTCAGGTCACTTGAGGCAGGGAAGGTGTGCTTTGCTTTGCCGAAAATAATGTACACTGGACAACCAGAGGGTGTGGTGATGAAACAGAGGGTGGCATGGGTGGGCCAGAGGGTGGCATGAGTAGTCAGAGAGTGGCAGTGGTGACAGAGAGTGGCAGTGATGAAGAAGAGTGTCCCAAACAGGCTGGACACGTAGAAACAACAAGTTCGCAAAACTTGCGACCCGACAGGTAAGTTCGCAAATTGCGAAATTGTAAAAACCCTCGCGAACTGGCAGAAACACGGGCGAACACAAAAAAAAAAATCCGCAAATTCGCGGGAATTCGCGGATTTTGCGGATTGCGAGTTCGCAAATCCGCAAAATTCGCGAACGCGAGATCCGCAAAATTCGCCCATGCTTAAAAAATACCCCTTTACCCAAAAACTAAAAACTGACCCTGAACCCCAAAAATACCCCTTTACCCAAAAACTAAAAACTGACCCTGAACCCCAAAAATACCCCTTTACCCAAAAACTAAAAACTGACCCTGAACCCCAAAAATACCCCTTTACCCAAAAACTAAAAACTGACCCAGAACCCCAAAAATACCCCTTTACCCAAAAACTAAAAACTGACCCTGAACCCCAAAAATACCCCTTTACCCAAAAACTGAAAACTGACCCTAAACCCTAAAAATACCCCTTTACCCCAAACATATAACATATAAAAAATATTTATATACTTACCAATACTTACGTTGTAATGGTATGCGTTGTAAAGGTACCTGCGTTGTAAAAACATTCGTTGTAAATACATGCGTTGTAAAAGTTTTTGCGATGTAAAAGTTGCGTTGTAATGGTATGTCGTTGTAAAAGTTGCGTTGTAAGTGATGTTTCCCGCACGACCGTCCCAGATCAAAAATGTACCTGAAGCGAGAGACCATGGCTATAGACTTGCATGCAACACAGAACACAATCAGCATGAAAGACACGGAGCAGCCCGGACAGGCCAACATGAGAGTCCGACTTGGTCAGAAGAACGTCTCCTACATGCCCACCAAAAACAATACCAAAAACACAAAAAAAGGACCAGTCAAGCCATGACTAAGTCAATAAATACACCAAAAAAATACCGAGTCACGCCCCCAACTTCATCTATAAAAAGGCAAAAGTACAATACCATGATCCTTTGCAAATACAACCGAGCAGCCAACACAGAACACCTTGAGACACCAACCACAGACACACACAATCAACTCACCCATCACTCCAAACCACACACCATCAGCACTACTCCTAAAGCTCTCACACATACACCTAACAAAACAGACACCCACCCACCCTCACTTGCACCCACACACCCACATCACTCCTCACCACCACCTATCACCATGTCCCCTAAAAAGAATCGAAAGTTCACAGACACTGAGCTAGAAATAATGGTAGATGAGATCCTCAGAGAGGATCCACATTTGTTTGGCGCATTGGTACAAGGGACTCCCATGTATCAGAAAACCAAGATGTGGGACTGAATCGTGGACAAGGTGAACGCACAAGCACCAGTGTATCGCACGAAGACCGACATTCTGAACAGGTGGTATGACATGCGCAGGAGGGTCAAGAAGCTCCTCCAGAAGGAACACGCCTTGAGCCAGGTCACCGGCAGTGGCCCTTCTGCCAAACTAGTCTACTTCAGGTCCTGGGAGTAGAAGGTGCGGGACATCCTACCACCAGAGGGCGTCCATGGCCTACCTGACATACCAGAGCCTGGTGAGTACAAAACCAATATGCCCAATATTGTGTCGCAATACACACACAGTACCATCAAGGGGACTGTGAAACCATGCACTGAGAGCTAATGCATAGGAATCAAAAGTCAATCAGCCCAAGAAGTCCCTATCAGTCAGACAAACACAACAATGGCCACATCATAGTGAATTGTAACTGCGTCATGACCTGTAAAAACCTACCAACAAATAGGGCAAGGCAGTGACACTAATCTGAGTTAACACTGTCAGACATCCCTCCCCCCACTACCACTATCTCACAGTGAAACTGACTGAAAGGAAGGAAAAGTGGGTGTGCTGCTGAAGTGAGTGTATATCAAAACATGATGATGTTGTTGTCACAGATAATGCACCCCCTTACAATTGCACCATCAACACCTCTTTGAACAATGCTCACCTCACAGGGGCATGGAAATGGGCTGGCAAGTATTCTGGGACTGGGCTCTGTTGTGGGGAGCGCAAATCCCTGCTGGGAATTGGCTACCAACAAACAACTTGACTCCACTGTCAGCCATCTTGTCAGCACAGGCACACCCTCTCACAGGGAAGTAGAGTTAGAAGGAGGGAAGTCAGAGCATACTGGGAAGAGGGGTGTAGCCCAGAGCATGCTGGGACTTGCAGTCACTCACAATAACCACCCACCCAAATGGCCCAGCAAGATCACACCGAACCATGCTCACCTCACAGTGAGTGGAAATGGACTGACAAGATGTATGACACTGGGTCCTGTTGTAGGGAGCACAAGGCCCTGCTGGGAACTGTGCACCAACAAACACAAGGACTGCACTGTCAGCCATCTTGTCAGCACAGGCACATCCCCTCACAGGGATGCAGAGTCAGAAGGAGGGAAGCCAGGGCATGCTGGGAAGGGGGGTGTAGCCCAGAGCCTGTTGGGACTTGCAGTCACTCACAATACCCACCCACCCAAATGGCCCAGCAAGATCACACTGAACCATGCTCACCTCACAGGGAGTGGAAATGAACTGACAAGATGTCTGACACTGGGTCCTGTTGTGGGGAGCACAAGGCCCTGCTGGGAACTGTGCACCAACAAACACCAGAACTGCACTGTCGGCCATCTTGTCAGCACAGGCACACCCCCTCACAGGGAAGCAGAGTCAAATATGAACAGGGATCACACTCCTGTGTCAGCCACCTGATGGCCCTTGAGTAACAAATTACATGTAAATGGAAATCCATACATGAGCTGGATATGTGCACACATCAACATGCACATTGAATGTCTCCATGTTGGCAGGGCAATGTGCAACCACAACATGTGACAACTGAAGACAATGCAGTGTTCAGTCATGCATCCTGACGTCACGTTGCAAATGTCATGTTTATAAAACATTGGTACTAATCTCAAGGAGGGGTGAATGGTCTACTCCTCCTGTGCAACCTGGTTCATAACTGATTGTGTTGCCTCCATTGAAAGGCACGCATATGTACACATGCATAGTGCGTGGCATCATGTTTTTTCTGCATTAGTGTAGTGTAGCAGCAGCATCATTGGCTCCCCCTTGTTGCAAATATGCTGTGCCTCCAGCTGGAGGTAACTTGGCTGGTTCCCCACTAGTGCCCATAGGAGAAAACTGAGAGTGTGTGTTTGTGCTCAAGTGCTGTGAGTCAAAAACACATACAACAACTAAAGGCAAAGGAAAAATGTTGAACATTGTGATGTATGAAGTTACAAACAAAGGTATTGTGTTTGTACCCAGCTACTCATACACCACACCAGGGTTGGCCACTATTGGTCAACATGTAGCAGCCCCATATGATCCTAGACATAATGTCTCCTCTGGACACTACTCCGAAAGCAGCCAATCTACCTGCAAGTGGAGGCACATCAGATTTGCAGTAAAAGTGAACCAAAGTAAATGCAGCTACAGTACACTGAAGCGGGAATCCAAGTAGCACGGCCCCATTCCTGTATACGTATAGGAGGGAATTTACTAAGGAATGAAATCATGTTCATATCATGGATGCACAGGATTTGTGATCCACTGCCCCCTTCTTCATTGTTAGTACTACCCATTGAAAGATTAATATTTCAGTACCTCTTCCCCCCTCCCTCTTGCAATATACATAGGTCAACCATTGATGTCTGTAGTAACATAACTTACAATGTCTATGTCTTCCAAACACAGGTGCCACTGGGGATTCAGCACCAAGTGCAGATTCGTCCGTGGCCAAACTCTGGTGGAGGATGAGCTCTCTGGTGTTGATCTGGCCCTGTCCACTTCGGATGACGACACTCACCCTGGTACCTCCGGTGTGAGACATCAGGCAACCCCACCATCAAAAACACCTGCACACCTTGCAGCCATGTCAACACCATCTGCCGACAGACCTAACGCCCCTGCTAACAGGGACCGACCTAGGAGACCAAGTTCAAGCAGCACAGGGGCCCCGGCCACACAGGATGATACCAACAATGACACCAGTGGCAACAGCCAAGGGGGCCCCGGGTCAACTGTGCCTGCCACCACAGGTACAGGCTGTGTGTCTAGGGCTGGTAGGAGTGGTGTTAGGCCGAGGACACGGACTGCAGAGGGGCCTGGACTGCCTGATGACCCCCAACTGGTATACATCATAGATGCGTACCAGGATAGCACTGGAGGTTTCAGCCAGGAAGTGGGGGTCCTCAAGGACATGCAGCAGGAGCAGGCTGCCCATCATGCCTGCATTGAGGATAAGTGGGACAAACTCACAGCAGTGCATATGGACATATTGACCTGTCTCCACCAGATCAGCACAAATATGTCCACACCTCCCTGTGTGCCTACAATGTCTGCTAATGCCACAGGGAGGGATGATGAATCTGGTGAGGACTCCGATGCATCGTCTGCACCTGCTCCTAAGGAACCCCGACAGAAAAAGAGGAGGGGTCGTCCGAAGAAGTACAAGTGAGCCACAGTTGTGCCCCTACAGCCCCCAGGAACCCATAACCTGTTTTGGATGTTGGTCTTTGGGTGCAAAGCGTTCATCTTGTTGCACATGACATAGGTCCACATCATGACATGGAGGGTCCATGTTGTATTAATGTAGAAGATGAATGTGGGGCTTCACTCTGGACATTTCATCTACCAATACTTCAAACTCATGTGTGAACGGTGGATTCTAAACCTAACGTACAGCACTATCTCCACACATGTATGTAAATAAAATCGCCATCACACTATACTTGCCTATGTTGTGATTCAAACTTGTTATGTGTCATGGAAATGATGAAATGCTGAATCACAAAGTGCATGTCGACTACTACAGCAATGCCATTACTGATATGTGACTCGTGTAGATGTGACACCCATGAGGGAGACACACCAATAGGGCTCCACAACACATACTTACCATGGACATGTGACACATTGCCTACAATGATGGTTGCCAGATATACGGTGGAATGCACAGACACCACACCTTTACACAGTCACTGCCAACAAGCCCACAGGTGAGGTTACCAAATGTCAGTCAGATGTGTGAAGACAGACAACACACATTACTAAGTGAAGCACAGGTGCATTACAAATCAGAAACAAGTTTATTACACAACAGGTTCAAGGTGAATCCACATGACAGTGGGCATATGGTCACCAGCTGTTGTCAAATGGCGCTGTAAAGTTGAATTCTGGTTGTTGGTGTCAGACTTGCCCCAGAAACTAGCAAAGAACCCTGGGAAGGACGGAAATGAGACACAGTCATTAGCACACCGGAACAGGTAGGAAATGCAATAAACATGTCACAAGAAACCTACACAGTTACATCTTAGCGTTTCCACATAATGTGGACGACAGACCATCAGACCGGACACATCACAGCACTCTTCCAGTCAAGTACCACACGACAAACACAAACAGCAACTGAGCTGCAGTAACACATCACAGGCTCACTCAGGACATTGACATAACAACACTGTCAACTCACCTTCAGCTGAAAAAGTCGTTGATGAGCTGCGTGCGAACGTCAGCCTCTTCATTATCACTGGCCTCGTGGCCCAGGCCAGGATCCTCCACAGGTGGGGGTTGTTGGTTGTCATCGTCCAGGATGAGAGGCATCTCCTTCCATACTGCCTTGTTTTTGAGCATGCAGCAGACAATAATTATTTTACACACCTTTGCAGGCTCATATGGGAGGGCCCATCCGGTCTTATCCAGGCAGCGGAAGCAGCTTTTCAGGACTCAAAAAGTACACTTGATGACTCGCCTGGTTCAGCCATGTGCCCGATTGTATCGCATCTCGGATGGTGTCACAGGGTTCCTCAGGGGTATCAGCAAAGAAGGCATGTTGGGGTATCCAGAGTCACCCACATACAAAGAATCACACATTAGTTGAGTATTGTAAGGGGGTTGGAGATAACATAGCAAAACACATACAATGGTAAACAGTACCCACCAAAAAGCCAGGCATGCAGGTTTGGCATCTGTGACATCATTACCGGGATGTTCCTCCTCCTCAAGATGTAGGTATCATGGGCCGAACCAGGAAACCGTACACACACATGTGAAATAACCATGACCTCCAGACATACCACCAGAGCATTCATTGAGTGGTAATGTTTGCGGTTACGGTAGGTCTGTTCAGGTGCCCGTGGTGGTATCAGCCCGCATTCCACCACTGAGCGTAGGGGTCTCACAGGGCTCCGTCTTAAGTCTGACCCTGTTTATTAAATATATGGCCGCCCGGGCTCCTATTGCAGAACAATACGGGGCAAAAATTATATCGTACGCATATGACCCGAATTTGCTGTTCACCTGTGAGAAGGATGAGGTGCTAAATGGCAACAAAGTCAATGTTTGCTTAACCAAGGTTTTTGAGTGGTTTAGGCAAAATCAATTGCTTTGCAACTCCGACAAGTCAGGAATTATCTTTTTTGGACATACCCCAGACGATGAGTGGCATCAATGGTGGACTAAAAATCTATCTAAAAAATTTAGGAGTGAAGTTGGACTCTGACATGAGGATGAAGTCCCAGGTTCAATCGGTTGCTGGCACCTGCTTTGGCCTTTTAAAAATGATGAGGAATTTTCTCCCTTTGCTTCCTATTCCGCATAGGAAAACTGTGGTCCAGGCCCTGATTATATCAAGGTTGGACTATGTAAATGTGTTGTACCTGGGCCTTCCGGACTACTTACTGAACCACCTGCAGGTTGTTCAAAATGCGGCAGCTAGGTCCGTGCTTATGGTTGGACCCGGGTCACATATGTCTGCCCACCTTAGATCCTTGCACTGGCATCCTAACTTTTAAGTCTCTAAATAACATTGGGGCCATTATATGAGGAACAAAACTCAGTCCTACAAACCTCTCAGAACGCTGCGATCCTCCTCCCTATTTACAACAAGGGGTGGTGAGGGACAGAGTCTCTGAATTAAGCAGAAAGCTCTCACCCAGTCAAGAGATCAGGGCTAGATCCAACACCGTTTTTTAGCTCACTGCACCATCCCAGTTTCAGAACCTGGCTGTATGCAAATTAGTCTGTTCCTGTCCCAGTGCATGATGGGAACAGGGCAAACAAAACTACAAAAGCCAATTCTTACACTGGGAAGGAAACAAGCTCCCGGGGACCGGTTTCTGGCATTACAGCCGTCTTCGGCCCGGTTTGCTTGAATCCTGATGGTGCAATGAGCAAGGGTCTCACATCTGAGAATACCCTTCCACGCTTAGGGTGGACAAAAATATTTACAACAAGGGGTGGTGAGGGACAGAGTCTCTGAATTAAGCAGAAAGCTCTCACCCAGTCAAGAGATCAGGGCTAGATCCAACACCGTTTTTTAGCTCACTGCACCATCCCAGTTTCAGAACCTGGCTGTATGCAAATTAGTCTGTTCCTGTCCCAGTGCATGATGGGAACAGGGCAAACCAAACTACAAAAGCCAATTCTTACACTGGGAAGGAAACAAGCTCCCGGGGACCGGTTTCTGGCATTACAGCCGTCTTCGGCCCGGTTTGCTTGAATCCTGATGGTGCAATGAGCAAGGGTCTCACATCTGAGAATACCCTTCCACGCTTAGGGTGGACAAAAATATTTACAACAAGGGGTGGTGAGGGACAGAGTCTCTGAATTAAGCAGAAAGCTCTCACCCAGTCAAGAGATCAGGGCTAGATCCAACACCGTTTTTTAGCTCACTGCACCATCCCAGTTTCAGAACCTGGCTGTATGCAAATTAGTCTGTTCCTGTCCCAGTGCATGATGGGAACAGGGCAAACAAAACTACAAAAGCCAATTCTTACACTGGGAAGGAAACAAGCTCCCGGGGACCGGTTTCTGGCATTACAGCCGTCTTCGGCCCGGTTTGCTTGAATCCTGATGGTGCAATGAGCAAGGGTCTCACATCTGAGAATACCCTTCCACGCTTAGGGTGGACAAAAATATTTACAACAAGGGGTGGTGAGGGACAGAGTCTCTGAATTAAGCAGAAAGCTCTCACCCAGTCAAGAGATCAGGGCTAGATCCAACACCGTTTTTTAGCTCACTGCACCATCCCAGTTTCAGAACCTGGCTGTATGCAAATTAGTCTGTTCCTGTCCCAGTGCATGATGGGAACAGGGCAAACCAAACTACAAAAGCCAATTCTTACACTGGGAAGGAAACAAGCTCCCGGGGACCGGTTTCTGCGATCCTCCTCCCAGCAGCTGACAATTGTGCCTAAGTTTTACCGTTCTTACAAAGGAGGCCACTCTTTTCAAGTAGTAGCCGCAAAATTATGGATTGGTCTCTCTTTCTCCCTTAGACAGGAACGTGATCTTCTCAGCTTTAGGCGAAGCTTAAAAACCCGGCTCTTCCAACAGTAGTCGCAGTCTAGTTAGTTATCCCTGACTGTCTCTTCACCTGCTCTGTTTTGGGGTTAAAACAGCGCCGGGACACTCCTTGGAGTAGCCGTGCGCTTAACAAATACCCCTATAACATAACATAACACAACATACCATGTGTGCCATCAATAGAGGCAATCACATTAGGCATCCTCCCCAGTCCATAGAAGGCATCCTTGATCCCTGCGAGTTCACGTGGTGTTGGAAACTTGATGTATGAGTCAAGCTGGTGCAACATTCCCTCCAACACAATGTTCAGCACACGGCTGAACATTGTCTGTGACAAACCCCAACACTAGCCACAGTGTGCTGGAAGGTACCGGTGGCAAAGAAGTGCAGGGCTGACATCACCTTCACCTTTGGTGTCAGTGCTATCGGGTTTGTGCAGCCAGGTTGCAGATGTGATGCCAACTGCTCTGCAAACTCATCAATGAGGCTCCTGGTGAAGCCGTACCGACGGATGCTGTCGCGTTCCATCATGGTCTCAAGGTCTGGGAACCGTCTTTTAGTTGTTGGCACACTGCAGTACAGAGATGGGTAAAGTTGCATTATACATTCAGCTACCCATGTAGCACTCATCTTGCAAAAAATCACAAGATACATCATAGCAATTCACTATTAAGTAAGGTGTGTGCTTTCTTGTTATGGACACATATGTCACCTTCATGCCCATCATCTCACATATCATTGACACATGTGTGCATGACTTCCTTATGGAGCTATGGCTAATCATTGGGCTGTGGCACAGTACTCATGGACTGCTGTCACATTACAAACACAGAACACAGTGACAAGTGATGACAGATCTTTCACAGGCCTCACAGCTCCATGTCAGAGAGATATCCGTGGTCCCTGTATTGCCACATGTGCACTGAAATGCCATGTCATATCATGGAAATCCAACAAACAATAATGACTTCCCCAGTTAGTGGGCCCTGTTGTCACTGAAAGCCATACATGGATGCCCCTTACACACACAGCATGAAATAGCATGCACAAGGCACATGGTGGACTCTGTCTCACATTGTGGCCATGGAATTACAAACATCAGAGACACAATATGCACACAGACTTTGTGGATAGATCATGAATGTAGCCATGGCTCTGACTGTGACGTAAATGACATGCAACCCTCAACTCATGTTACATGTGACTGGTCATGCACATCTGCAAACTGTTACTGAGTCCACGAATCATGCCCATAAGCCACAACTTTTACATCACATTAGTGAGGTGCAGCACACCAAAAGTAATCTGTCCTCATGAACTCATGCCCAGCCTGGGAGTGGCTTGACCTAAGTGCCATTAAAGGATGGTAATGTTGCCCCACCTCATACACACACAGGTGATACAGCCTTACATGCCATGGAATGCAGTGTGGGACATGCTGTGGTGTTGAATGTGTGGCCTTGGCACTTACATCAGTGTCAAAACCTTCTGCAAGTCACACCAATGTGATACGACGTGGCTGACTTGTATGCAGATGTGCCGTACATGCATGGACCGAGTTGTGCACACTGCAAAAAACACAGTTGATGGACAGAATGTAGAACAATGTCATACATTCACCCCAGTACAAGGATCTGGGCCTAAATCCATCGTTTTTTTGCACTCCACACCACCCTGGGTTAGACACTGGCTATATGCAAATCAGCTCTGACCCTGTGCCTCATGGGAACAGTCCAGTCCAAACTACCAAGCCATGTCTTTCCCAGACCGGAATCAAGCATCCAAGGACCGGTTTCTGGCTATCAGCCGTCTTCAGCCTGGATAGCTTGACTCCAGTGGTGTGGAGAGCCTGGGACTCACGTCTGAGTATACCCAGCACACTCGGGGTGAAAATTGCAAAAACACAGTTGATGGACAGAATGTAGAACAATGTCATACATTCACCCCAGTACAAGGATCTGGGCCTAAATCCATTGTTTTTTTGCACTCCACACCACCCTGGGTTAGACACTGGATATATGCAAATCAGCTCTGACCCTGTGCCTCATGGGAACAGTCCAGTCCTAACTACCAAGCCATGTCTTTCCCAGACCGGAATCAAGCATCCAAGGACCGGTTTCTGGCTATCAGCCGTCTTCAGCCTGGATAGCTTGACTCCAGTGGTGTGGAGAGCCTAGGACTCACGTCTGAGTATACCCAGCACACTCGGGGTGAAAATTGCAAAAAACACAGTTGATGGACAGAATGTAGAACAATGTCATACATTCACCCCAGTACAAGGATCTGGGCCTAAATCCATCGTTTTTTTGCACTCCACACCACCCTGGGTTAGACACTGGCTATATGCAAATCAGCTCTGACCCTGTGCCTCATGGGAACAGTCCAGTCCGAACTACCAAGCCATGTCTTTCCCAGACCGGAATCAAGCATCCAAGGACCGGTTTCTGGCTATCAGCCATCTTCAGCCTGGATAGCTTGACTCCAGTGGTGTGGAGAGCCTGGGACTCAGGTCTGAGTATACCCAGCACACTCGGGGTGAAAATTGCAAAAAACACAGTTGATGGACAGAATGTAGAACAATGTCATACTTTCACCCCAGTACAAGGATTTGGGCCTAAATCCATCATTTTTTTGCACTCCACACCACCCTGGGTTAGACACTGGCTATATGCAAATCAGCTCTGACCCTGTGCCTCATGGGAACAGTCCAGTCCGAACTACCAAGCAATGTCTTTCCCAGACCGGAATGAAGCATCCAAGGACCGGTTTCTGGCTATCAGCCTTCATCAGCCTGGATAGCTTGACTCCAGTGGTGTGGAGAGCCTGGGACTCACGTCTGAGTATACCCAGCACACTTGGGGTGAAAATTGCAAAAAACACAGTTGATGGACAGAATGTAGAACAATGTCATACATTCACCCCAGTACAAGGATCTGGGCCTAAATCCATCATTTTTTTGCACTCCACACCACCCTGGGTTAGACACTGGCTATATGCAAATCAGCTCTGACCCTGTGCCTCATGGGAACAGTCCAGTCCGAACTACCAAGCCATGTCTTTCCCAGACTGGAATCAAGCATCCAAGGACCGGTTTCTGGCTATCAGCCTTCATTAGCCTGGATAGCTTGACTCCAGTGGTGTGGAGAGCCTGGGACTCACGTCTGAGTATACCCAGCACACTCGGGGTGAAAATTGCAAATTGCTATGTGTACTGTTGTGGCCTGGTAATACTCCCACATCAAGTTGGTCTTGGAGTCCAGGACTCGTGTCCCTATATTGTGTAAGTAACACTCCTCACCCGGCCCACAGTTGTGACTATTATGAACTTGGGCTCTGTGTCTCCTAAATGAGCTATGCTGATGGTCCTGCACAGCATATGTTCATGTGACTCTGATGTGTGCATCATGGGTGTGTCTCTTCTTTGCACTATTGCTTGGTCTCTGACATGTGTTTTGTGTGTGCCTTTCATATGAGTTCAAATTGCAGGTCTGGGTCACAACATGTGTTTGGGGTAGTTAAAACATACCTATGCAGCAAGTGAGTCCATGTAGTGACCTCAGGGCTATGTAGAGGAAGTATGTCACACTGGTCCAGACACCTGTCCACTGTCCATGCCAATACACTGTATTTGGTTACCAGCTCTGTCATGCCCACTCCAAGGCATAGTGAGTCTTTGTACTCACACTCATGTGTATGGACCCACTGGTTGTGCTTCATGAAATGTGCCATCAGGTGTCTGACACAATGTTATTGTGGCTTGAATTCCTATTTTGTGACAACTGGCGTGTTGAGGATTTTAGTGTGAGCAGGACCTCTGAGTTACGACAATGGGGATAATACCTGTGCAACATATAGGAGTGTGGTGAGTTGAATGAGCACAATGCTGCATGCAAGAGTGACTTTCACGCAGCTGTGAGTAATTGTCAGCAGACTGTGCGTGCTCATGTTTAGGTAGTTGTGTTTGCAGTCACTCATATGTCAGATTTAAGTGAGGTAGGATCATCATATTCCTAGGACAGTGTGTGGCAGGGGACAGACTGGTGCACTTGTCAGCTGCAGAGTTTGGTATGGGCATGACCTATGAATGTGACGCAGTGAAGACTGTTGATTTTGGGGTACAATGCCCCATGACATGTGACAGTGAAGACTGACTTACCATGCATGTGTGTGCCAGGGCATTGACTTGCTAGGAGGGATCCTTCATTGGAGTCTGAGGTGCTCCATGCACCCCATTGTGTCATTTAGTATCATGACGTTAGGACATCATTGTGTATTGTGCTGCTAGACATCACAAGATGGTGAAATGTGAGTGTGGGCATACATTCATCCAGACACCTGTACTGAGTGATTGGCATTTGATGTGATGTATGTTAATGGTGATGTACTTCTACATGGCCATTTGCATGTACAACAACTGTGTATGTATGTGGTGCATGTGTGCACTTTGGGGTATTGACAGCCAGCATGCAACAGACATATGGGTACCTGTCCAGGAGGGATATGGGTGCCATGGTTGATGTTCAGACTGGGTTTTCACCTATGTTCCCCTGTGTGTGTATTTTTAGTAAATGACAGCTGAGGATGCAGTGCATGACCGGTAATGTTGGGTATTGACAGTGTTGTGTACAGTCAGTGCAGGAAACTAATGTGGTTCTTCTTTTCCTACTTATATGTGGATACATCCACGGGCACAGGAGACAGTGCCATGGACCAGGATCAGCCACAGAGCCATCCAGGGCCATCAACTGAGGAGTCGAAGGGACCCAGTGGCACGGAAGGTTAGGGGAGCCACACCGAAGAGTCCTCAGCCCCTTCCACCTCAGCTGAGGACCACAGCAGCTCGGAGGATGACTCCCTTGTGGGAGCGGGTGTCAGTAGCCAGGAAACAACAGAGGGTGAGGATGTCTCCGCCACCACCATCACCACCACCACCACCCTCCCCTCGACTCCCATCCCAGAGGTCTGTGGCAGCTCCTGTGTTCAGGAGCATGTCTCCTTCGTGCCAGGCACCGCACCCCCTGCCCCCGTGTCGCCTGCTGCCCTGAGTGTGGAGTCTGTGGACATAATTAGACAGATTCATGTAGGGCAGACATCAATGCTGAGTGTCCTCCATGCACACACCAATCTGTTGACAAAAGTGGTGTCGTTCATGGAGGGCATTTCATCTGGCATGTCTGCCCTACAGAGGACCAATCAGTCCATGGCCTTGTCACTGACGGCAGCAGTATCCCTCATCCAGCAGTCCCTGACCCCTTCAGCCTCAGCCCAAAGTACTCCTCCAAGCACCCTACCTGCCCCCAGAACACACACCTGCATGGTCACCCAAACACACAGACACAGACAGCACACATTCATCCACACATAAGTCTAAACTTGCACGCAAGCAAAGTCAGGGGACTGATACCACATACACAGGGGATGGGTCTCAAACACACACACAGGCATCCACAAGCACTCCGCAGTCCTCCGATCCTTCTCCCTCCAAGAGGCCTTTCCTTGCCTCGCCTGCAATCCCATATCCTAAAAAGCTCTTCCTATGTGTCCTAGACCTCTTCCCCTCTGATCCAGCAGATCCTGACTACAGGGGGAAGGGGAAGTCACCACACACTGAGAAGAGTGCCCCTCATACCCGGACACATTCCCCCAAGCACAGGCAGACTGAGGCCCCCACCCGCAAGTCATCCCGTAGCCAGAAGAGCAAGACCCAACCCCCACCCTCCAGCTCCAGTACACAGTCTCCTTCCTCCATCCCCCAGGTCAGCGCACCACAGGTTCCCCCACCACACCCTGTCGCAGGTTCCCCCATCCACAGATTCATCATCCCCAAAATGATTAGGCCCTCCCCCACTGCCACCCCCAGCTGTCCTGCCAACCCCACCTTCACTCCTTCACGCCCATGGGGTTAGGCACTGCAGTGGAGTCTAGGCCCACCCAGTCTGGCATGGGCACTGCAGTGGGGACTATGTCCACTACACCTGACCTGCCCACTGCAGTGGTTCCAGTACCCGCCCCATCAGACTTGTGCCCCACAGTTGTGACGGCATAACCCATGTCAGACCACTCAACTGCAGTTGCCACTGACTCTCCTGCACACAGTACCCCTTCCCAAGCTCCTTATGAGCCCTGATCCTGTCCCTGCGGTGCCTGGCCTGCCCAGTGCATGCCCCTCAGAGTGAATGTCCCCTAGTCCTTATCAGTGCAGGCAAGCAATGGGTGACAGGTACCACTGACACCATCATTGGACTTTTGATTTTCTACTGGACATTGGACTACATTTATTTGTTTATTTTGCCTTCCAGATGGCAGATTTCTGAATAAAGCATTTTTTGTTCTCCTTGTGCATTTGATTTAGCTGTAGATTTTGTGGCTGTTGTTTACCCTGACCTTGGTGTGAAGATGCAGGATTTACAAATGTCTGTTACTGAGGTGTTGATGTTGAGTACTCCATGTGTTCAACAAAAAACTACTGGGTTTGGGCTCCCAACAGCACTGCTTGCCACAAGCTACTAAACAACAACAGAGATTGCATGTGCTGCCACTCATTTAACTCTCTTATTTTGAGTTTGAACATCTGACCATGGAACAAATGTTACTGATGACCCAAATGTGTCGTTTTATTTATATTTTATTTTGAAAAAGGGGTTATTTCTTATTTTTTGAATCTCAATGAATGATTTAAGAATTTTCAAAGAAAAAATATTTAAGACCTTATGTACAACCAACAAATGAACATTTCTCAAAAGAAAAAGAACTTTTTTCAAATAGAAATCTTTTTAGACTTTTTTGGACAACATATAATACATACATTCAATCATACCACTCTCAAACCACACTATTTACATATATACACACAATACAAAAAAAAGAACATATAAGTTGTATCTACAATGTAATCACTTTGATTTACAAAGAAGCCTAGAACACATTCATATATTTCAAAACCATTCAAAAATAAATATCACACGTTTGGTTTTTTAAGGCTTGAAAAGTCTACGCGTTTCGAACTCATGTGAGTGAATGAGTTCTCGTCAGGACCGAGGTCTGTGAAAAGAGAAGGGGAAACTTATTGGTATGCTGTTTTTTGTGAAAATCACACCGACTGCCCCTACTACTAGCTTCTATCTCTTACCTCTCAATCACTAGGAAACCAGAAAAATGACTACGATTGCCGGGACACCAACCATCTGTCATGAAGAAATGAATCCCATCAATATCTCTCAATACATGTCCATGTTTCACCACACTCATACCACAACTCCTTTTGTTATGCTTACATGAATATGGGTGGGTCCGGGCTCCCTGATGAATCAAGGTGGTGGGGCTCCGGCTGTGTAAAAAACGGGTTTTTTTTAATGATCGGTGGTTCTGAGTTAAAAAAGCGGCATGTGAATCAGGGGAGGGTGTGTTCTCACCTGAAGACTCGTTAAATGTGTCCTGCTGGCCGGTCTGGTGTGGGGTGACGAAGGACGCGTTGTCCGAGATCGTTTGTGGTGAGTCTGGAAAACTGGGACAGAGGAAAACTGTCAGGAAGCGTGTACAAGTTGTTGTCAAGGTCGAGCGGAGCAAAAGCACACGGGAGGCTTACCTTCCCACAGGTACGGCAGCACCGAGCAGCGTTCCGTTCTGCCAGTCGTCCGAATTACGCGAAGCTTCCGGGTCCGCAAAGGATCCTGGGAGTTTGGGCGGATGCAAACTGTGTGATGTTCTCGATCTTTTAAAGGCCCACTAGGATCGCATGATCGGCGGTCACTTTTCATAATTATAAACACTGGCCAGAGGTCTCTATGTCCTTCTAGTCATGGGGCTTTATTTGAGCCTGTATTTAAAGCACCAGGAACGCCTTTATGTTAGTTTTAGTTAACCTGGTGTCCAATGATTTCTGGGAGTTGTGGTACTCCGTTGAGAATGTCGAAATGCGGCAATTATTAAAGAATGTGAATCTCTATATTCCATTCAGCCTATATGGTTTTTTAGAGACTTTAGTTAAACCAGCAAAAATTCTGTTGTGTTCGTTGTAGTTGGCATAGAGTTCAATGATTTCTGGGAGTTGTGGTGCTCCGTTTGCAAATAACTAATTTCGGAAATTGTGCGTATGCATGATGAGTTAAAGGACTGAGCATATAAGGGTGAGGTGAAGAAAGTGTCCAATGGGGTCCACATGACGAAGTTTATTGTGGTGTGGTTATGGTGTGGTCATGGTCTAGGTCAGGGTACAGGTATTCATGACTGGTGCCTTGAGAAACTGTTGGTGGTTAGAGTTTGAACATTTCTGACATTTCGTTTAGCCCATAAAATGCTGTATTGAATTTCACGATTAGCATCGCTTCCATTTTTGTTAGTTTCGCTTCAAGATTACCACCTCTAGTGTCGCTTTCCACTTTGGCGATGACTGTCCAAATTACATCAGTTTCTTTATGTTGTTTTTCTTTCCAATGATTGACCAGCGGAGCTGTGGCCACATTGTTCCGAATTCTGGATTTATGTTGTTGTATTCGGAGGCGCACTTCTTGATTAGTTTTGCCAATGTATGCCAATTTACAAGGACAGATGATTCCGTACACAACATTGCATGATTTACAGTTAGAGAACTTTTCATGTTTCCAACTGATATGATTATAGGTGAAAACAGACCCTTCGACTGTAGTGTCACAGCATGTACATGTGCCACATTTGCGGTGTCCCTGAATCGGTGGAAAATTTAGCATGGTCCTCAAATCAGGATTCGTTTTTTTGGGCAAGGCTGCTCTGATCAATTGATTGGCGACACTGTAATTCTTTTTAAAAGCAAAGAGTGGTTCTTGATTGAAGGTTTGATCTAAATTGCGCAGGAGGTGCCAATTTTGTTTGACCACTTTTTTCAAAGCGTTTGAATTAGGGCAAAATGTCGAAACAAAAACCAACCTGTCTGTATCATTTTTTGTTCTTCTTTCGAGGAGGCTTTCACGTGGCGTCCACCAAGCTCTTTTAGCTGATTTTGTTAACAGTTTTTTTAGGTAGCCCCGTAGTAGTAGATTTTCCGTCAGTTTGTCTGCATGCTTCCAGTATTCTTCCTTGAATTGGCAATTACGTCTCAACCGTAAATATTGCCCATATGGGAGGTTCTCCTTTAGAGTGACCTTTTGTCCATTTTGTGTAGATTGGTTGTTGGGAGTATGAGTGATAATGAAACTTTTGCGTATACTGAAGACCATATAAAAAATCTACTAGCTGACCCGCCCCTATTCGCTTCTGCTTCTCTGAGCGTTTCAGCCCAGAACCAGAATGAAATAGATAAACTAACTCGCTTAAAAAAGAAACAAATTCGCACCGACCTGCATGGTCATTTTTTGCTTCAGCACTTGAGAGGAGGAACAATCCCTACTGGATTACAGATCAAAAACGTTCCTGTAATATTTACAGAAGATCCTATATATAAAAAGGGATACAGTTATATAGAGACGAAGTGTAGTCGCGATTTGATGGTGTTAACCACTTGGATGCTATGCTGCTTCTGGCTCTTCAATGTAATTTCCATTGAAATCAATGGAAACTCCATGACGAGTTACCCTTGTCATTAGCGGCGAAGACGTTAACAATAGAAACTGCTCAAAGACTCTCAAAAACACAATTGGAGGAAATAGAGGCACTTGAAACAGCAATCTCCACAAATCAACTAATCACAGATTCAAAATCACTGCTAGAGAAATTATAAAAAGAGATTGGAGATTTCAAAGATTACACAATCAATCAAAAAACGGTGCAATTCGAAAAGGACAAGAAAAATTTAAACTTGGAAAAGGTTTATCCATATTTACAATCCGACTTCTATTCTAAACCAGATTCTAGAAAACACTTACAGGAATACCAGGGAAGATCATTTAACAAATTTACAACCTTCTCAGACACGTCGTCGGCAAGCGGAAACGAAGGAGAGGACCCCGTACCTAGGAGAAACAACAATAGGAGGGGTGGATTCCAACAAAACCAGGGATTCCAACAACAACATCAAGGACCTTTTTTAGGCAGGGGCCAACCCAAACCACGTGGAAAAACTCGCTTCGCCCCCCAAACATGGGAAATGTCAACAAGACGACACAACTACAAAAACTGATACCGTCACCAATATTCAATTTGTCTAATAAAATCTTGACACCGGAAGAAGAAAAGATTTTAACAAAAGGTCTCACCTTTGTCCCTACCAAGTACCCAAACTTTGTAAAACTTAAGACAGAGGTCATTGAATTTTGCCGAAAAATAAGACTAAAAACCTTCTTCATCGAGCAGCCTTACCAACCTAGGCTCGAAATAACAGGACTAAGGAACAAATCAACTTTCTGTCCACCCACAAATAAAATACCTAAGGAGGTGATTACTTTCGAACGGACCTTATTGTCAGCGGTTATGGAAATGGAGAAAAAGAAAAAACATTTCAAATTCAATTTATCAAAAGCGGAGTCACATGCCCTAAACATTTTAAAAACGGATACGTCGGTCATTATAAAGCAGGCCGACAAAGGTGGCTCAATTGTCATCTGGGACAAAGAATTGTACAAAATGGAAGTCAAAAGACAACTGGATGACGAGACATGTTATAGAAAGGTGAACAAAGATCCAACCTTGGAACTGAAAAATGAACTTCATAAAATCATTGACGATGGTTTTGAACAGGAATTCCTTGGCCAAAAAGAGTTTGAGTACCTAAAAATAAAACATCCCAGGACTCCGCTTTTTTATGTATTGCCTAAAATACATAAAAATGAAAAAACAGCCCCAGGACGCCCAATAGTGTCTGGTTGTGACTCCTTAATGGAGCCTATTTCTAAGTTTGTTGATTTTTTTCTTAAACCCTTTTTATTGACAGTGAAATCTCATGTACAAGACACTACGGACTTCATCAAAAAATTGATGACAATAAAGTTTGACAAAAACTCCCAAGTAATGGTGACAATGGACATCACTTCACTCTATACTTCAATCCCGCAGGATGAAGGTATTTATGTCCTTGAAGCAATTTTGGAAGAAAGACCAAGACCTCACCCAATACCAACGGATTTCATCTTGAGACTTGCAGAATTCGCATTAAAAAAGAATTATTTCAATTTTGATGGAGAATTCTACTTCCAAATCGGCAGCGTGGCAATGGGATGCCCTTTTGCCCCGGAACTAGCGGTGTTATTCATGGCTAGATATGAGGAGGCATTCGTCTATAACAACAATCCCTACATACAATGGATATCCCATTGGTATCGTTATATAGACGATATTTTTTTCATATGGACTGGACCAACAGAGGAACTTGAATGATTCCATGATTGGATTAATAACAGAGTACCAACTATAAAATTCAGCATGGAACATTCATCAGAGAAAATGCCGTTCCTTGATGTGGAAGTGTACCCATATGAAGGAGAACTAATAACAACGTTATACAAAAAATCAACCGATCGAAACAGGGCATTACACTTCCGTAGCAACCATCCACGGAGTCTAAAGGAGAACCTCCCATATGGGCAATATTTACGGTTGAGACGTAATTGCCAATTCAAGGAAGAATACTGGAAGCATGCAGACAAACTGACGGAAAATCTACTACTACGGGGCTACCCAAAAAAACTGTTAACAAAATCAGCTAAAAGAGCTTGGTGGACGCCACATGAAAGCCTCCTCGAAAGAAGAACAAAAAATGATACAGACAGGTTGGTTTTTGTTTCGACATTTTGCCCTAATTCAAACGCTTTGAAAAAAGTGGTCAAACAAAATTGGCACCTCCTGCGCAATTTAGATCAAACCTTCAATCAAGAACCACTCTTTGCTTTTAAAAAGAATTACAGTGTCGCCAATCAATTGATCAGAGCAGCCTTGCCCAAAAAAACGAATCCTGATTTGAGGACCATGCTAAATTTTCCACCGATTCAGGGACACCGCAAATGTGGCACATGTACATGCTGTGACACTACAGTCGAAGGGTCTGTTTTCACCTATAATCATATCAGTTGGAAACATGAAAAGTTCTCTAACTGTAAATCAAGCAATGTTGTGTATGGAATCATCTGTCCTTGTAAATTGGCATACATTGTCAAAACTAATCAAGAAGTGCGCCTCCGAATACAACAACATCAATCCAGAATTCGGAACAATGTGGCCACAGCTCCGCTGGTCAATCATTGGAAAGAAAAACAACATAAAGAAACTGATGTAATTTGGACAGTCATCGCCAAAGTGGAAAGCGACACTAGAGGTGGTAATCTTGAAGCGAAACTAACAAAAATGGAAGTGATGCTAATCGTGAAATTCAATACAGCATTTTATGGGCTAAACGAAATGTCAGAAATGTTCAAACTCTAACCACCAACAGTTTCTCAAGGCACCAGTCATGAATACCTGTACCCTGACCTAGACCATGACCACACCATAACCACACCACAATAAACTTCGTCATGTGGACCCCATTGGACACTTTCTTCACCTCACCCGTATATGCTCAGTCCTTTAACTCATCATGCACACGCACAATTTCCGAAATTGGTTATTTGCAAACGGAGCACCACAACTCCCAGAAATCATTGAACTCTATGCCAACTACAACAAACACAACGGAATTTTTGCTGGTTTAACTAAAGTCTCTAAAAAACCATATAGGCTGAATGGAATATAGAGATTCACATTCTTTAATAATTGCCGCATTTCGACATTCTCAACGGAGTACCACAACTCCCAGAAATCATTGGACACCAGGTTAACTAAAACTAACATAAAGGCGTTCCTGGTGCTTTAAATACAGGCTCAAATAAAGCCCCATGAATAGAAGGACATAGAGACCTCTGGTCAGTGTTTATAATTATGAAAAGTGACCGCCGATCATGCGATCCTAGTGGCCCTTTAAAAGATCGAGAACATCACACAGTTTGCATCCGCCCAAACTCCCAGGATCCTTTGCGGACCCGGAAGCTTCGCGTAATTCGGACGACTGGCAGAACGGAACGCTGCTCGGTGCTGCCGTACCTGTGGGAAGGTAAGCCTCCCGTGTGCTTTTGGTCCGCTCGACCTTGACAACAACTTGTACACGCTTCCTGACAGTTTTCCTCTGTCCCGGTTTTCCAGACTCACCACAAACGATCTCGGACAACGCGTCCTTCGTCACCCCACACCAGACCGGCCAGCAGGACACATTTAACGAGTCTTCAGGTGAGAACACACCCTCCCCTGATTCACATGCCGCTTTTTTAACTCAGAACCACCGATCATTAAAAAAACCCAGTTTTTTACACAGCCGGAGCCCCACCACCTTGATTCATCAGGGAGCCCGGACCCACCATATTCATGTAAGCATAACAAAAGGAGTTGTGGTATGAGTGTGGTGAAACATGGACATGTATTGAGAGATATTGATGGGATTAATTTCTTCATGACAGATGGTTGGTGTCCCGGCAATCGTAGTCATTTTTCTGGTTTCCTAGTGATTGAGAGGTAAGAGATAGAAGCTAGTAGTAGGGGCAGTCGGTGTGATTTTCACAAAAAACAGCATACCAATAAGTTTCCCCTTCTCTTTTCACAGACCTCGGTCCTGACGAGAACTCATTCACTCACATGAGTTCGAAACGCGTAGACTTTTCAAGCCTTAAAAAACCAAACGTGTGATATTTATTTTTGAATGGTTTTGAAATATATGAATGTGTTCTAGGCTTCTTTGTAAATCAAAGTGATTACATTGTAGATACAACTTATATGTTCTTTTTTTTGTATTGTGTGTATATATGTAAATAGTGTGGTTTGAGAGTGGTAAGATTGAATGTATGTATTATATGTTGTCCAAAAAAGTCTAAAAAGATTTCTATTTGAAAAAAGTTATTTTTCTTTTGAGTAATGTTCATTTGTTGGTTGTACATAAGGTCTTAAATAATTTTTCTTTGAAAATTCTTAAATCATTCATTGAGATTCAAAAAATAAGAAATAACCCCTTTTTCAAAATAAAATATAAATAAAACGACACATTTGGGTCATCAGTAACATTTGTTCCATGGTCAGATGTTCAAACTCAAAATAAGAGAGTTAAATGAGTGGCAGCACATGCAATCTCTGTTGTTGTTTAGTGTACTCCATGTGGGCCATGAGATGAGTTTTATGATCAGGTTGGTATCCATCTCATCCTTTGCAGCTGAGTGGGGGGTGTCATGATTCACTAATCTGGCACAGGGATGGTAACAATTCTTTGGCATGGCCACATCTTTGGCTTGCACCCATGCACATATAATGTGCTTCACAATGTGCAATGTGACACTTTCCCTGACTGTTGTGGCATCTACACTGTCCATGCAGGTGCTGGACATCCTTGGTGTAAAGTCAACTGTGTCCTCTGTGCAACTTGGTAGACATATGTATTGTGTAAGTGAAGGTGACGTAAGGGGCAATACTGTACCCATATGTATGTCACCAGTGCCTACATTGGGTAGTAGATTAAGTTTGACTGTACAGGTGTTGTCCTGACATGCAAGGGAATCATAAATACTGTTTGTCAAGTGCTGCTATTTCCATGATGACAACTACCTTGTGGTCACTGTGATGATGGGTGATTTTGACCCTTTGCCACAATGCTCTACTTTAACTGCACTTTGTGTCCACACATTTTACATTGGATGTCCACACTGATGGGATGTTTTCACACATTGACCCAGTGCTATATCAAAGCTTGACTTGTGTAGCCAACACTCTGGTTTACTTCACACATGTGATACTAGTTACTTTGTGTGACATGAATCATAATCACTATTGAGGCTATTTGTCAGGCACTACACACTGTTGGCATGATGTTGTTGTGGAATGTATTTGACTGACATGCCTGTGGCTGACGTTTGATGGATGTGTGTCACATCATCCTTCATATGAGTAGGGTGGCATCAGTGATTGAGCACATGACACATATGGGTGGGGTGGCATCAGTGATAGACAACATGATAATTATAGGTGGGGTGGCATCAGTGATAGAGCACATGACACATATGGGTGAGGTGACATCCGTGATAGGCAATATAACACATAGGGGTGGGGTGGCATCAGTGATAGGCAACATGACACATATGGGTGGGTTGGCATCAGTGATAGGCAACATGATAATTATAGGTGGGGTGGCATCAGTGATAGGCAACATGACACATATGGGTGGGGTGGCATCAGTGATAGAGCACATGACACATATGGGTGGGGTGGACACAGTGATAGGCAACATAACGCATATGGGTGGGGTGGCATCAGTGATAGAGCACATGGCACATATGGGTGGGGTGGCACCAGTGATAGAGCACACAAGACATATGGGTGGGGTGGCTTCAGTGATAGGCAGCATGCCCCTATGGGTGGGGTGGCAGAGGGGATTGCCATGGGGTTGAGGTTCCGTGACGATCGTAAGGGGTGTTTTGGACTCGCACGAATATGGTCGAGTCTGGTATCTATGAACCGCAAATGACGAGTTTAGTGGGTGTACGCGTTTTCGCTGTGCTAGCCTAAACCGTTCGTTTGTTTCGTGGGTTTCTACATCCGAGCCCACGGGTTCCATCTTAGATGCGGCACCCATTTTGTTTCTTGCCCTCAAGTAGCCAGCGAACGGACGCTGTCCGCTTCGCGACCCTGGGCTTCCAAAGACTTTCTGCGGAAGACACGTTTCCTTTGAAAGTGTCTTTATGATGAGGGGGATGACACTGTAAGGCAGATGGCCCCGCTCGAGGCACATTTTGCCGTGTCGCTCTATTGTCTCAGCCGTGCATCTCATTAGGCACGTCCCTTTGATGCCTGTAGCTCGTGTTTCCCGATACCACCCCTTTTTCACCCTTTCCGATCTCCCCACTGTTTCTGTCTTCCTCTGCACCTGTTTCTGTTCCTTCTTCAATCTGTTTACTACCGATTGGAATGTATTAATGGTGGGAAGATGTACTTTTACAGTTGGGAACCGCCAAACGTTACTGTAATCATGTTCCGGGCTCTGAATTCATGAAAGCGACCCCTTACGTCTTTTACGATGGGAACCAAGTTGTAAACCTTTGTACACCATGTTATCCTGTGCACAAAAACTGTATAAGAGGAGCGATCCACAGATACAATTTGAAGCAGTCTCCTCGAACCTACACGTGTTGTACTTCTTGTGACTTCTGTGTTCCCTGCAATAATAAACCTCGAATCTTTGACGCCGAAGGAAGTGTCCCGTGTCTCTGTCATTTGTACGCCGGAACAGGTTACCCACGAAGGTTTTAGGTGTTATCCCTGGCACCACTGGGTCTTAGCAGAACCCACTCCTTCAGTTGGCGCCCAACGTAGGGCTGCATCAGTGGTACCGGTCCAAGCCCGACGATCGTGAGGAACTTCGTGTGAAATCTCCGAGGGAAGGTGCACCCCGCTTCATCGATCCTGTTGTCGAAACAAGTGGCCCGACGACTTTTCCCGCGAAGATTCCCGCCTCCTGGCGGCTGCGACGGACTGCTGCCCTGACTGTAGACCTGTTTTGGCGCCTGGCGTAGACCTTGGTACAGCGAGACGATAGACGGGCCTTCCTGGTGACGCCATCGATCTTTGAGTTAAGTATTTGTGGGTCGCTCCCAGAGTCCTTAGTTGTGGGTGCTTAGTTGTTGCATGGTTCCATTGCATTTGTGGTTCTTAGTACTTGGTTCTTTGTTGTGATATTTGACGTCTGCAGTCGCCAAAAACCGAGGGTTTTTGCTCTTTGTTGGGACTTTGTTAATCCTATAACCCTTGAAGTTTGTGAAACTCGGTTAGTGTGCAAGATGCCTGGCCGTAGTACTTTGTTCAGTTGTTTTAGACGTTGTGGTGCGGATTCCCAATTGGAGGACTCGCGTCCGATACCTCCGATTGGAACTCCAAATTATGAGCTGTATAGCAAGCATGGGTTAGGTCCGATTACATTCAATGAGTGTTGGGTCCGTTATACTAAAGATGATGGTGCCCTTAGCTGGCCACCTCACGGTAGTTTTGAAACTGCGATTCTAGATAATCTTGAAGCCAAATTGTTTAAAAGGAAATCAAGGCCGGCCATGTTTGATTCCTTTCGGTTGTGGCGTAAAGAAGCCAAACAGAAAGAAATCAAAGAAATTAAACGTAATAAAAGAGAAGGTATTATTACCACGGTAAGAAACGCAGAGCAGTTTCAGCAAGATAAGGAGGAAAAGGAAAAGGAAGTTTTCGATAGATTGCAGCGTATGTCTGTAGACAAGTGCTATCCTGCTTTACCGACGGATACAGGTAAAAAGGAGGAGGGTACAGAGGACCCCCTAATGTCTTACCTTATGAAGTCACCACCTCCGTATGCACAGGGTACCGCAGTTCCTGTGGTTCCCCCTGAATCTGTTCCTGTACCTGTTCCCCAACCTGCTCCTGTTCCTGTACCTCCACCTGTCCCTGCTCCTCTGCCTGTTTCTCTCCCTACTGCTCCTCCGCTTGTACTTCCTCATACTCCTGCTCCCGCTGCCTCTACTGTTCTGGTTACTCCTGCTGTTCCTTCTGTCTCTGATACTTCTCTTGTTTCCCCGTTGTGTTATTCTACTACTCCGTCTACTGGACGTCGTGTCCCTTCTGTTGCCGCTAGTTTTTTTCATTCTCTTGGACCGATTCTTGAGTCCGCTGGTTCGGACGGTCCCCAAAGACGAAGTCAGCTTCCCGGTAGTCAGGAACGTGACTGTCTATATGATATGGCGATGGCTTGGATGAAATATCCCCTTAGGAATCCTCCACGTGTGGTACTTGATACGTTCTCTCAGTTCAACGTGCCGACACAGAGGTTCGTGTTCGAGGAGATGTGCAAAGTTTTGCGTGACCAAATATCGGTCGATGCGTCTGATGAAACATTAACTGCTCTAACTAACCTTCAGCTTCAGTTTGCGAACGGAATGATAGTGGGTAGCAATGTTCGACGTGCTGTCGAGCAGTTGCTATCCCTCCGTCCTTCTATCATGCCTAGAGCATTGTTCGTAGAAGACATTGAGGGTTCGTCAGCAACGCCTAGTCAGTATCCAATGAGCGAAGTTCCACCAGTGTGGATGCCAGGTGATGCTACTCGAGCTCCACCGATCTTGCCACATTTTCAGAGGGTATGGATACATCTTCCATGGAAACGATCGGAAGTTTTGCAGGTAAAGCAAACTTTGCCCGACCCTCGCAAAAATCCTGCAGGGTATTATAAAGAATTATCGCAGCTTGTGGATGCTACGATAATGAATCTTGCCGATATCGATATGCTGTTCGGTAATGTAGTTCCGCAACCAGTTTGGGCGAAGATCCGTCAAGAAAACCATGCGGCAGAATTAGGCGGTGACTGGCCTGCTTTCGTGGCAGCAGACACCCGTCAAATTGGTGGGGCTAAGCCTGAACAGTTGATTACGGATCTTCCTCAGAGAATTATCACTCTTATGAAAACACTTATGCCAGCCATGAAGGTAAATTGGGACAAACTGTCCGCTTGCAAGCAAAAGAAGGATGAGAGTGTCTCTGATTTCTTTACGAGATTTGAGGAGGCATTCATTGATCATAGTGGTCAGGATATGGGTACTGAAGGTGGACAGCGATTGTTTGTGGATAAGTTTGTTTCAAATTTGCTGCCTGACTTAAGCAACAAATTGCGTAATTCAGAAAGTGCTTGGGCTGTTTCTACTTCTGCCCAAATATTGGCCACAGCACAATATTATGAGAACAGAGAGAAAGAAGAGAATGATCGCGCTGATAAAAAGATGAAAGAGCTCAAAACAAAAGTGTTGTTGCAGCAAGCGTATCCTCCACGTTCGAATCAGAACGATTCACAGCAGCGGAATAGACCGCAGTCTCAGTCGAACAGATCGCAATCTCGGAATGACTCCTCTTCTGACAGATCTTCATTGGGGTACAATCAGTGTGCCTATTGTCGGAATGAGGGTCATCTGAAATTCGATTGTCCGGTTTTGCGTGATCGAAACAGCGTTAATTCATCTAGAGGAGGTCGTAATGGTCCCCAACAAGCATCACGAGGTAGAGGTCGCAGTGCTCAAAATGATCGTTCCAATAACTCTTCCGATTCTAACAATTGTTTCGATCAACGTGGATCATCACAAAGCAGATCTGCTCAGTATAATGTAGACGATTATTACATAGATCAGAACACTGATGATGGTAATTACTAGGACAGCCATGGACAAAGAGAGGGAGTAGTATCAGTTCCGGTCGATCAGAGTGGGCCTTACGTCGCAGTTGCCACATCGGGCGTCGTTGAGCCTTTTCTGTTGGACACTGGTGCAGCGAAAAGTTCTATCATGCATTCAAAACTCCCTGGCGCACCTTTGTCTGGCTTAACAAATGTTTCCGTTGGATTCTCTGGCGCCCCTGTTAGTAATCCAGTTTCGCGCCCTTTGCCCCTTACAATTGGGCCTCGTGAGCTGCAATCTCCGTTTATTTTGACCACCGGTTGTGGTGAAAATCTTTTGGGCCTGGATTTGCTAAAACGTTTGTATGCGACTTTGTATTGTTCTCCTGCGGGAGTGAAGCTTACGTTGGGTGAGAGAGTTATCTCTCCTGCATCTTTGTGGGCAACAGGTCCCAATGAAGTGGGCCTGCTTGACATCTCCCCTTATGTTGTTCACTTGAAATCTAATGTGCGTTTGCCACATATTCCCCAGTATCGTATCTCCCTTGATGGTGAACGAGCACTGTTAGCTATCATCTACGATTTGATTGAGAAAGACGTTATCGAAGAGACTCGGGGAAATGTGTGCAATAGCCCTGTGCTGCCCATTCTGAAACGCACTGATCCATCGAAACCCTCTGTTTATCGTTTTGTTATCGATTTACGGGAGGTGAATAAAATTGTGGTTCCTCAGTTCCCTGTGGTGCCCGACATCACGGCGCTACTCACTCTGATTCCAGCCTCTGCATCTTGGTTCTCAGTGATCGATCTGAAAAATGCGTTTTTCAGTATACCAATTGCTGAGGAGAGTAGAGATCTTTTCGGTTTCTCTCTTGGTGGCCGCAGCTTCCGGTTTAAACGTGCTCCTCAGGGCTACTGTGAAAGTCCATCGATATACAGTCAAGCCTTGAAGGGTCAACTTGATGCGTTTGTGCTGCCGGCCGGTGCGGCCTTAATACAATATGTCGATGACTTATTGGTGGCTGCAGACACTCAGGACATTTGCAGAATCGCTACGGTATCATTGTTGCAACATCTCTGTGACTTACATCACAAGGTATCTCCTTCTAAACTTCAATATTGTTGTCAAGAAGTAACCTATCTAGGTCACTTATTGTCAAAGGAGGGAAGAAGGTTGACCCCAGAGAGAATTGCAGTGATCGCTCGAATGACTGTGCCAACAACTCAGAGAGATGTGCTTGCCTTTTTAGGTATCACTTCATACTGCAGGCAATGGATTCCAAATTTGTCATTGCTAGCGAAACCATTGGTGGCTCTTACATGCAAGGATGTTCCAACTCCTTTGCCGTGGACGGAAGAATGTCAGAAAAGTTTTTCTGAACTACGTGACGCATTGTGTTCGGCTCCTGTGTTAGGTACCCCTGACTACAGTAAGCCGTTTACGCTATACGTTCACGAGAGGGAAGGTTGTGCGTTGAGTGTCTTGACGCAACAATTCGGCGGTAAGCAGCGTCCATGTGCATATTTTTCCTCGACCTTGGACCCAGTAGCAAGAGCATTGCCGAGTTGTCTGAGGGCAACAGCGGCAGCTGCGGTGTCCATCCGCCAATCTGCAGGGTTGGTCATGGATAATATGCTTACGGTGATGGTTCCGCATGCAGTTGACACTCTTTTGAATCGTACGAAAACTCAGCACTTGACGAGCGCAAGGTTGTCTGGGTATGAGTTGACGCTTTTGGCAAGTCATATTCAAATAAAGCGCTGTAATGTCCTGAACCCGGCGACTTTGTTGCCAATCAGTATGGAATCAGATGAAGTAGCAGCTCACGACTGCTACTTACGAACCGAGGAGGAAACTAAAGGTCGTGTGGACCTGAAAAATACTCCGTTGGAAAATCCCGATGGGACTCTGTATGTGGATGGGTCGTGTTTTAAATTGCCGAATGGTGATGTGACGACCGCATATGCTGTAGTGACATTGAGTACGGTTGTGGAAGCTGCGAGATTGAATCAGAATTCTGCCCAGGCGGCAGAGCTGATCGCTTTGACTAGAGCGTGTATGTTGTCGAAAGGGAAACGGGTGAATGTGTTTACCGACAGCCAATATGCTTTTGGCGACGCCCATAGCTTTGGACGATTGTGGCGAGAGAGAGGTTTTATGACGTCGCATGGCACTAAGATTCAGCATGGACAGCTTGTGAATGATCTTTTGGATGCACTTACATTGCCTGAGCAGGTGGCGATTGTTAAATGTAGTGCGCATCGTAAGGTGACGGATGATGTTGGTCGTGGGAATGCGTTTGCGGATGAGACTGCTAAGGAGACTGCCCGGAACCTTAGTACGAGAATGTATGTGACAAGTTCGGTAAGGTGGCCTACAGAGACTGGTATGTGTGAGGATACCATCGAGAGTGTGAAAGCGATTCAGAACGAGGCCACCGAGACTGAAAAGACGAAGTGGAAAGAAAGTACGGGAAAGTTGGATGCGAATGGTTGTTGGATTGATTTGTCGGAGCATAAGAGATGGATGTTGCCAGATGCGTATGTACTGGCCGTTGTGACAATGGCACACGGGTTAGCACATATTAGTGTGAAAGGTATCTGCAAGTTGTTGTCCCCTGTATGGAAGAATGACGGTATCACTAAATGTGCTGAGAGACTGGTTAAGAATTGTATGATATGTATGATGTACAACCCTGGAAAAGGAACCCCTACACCTCCTGGCCATTTTGCTCCCCCTTCATGTCCCTTTGAAGTAATTCAGCTAGACTTCATCCATATGGAGCGATGCAATAACCTGAAATACGTTTTAGTTGTGGTTTGCGCATTCTCCCGATGGATTGAAGCCTACCCCCTCAAAGACAACACTGCTATGTCCACTGCGAAAATCCTACTGAAGGAATACTTTCCTCGGTATGGAATGCCACGGATTGTATGGTCTGATAACGGAAGTGAGTTTGTGGGGAGTGTGATGAAGAATGTGTGAAAGGCCTTGGAATTACTCAAAAATTCCATAGCGCCAATCATCCTCAGTCAGCGGGTTTGGTCGAGGGTTATAATGGCACGCTCAAACTAAAGTTGGCAAAGATTCGGGCCACAACTGGTCTCTCATGGCCTGACGCTTTGCCTCTAGCTCTGTTGTCGACAAGGGCGACTGTACACTCCCGAGTAGGGCTCAGTCCCTATGAAATAGTGTTCGGCCGTCCTGCAAATGTTTGGGGGGTCCCTAGGCCAAGTGTGTTCTCTAATCTTGAGTACCCAATGTTGATCGATTATCTGCATGATCTGACTGCTAAACTGAGGTTAATTCAGCAACAGGTCTTTGAAGCACTGCCGACGCAGACGGAGGGTCCAGGCCACCAGCTCCAGCTCGGAGACTGGGTGGTGACGAGGAACTTCAGCCGGAAGCACAGTCTTGAGCCTCGTTTTACTGGACCCTACCAAGTTCTACTCGCCACGAGGACTGCAGTTCGTTTGGAAGGTCGAAAGCACTGGGTGCATGCCACCCACACCAAAAAGGTGCCTATACCTTTATCAGCAGACTCATGGGTGAGGAAGGGCATTGCTTCATCGGAGACAGAAGTTAAACAGACTTTCGTCCCTTTCAGTGATGCTCAACTTGTTGGAGAACCCTCAGTGCAGCAGAAAGACATTGTTGAACCCTTACCATCGACAAACTCAAGATTGGAACAGTTGACTGATCAACAGAACTCTGTCCCACCATCGGATCAGTTGTTTGACGAACAGACACGTCCCGGGAGAAGCCGATACTTTTTGCGATCCAATCCCAAGGACTAATAAAAAAGCTTTTGCTCCCCCTTTTGCCATCCGCATTACCCTGTTGACACCATTCAGTCTGAAAACACTCGTATGATTCTGGTTTTGTAAATATTGTGAGTTTGTTTCCATATGTATTTTTGCTTCCACAGCTAGGAGATTTTTGTATATACTTGTATATAAAATACCCTGCATTCGGGTGAGCCGTAGGGCCGCGCGTGTACTTCCTTCTGGTTAGTAGGTCTTGACATTAGGTCGAAGGCCGTCGGTTCCTGGGAACTCCTGGGGATTGACTACTGCTACACAGAACGAAGTGCGTCAAGAAACGTTGCGGACGGTTTTAGAGGATGCCGTTCTCTAAGCTAGTGGATTTGGAAAAAGCTCAGGCGCAAAGATTCAAGTTGCAGCAAATCACTCGTACCAAATGCTTCATGATTCAAATGTTCCTTTTGTTTTTAACTGTTTCTTCGCTCCTGGTGGGTAGGGTGTATTACCTGATATTGACGTTCTTGCCTTCTGCCTCACCTACCCCTTCTCCCGAGCCTAAACCTACCTCTACTGTTTCCCCTCATTCCTTCCACATCTTACCTCAACACGAACAGGCTAGACGTGCGGAATTTATGAACAATTCCTTCATTCAGCTCCTTCATCAACATCAGTTGGTGGTTAACACTACCAATTGTTGGGTGTGTGGGTTGATGCCACATACCACCGATAAGGGAATTCCGTACCTGGTCCTTCCTTATAGTTCCCAGGGTTCAGCTCGAGCATTCCAAACAATGTTTCGAAGCGCACTAGATTCCTACCCCAATCGAGAGCCACGTCCTCCGCACTTTGGTCCCGGTCCGTACCACAAGCCTTTGGCTATAGCGATCGCTGATCTAGATAGGATATCTATGAGCCGTCGCTCATCCCAGAGGAAGAGGTGCGAGCCTATAGGGATCTGAGTGAGGCTGAGTATAGTGCGCTCGTGGGTGAAAGACAGCTTAGAAGCTCGTCTCCAATATGGATCGTACCCCACCTTGGTAATTTCTGTCTGAAGGGTCGTGGTCGAAGACCAAGAGCACATCTTGGAGAGAGTGCTTGCTCCGAGACGTATGTCTTACCGATGCTCTCTTCCCCTGTGTTTCTGACTGCCAAGGGTACGTACTTTGTTTGTCATGATCGTGCGTACACATGGTTGCCCTCCGACTTTGCGGGCACATGTTACATTGAAAATTTGTTGCCACCGACTTTTACAGTCGCCTCCGATTACCACAAGACTGGAATTGTGAGGGGCGTGATTAGCGAATAGGACACTGCCGGTCAGGAGGCAGGAGACTTTTTCAGGGGTTTCTTTCCGTTTTGGGGACCTATGGTCAATAGTAGGAACCTGAGACAGTTGACCCGAGTAGTGGAATCGACAGCTAATATCACTGCCAGTGCCCTTGGTAACATTACAGCAGAACTTCAGGCGGATAGGCTTATGACGTTACAAAACCGTATGGTTTTAGACGTTGTGTTAGCAGATCGAGGTGGAGTATGTGAGGTGATCCATTCGAGCTGCTGTATTTTCATTCCAGATAACGCTCCGACTGTCTATCAAGCCATTTCAAAGTTGCATAAGATCTCCGAGTCCATACACGTGGACGTAGGGGATTGGACGCTACTTGGGTGGTTTTGGGGCCTAATGTCGACTTGGGGTTGGAAGATTCTGATGATCGTCGGGGTTGTTGTAGCATTCCTGTTCACGTGTTGCCTATGTGTGCAGTGTGGTCCTGCCTTATGTGGCCTCTGTGCTACAACGTGTATAAGACAGCCGCCTGTTACCAGGGGAGCTCAGATGGATAGAATTATGCTGCAGCAGCATCTGGACGGTCTGATGAATATCGAATATGATTCCGACTAGTGCTTGCCTACATGAGGGCAAAAGGAGCGTCTGAGGTTCCGTGACGATCGTAAGTGGTGTTTTGGACTCGCACGAATATGGTCGAGTCTGGTATCTATGAACCGCAAATGACGAGTTTAGTGGGTGTACGCGTTTTCGCTGTGCTAGCCTAAACCGTTCGTTTGTTTTGTGGGTTTCTACATCCGAGCCCACGGGTTCCATCTTAGATGCGGCACCCATTTTGTTTCTTGCCCTCAAGTAGCCAGCAAACGGACGCTGTCCGCTTCGCGACCCTGGGATTCCAAAGACTTTTTGCGGAAGACACGTTTCCTTTGAAAGTGTCTTTATGATGAGGGGGATGACACTGTAAGGCAGATGGCCCCGCTCGAGGCACATCTTGCCGTGTCGCTCTATTGTCTCAGCCGTGCATCTCATTAGGCACGTCCCTTTGATGCCTGTAGCTCGTGTTTCCCGATACCACCCCTTTTTCACCCTTTCCGATCTCCCCACTGTTTCTGTCTTCCTCTGCACCTGTTTCTGTTCCTTCTTCGATCTGTTTACTACCGATTGGAATGTATTAATGGTGGAAAGATGTACTTTTACAGTTGGGAACCGCCAAACGTTACTGTAATCATGTTCCGGGCTCTGAATTCATGAAAGCGACCCCTTACGTCTTTTACGATGGGAACCAAGTTGTAAACCTTTGTACACCATGTTATCCTATGCACAAAAACTGTATAAGAGGAGCGATCCACAGATACAATTTGAAGCAGTCTCCTCGAACCTACACGTGTTGTACTTCTTGTGACTTCTGTGTTCCCTGCAGTAATAAACCTCGAATCTTTGACGCCGAAGGAAGTGTCCCGTGTCTCTGTCATTTGTACGCCGGAACAGGTTACCCACGAAGGTTTTAGGTGTTATCCCTGGCACCGCTGGGTCTTAGCAGAACCCAGTCCTTCAGGGTCCCTGAGTAGGCGTTGTAATGGTGGGCAGGGTCTCGACCCGCTGGATTTGTTTGTGGGGTGGGTGTCGGACTTACCGTCTGCGACGTCCGCGTCTGTTCCTGATCCGGTCATAGATGTACAGGACTGGTATGACCTGCGCAATTGGGTTCATGCTCTGTCTTGATCAGTTCCAAGGTGCTCTGGTTTCGAATCTGTGACATGGGTTAACGGCACAAATCGGAGTTGATATGCAGCTCTTACGGGTGCTGTGACGTGCCGTACGTAGCAACCCGTCCGGGACGTAGGAACTGCGCATCGTAATTGACCGGCCGGAAGTAGCTGTGTTTATGTCGCCGTGCGGCGAAAATCGAGTGTTTCCGGGTCAGGCTCGGTCGGAGATTGATGATGGAGCCGGTGCATGCGGATCGGTCAGGATTTTTGCACTTTTCTACATCATACTTCCTCGCCTGGACAGTCTCGCTCCTGGTACGGTTCAGCTGTAAGGTAAGGGCTACTGACACGTCTCAGAGGGCTGACCGCCCGAGATCGGAATCGGCCCCTTAGTATACTTGGTGGTGCTGTCAGCTAAGCAGATCTGCTTTAGCTTACATTTCTGTAACTAGAAATCCAATTTTAAGTGAAAACTTGGCCTGCTAGCTGACAATATGGCCACTTTTAAAGGCAGGAAGGCTGTTGCATTGCATATGCTAGCCAATTCCCGTTTGTACGGAAGAGCCACTGGTTTGCATAATCATATATTTTTTTGGACTAATGCTGTTGGATTTTTAATGCTGGGATCCTACTACCAGGCCTCGGTGAATGTGCTCCAACCCCTTAAAACACAGCTTTCCAAACTGTGTGGCACGACACATTACTGTGTCGCGCCCCAGCCGTACGTGTGTCGCGGGATGAGATGAGAAGTCTTCTGACGGCAATCGGGGCTGTTAGAAGGGCTGAAACAATAACAAAGCCCCATTAACATGCACATGGTCTTTAAAAACCTGTTAAGTGCTCGGGTGCGGCTTTGAGCGGTCCCGGAATGCCACACACGAGGGAGGGGGGGGTTGAGTGGGGGCTTATTTTTATTTATGCATTTTTATATAGCGCAATCTTTACCCAGAGGTGTCAGAGTGCTTTACAATAGAGCGAAGTAAATTATATAAGGAATGAGAGTCGCATATAAATAGGTAAATCTGTACTCGTGGTGAAAGTTACATTTTAACAAGTTACTGGTACATTCAAGATTATAAAATACGAAAAGGAGGCGCGAGTCAGGTAATACGAGTACAGAATGGCTGCTTGTTTATCTCACGTAGACATAGGAAGTACAAATGTGTCATGGAGCAGACGGAGCTTCTCTCATTCAAGCAGAAAAGGTGTGGCACAGCACTTTCAACACGCATAACAGTAACTCCTCTGCATCCTATAGCCTGGACTACTTCATGCGATAACATTATCTGCCGTACATAAAATAAGCACACATGAAACTGTCCGGATATAATATACAGACCGTACTTCAGATAGCCCTGGAAGTGAAAGTTCTGCTGCCTTTAAATGCTGAAAAATGCTAAACTGTGCACCAATCTAGAACTCATCACGCGCTGATTCAAGTGTTTATGGTGAATGTGTCAGGCGCTGCATGCTGCTAAAGAGCTTCTGGTTGAGAGGTGCCAATTAGGCGTGACTTCTGCATGGGGTCATCAAAGGCCCTTTGGCAACACCACACCCCCTTCTGGAGTTTATCTTTTAAGAACACCGACATCAAACGCCTAAAATGGGCCCTCCCTATCCCAAATGTCAGCTTGCAGTTGCAGAGGTAGCATGCTGCCCCTGGTATGCAGTTTGGAAGTCATCTGCAAGTCAACCAAGGGCGGCTGAAGGCAGGCAACTGAACTGAAAACAGATAACAACCCATATAGAGTTTGTCCGTGGCCTCACTGAATACAGAGGTTTTAGAATGGACTCGCACCACCCGACTGCACCGTGTTTTGGTTCCATGTCTATTACAGTTTTTAAGAAGCAGACAGAGTTCAGTTTATGACTACAAGCTGGACACTTTAATCATTGTCCGACTCCGGCCATGGAAAACGGATGAGAAGTAAAGGAAGTAGGGAAGTGCTTAATTTGAGCAGGATTCAGAAAAGGGGGTGGTGATGAATAGAGTGTCTGAATTAAGCAGACCACTCTTACCCAGTCCAAAGATCAGGGCTTGATCCATCACCGTTATTTAGCTCACTGCACCATCCCAGCTCAGAGCCTGGCTTTATGCAAATCGGTCTGTCCCTGGCCCAGTGCATCATGGGAACAGGGCACACCAAACTACCAAGCCAATTCTTCACCAGAAAGGAGACAAGCTTCCGGGGACCGGTTTCTGGCATTTCAGCCGTCGTCGGCCCGGCTTGCTTGAATCCTGATGGTGCAGTGAGCAAGGGACTCATGTCTAAGTATACCCTGCCACACCTATAGTGGCCAAAAACGATTCAGAAAAGGGGGTGGTGATGAACAGAGTGTCTGAATTAAGCAGACCACTCTTACCCAGTGCAAAGATCAGGGCTTGATCCATCACCGTTATTTAGCTCACTGCACCACCCCAGCTCAGAACCTGGCTATATGCAAATTAGTCTGTCCCTGGCCCAGTGCATCATGGGAACAGGGCAGACCAAACTACCAAGCCAATTCTTCACCAGAAAGGAGACAAGCTTCCGGGGACCGGTTTCTGGCATTTCAGCCGTCGTCGGCCCGGCTTGCTTGAATCCTGATGGTGCAGTGAGCAAGGGACTCATGTCTGAGTATACCCTGCCACACCTATAGTGGCCAAAAACGATTCAGAAAAGGGGGTGGTGATGAACAGAGTGTCTGAATTAAGCAGACCACTCTTACTCAGTCCAAAGATCAGGGCTTGATCCATCACCGTTATTTAGCTCACTGCACCATCCCAGCTCAGAACCTGGCTATATGCAAATTAGTCTGTCCCTGGCCCAGTGCATCATGGGAACAGGGCAGACCAAACTACCAAGCCAATTCTTCACCAGAAAGGAGACAAGCTTCCGGGGACCGGTTTCTGGCATTTCAGCCGTCGTCGGCCCGGCTTGCTTGAATCCTGATGGTGCAGTGAGCAAGGGACTCATGTCTGAGTATACCCTGCCACACTTATAGTGGCCAAAAACGATTCAGAAAAGGGGGTGGTGATGAACAGAGTGTCTGAATTAAGCAGACCACTCTTTCCTATCCAAACATCAGGGCTTGATCCATCACCGTTATTTAGCTCACTGCACCATCCCAGCTCAGAACCTGGCTATATGCAAATTAGTCTGTCCCTGGCCCAGTGCATCATGGGAACAGGGCAGACCAAACTACCAAGCCAATTCTTCACCAGAAAGGAGACAAGCTTCCGGGGACCGGTTTCTGACATTTCAGCCGTCGTCGGCCCGGCTTGCTTGAATCCTGATGGTGCAGTGAGCAAGGGACTCATGTCTGAGTATACCCTGCCACACCTATAGTGGCCAAAAACGATTCAGAAAAGGGGATAGTGATGAACAGAGTGTCTGAATTAAGCAGACCACTCTTACCCAGTCCAAAGATCAGGGCTTGATCCATCACCGTTAATTAGCTCACTGCACCATCCCAGCTCAGAACCTGGCTATATGCAAATGAGTCTGTCCCTGGCCCAGTGCATCATGGGAACATGGCAGACCAAACTACCAAGCCAATACTTCACCAGAAAGGAGACAAGCTTCCGGGACCGGTTTCTGGCATTTCAGCCGTCGTCGGCCCGGCTTGCTTGAATCCTGATGGTGCAGTGAGCAAGGGACTCATGTCTGAGTATACCCTGCCACACCTATAGTGGCCAAAAACGATTCAGAAAAGGGGGTGGTGATGAACAGAGTGTCTGAATTAAGCAGACCACTCTTACCCAGTCCAAAGATCAGGGCTTGATCCATCACCGTTATTTAGCTCACTGCACCATCCCAGCTCAGAACCTGGCTATATGCAAATTAGTCTGTCCCTGGCCCAGTGCATCATGGGAACAGGGCAGACCAAACTACCAAGCCAATTCTTCACCAGAAAGGAGACAAGCTTCCGGGGACCGGTTTCTGGCATTTCAGCCGTCGTCGGCCCGGCTTTCTTGAATCCTGATGGTGCAGTGAGCAAGGGACTCATGTCTGAGTATACCCTGCCACACTTATAGTGGCCAAAAACGATTCAGAAAAGGGGGTGGTGATGAACAGAGTGTCTGAATTAAGCAGACCACTCTTTCCTATCCAAACATCAGGGCTTGATCCATCACCGTTATTTAGCTCACTGCACCATCCCAGCTCAGAACCTGGCTATATGCGAATTAGTCTGTCCCTGGCCCAGTGCATCATGGGAACAGGGCAGCCCAAACTACCAAGCCAATTCTTCACCAGAAAGGAGACAAGCTTCCGGGGACCGGTTTCTGGCATTTCAGCCGTCGTCGGCCCGGCTTGCTTGAATCCTGATGGTGCAGTGAGCAAGGGACTCATGTTTGAGTATACCCTGCCACACCTATAGTGGCCAAAAACGATTCAGAAAAGGGGGTGGTGATGAACAGAGTGTCTGAATTAAGCAGACCACTCTTACCCAGTCCAAAGATCAGGGCTTGATCCATCACCGTTATTTAGCTCACTGCACCATCCCAGCTCAGAACCTGGCTATATGCAAATTAGTCTGTCCCTGGCCCAGTGCATCATGGGAACAGGGCAGACCAAACTACCAAGCCAATTCTTCACCAGAAAGGAGACAAGCTTCCGGGGACCGGTTTCTGGCATTTCAGCCGTCGTCGGCCCGGCTTGCTTGAATCCTGATGGTGCAGTGAGCAAGGGACTCATGTCTGAGTATACCCTGCCACACTTATAGTGGCCAAAAACGATTCAGAAAAGGGGGTGGTGATGAACAGAGTGTCTGAATTAAGCAGACCACTCTTTCCTATCCAAACATCAGGGCTTGATCCATCACCGTTATTTAGCTCACTGCACCATCCCAGCTCAGAACCTGGCTATATGCGAATTAGTCTGTCCCTGGCCCAGTGCATCATGGGAACAGGGCAGCCCAAACTACCAAGCCAATTCTTCACCAGAAAGGAGACAAGCTTCCGGGGACCGGTTTCTGACATTTCAGCCGGCGTCGGCCCGGCTTGCTTGAATCCTGATGGTGCAGTGAGCAAGGGACTCATGTCTGAGTATACCCTGCCACACCTATAGTGGCCAAAAACGATTCAGAAAAGGGGGTGGTGATGAACAGAGTGTCTGAATTAAGAAGACCACTCTTACCCAGTCCAAAGATCAGGGCTTGATCCATCACCGTTAATTAGCTCACTGCCCCATCCCAGCTCAGAACCTGGCTATATGCAAATTAGTCTGTCCCTGGCCCAGTGCATCATGGGAACAGGGCAGACCAAACTACCAAGCCAATTCTTCACCAGAAAGGAGACAAGCTTCCGGGGACCGGTTTCTGGCATTTCAGCCGTCGTCGGCCCGGCTTGCTTGAATCCTGATGGTGCAGTGAGCAAGGGACTCATGTTTGAGTATACCCTGCCACACCTATAGTGGCCAAAAACGATTCAGAAAAGGGGGTGGTGATGAACAGAGTGTCTGAATTAAGCAGACCACTCTTACCCAGTCCAAAGATCAGGGCTTGATCCATCACCGTTATTTAGCTCACTGCACCATCCCAGCTCAGAACCTGGCTATATGCAAATTAGTCTGTCCCTGGCCCAGTGCATCATGTGAACAGGGCAGACCAAACTACCAAGCCAATTCTTCACCAGAAAGGAGACAAGCTTCCGGGGACCGGTTTCTGGCATTTCAGCCGTCGTCGGCCCGGCTTTCTTGAATCCTGATGGTGAAGTGAGTAAGGGACTCATGGCTGAGTATACCCTGCCACACTTATAGTGGCCAAAAACAATTCAGAAAAGGGGGTGGTGATGAACAGAGTGTCTGAATTAAGTAGACCACTCTTTCCTATCCAAACATCAGGGCTTGATCCATCACCGTTATTTAGCTCACTGCACCATCCCAGCTCAGAACCTGGCTATATGCAAATTAGTCTGTCCCTGGCCCAGTGCATCATGGGAACAGGGCAGACCAAACTACCAAGCCAATTCTTCCCCAGAAAGGAGACAAGCTTCCGGGGACCGGTTTCTGACATTTCAGCCGTCGTCGGCCCGGCTTGCTTGAATCCTGATGGTGCAGTGAGCAAGGGACTCATGTCTGAGTATACCCTGCCACACCTATAGTGGCCAAAAATGATTCAGAAAAGGGGGTGGTGATGAACAGAGTGTCTGAATTAAGCAGACCACTCTTACCCAGTCCAAAGATCAGGGCTTGATCCATCACCGTTAATTAGCTCACTGCACCATCCCAGCTCTGAACCTGGCTATATGCAAATTAGTCTGTCCCTGTCCCAGTGCATCATGGGAACAGGGCAGACCAAACTACCAAGCCAATTCTTCACCAGAAAGGAGACAAGCTTCCGGGGACCGGTTTCTGGCATTTCAGCCGTCGTCGGCCCGGCTTGCTTGAATCCTGATGGTGCAGTGAGCAAGGGACTCATGTCTGAGTATACCCTGCCACACCTATAGTGGCCAAAAACGATTCAGAAAAGGGGGTGGTGATGAACAGAGTGTCTGAATTAAGCTGACCACTCTTACCCAGTCCAAAGATCAGGGCTTGATCCATCACCGTTAATTAGCTCACTGCACCATCCCAGCTCAGAACCTGGCTATATGCAAATTAGTCTGTCCCTGGCCCAGTGCATCATGGGAACAGGGCAGACCAAACTACCAAGCCAATTCTTCCCCAGAAAGGAGACAAGCTTCCGGGGACCGGTTTCTGACATTTCAGCCGTCGTCGGCCCGGCTTGCTTGAATCCTGATGGTGCAGTGAGCAAGGGACTCATGTCTGAGTATACCCTGCCACACCTATAGTGGCCAAAAACGATTCAGAAAAGGGGGTGGTGATGAACAGAGTGTCTGAATTAAGCAGACCACTCTTACCCAGTCCAAAGATCAGGGCTTGATCCATCACCGTTAATTAGCTCACTGCACCATCCCAGCTCTGAACCTGGCTATATGCAAATTAGTCTGTCCCTGTCCCAGTGCATCATGGGAACAGGGCAGACCAAACTACCAAGCCAATTCTTCACCAGAAAGGAGACAAGCTTCCGGGGACCGGTTTCTGGCATTTCAGCCGTCGTCGGCCCGGCTTGCTTGAATCCTGATGGTGCAGTGAGCAAGGGACTCATGTCTGAGTATACCCTGCCACACCTATAGTGGCCAAAAACGATTCAGAAAAGGGGGTGGTGATGAACAGAGTGTCTGAATTAAGCTGACCACTCTTACCCAGTCCAAAGATCAGGGCTTGATCCATCACCGTTAATTAGCTCACTGCACCATCCCAGCTCAGAACCTGGCTATATGCAAATTAGTCTGTCCCTGTCCCAGTGCATCATGGGAACAGGGCAGACCAAACTACCAAGCCAATTCTTCACCAGAAAGGTGACAAGCTTCCGGGGATCGGTTTCTGGCATTTCAGCCGTCGTCGGCCCGGCTTGCTTGAATCCTGATGGTGCAGTGAGCAAGGGACTCATGTCTGAGTATACCCTGCCACACCTATAGTGGCCAAAAACGATTCAGAAAAGGGGGTGGTGATGAACAGAGTGTCTGAATTAAGCAGACCACTCTTACCCAGTCCAAAGATCAGGGCTTGATCAATCACCGTTATTTATCTCACTACACCATCCCAGCTCAGAAACTGGCTATATGCAAATTAGTCTGTCCCTGGCCCAGTGCATCATGGGAACAGGGCAGACCAAACTACCAAGCCAATTCTTCACCAGAAAGGAGACAAGCTTCCGGGGACCGGTTTCTGGCATTTCAGCCGTCGTCGGCCCGGCTTGCTTGAATCCTGATGGTGCAGTGAGCAAGGGACTCATGTCTGAGTATACCCTGCCACACCTATAGTGGCCAAAAACGATTCAGAAAAGGGGGTAGTGATGAACAGAGTGTCTGAATTAAGCAGACCACTCTTACCCAGTCCAAAGATCAGGGCTTGATCCATCACCGTTATTTAGCTCACTGCACCATCCCAGCTCAGAACCTGGCTATATGCAAATTAGTCTGTCCCTGGCCCAGTGCATCATGGGAACAGGGCAGACCAAACTACCATGCCAATTCTTCACCAGAAAGGAGACAAGCTTCCAGGGACCGGTTTCTGGCGTTTTAACATTCACATGGTCTTTAAAAACCTGTTAAGTGCTCGGGTGCGGCTTTGAGCAGTCCCGGGATGCCACACACGAGGGGGGGGGTTGAGTGGGGGCTTATTTTTATTTATGCATTTTTATATAGCGCAATCTTTACCCAGAGGTGTCAGAGTGCTTTACAATAGAGCGAAGCAAATTTTATAAGGAATGAGAGTCGCATAGAAATATGTATATCTCCTACTCGTGGTGAAAGTTACATTTTAACAAGTTACTGGTACATTCAAGATTATAAAATACGAAAAGGAGGTGCGAGTCAGGTAATATGAGTACAGAATGGCTGCTTGTTTATCTCACGTAGACATAGGAAGTACAAATGTGTCATGGAGCAGACAGAGCTTCTCTCATTCAAGCAGAAAAGGTGTGGCACAGCACTTTCAACATGCATAACAGTAACTCCTCTGCATCCTATAGCCTGGACTACTTCATGCGATAACATTATCTGCCGCACATAAAATAAGCACACATGAAACTGTCCGGATATAATATACAGACCGTACTTCAGATAGCCCTGGAAGTGAAAGTTCTGCTGCCTTTAAATGCTGAAGAATGCTGAACCGTGCACCAATCTGGAACTCATCACGCGCTGATTCAATTGTTTTTGGTGAATGTGTCAGGCGCTGCGTGCTGCTAAAGAGCTTCTGGTTGAGAGGTGCCAATTAGGCGTGACTTCTGCATGGGGTCATCAAAGACCCTTTGGCAACACAACACCCCCTTCTGGAGTTTATCTTTTAGGAACACCGCCATCAAACGCCTAAAATGGGCCCTCCCTATCCCAAATGTCAGCTTGCAGTTGCAGAGGTAGCATGCTGCCCCTGGTATGCAGTTTGGAAGTCATCTGCATGTCAACCAAGGGCGGCTGAAGGCAGGCAACTGAACTGAAAACAGATAACAACCCATATAGAGTTTGTCCGTGGCCTCACTGAATACAGAGGTTTTAGAATGGACTCGCACCACCCGACTGCACCGTGTTTTGGTTCCATGTCTATTACAGTTTTTAAGAAGCAGACAGAGTTCAGTTTATGACTACAAGCTGGACACTTTAATCATTGCCCGGCTCCGGCCATGGAAAACAGATGAGAAGTAAAGGAAGTAGGGCAGTGCTTAATTTGAGCAGGAGCTCTTCTAGGAAAGCACCTAAGTTGATAACTAATGGTAGAAAACATCCTTTATGCTTTACCATGCAGCTTTTGCCAAACTTTTTTTGTTGAGCAAACTAGAGCCAAAGGTACTATCAGAGCGCTTTACATGAGCACCAGTTGTGTTACAGACGGACACTTGCATTTTTGTGTATGTGTGTGTGTGAGGAGTTGTGTGTGGGTGGGTGTGTCTGTGTGTGTGTGTGTGGGGTGTGTGTGGGTGTGTGTGTGTGTGTGGGGTGTGTGTGTGTGTGTGTGTGGGTGTGTGTGTGTGGGGTGTGTGTGTGTGTGTGGGGGGTATGTGTGTGGGGGGGTGTGTGGCAGGTGTTGGGTGTGTGTGGGGTGTGTGCGGGGTGTGTGGGGTTGTGTGTGTTGGGGTTGTGTTGGTGTGTGCGGTGTGTGTGGGTTGTGTGTGTGGGGGGTGTATGGGGGTGTGTGTCTGTGGGGTGGTGTGTGGGGGGTGTGTGTGTGTGTGATGTGTGTGTGTGGGGTGTGTGTGTGTGTGGAGTGTGTGTGGGGGTTGTGTGTGGGGGGTTGTGCGGGGTGTGTGTTTTTGGGGTGGTGTGTCTGTGGGGTGGTGTGTGTGGGGTTGTGTGTGGGGTTGTGTGTGGGGTGGGTTATGTGTGTGTGGAGTGTGGGGTCTGAACCCACCACAGGTGGTTCGGGCTCGCTCGATACGCTTCCTCGCGTTACCGTGTCCCTGAATTTTTTTGCACAAAAAGGTGTGTCACCAACATGAAAAGTTTGGAAAGCTGTGCATTAAAACGTGTTGAAATGGCCTGTAAGGTAAAAGTTATTGGTGGTATGCAGCACTTATTGAGCCACCACTAAAGTGACTATGTAAACATGGCTCTAGACCTACCACATCAGCATAGCTGGGCGGTTTTAAAACCACCATTTCGACCTACTAAAATCAAGCTTTTAACAGGCCTAATACTAGTGACTCACCCCCAAATAGGCCATTCTAAGGCAGGGTGCATAGCATTTTAAAGTTGGACATATTTATTCAAAGCTTTTACATGTTTTTACAGCAAAAAAGGTCCCTAACCTGTTTTGCACTGGAGCAAAGCTGGCTGGGCCATAGAAGACACTAAATTAATGTATTACACTTAAATAAAGCTAACTTCAGATTGGTACTGCCTGTGAGAATACTTCAAACACTCATTTTTATAGTTAAGGAAAAGCCAAATTATTCCGAAGTCAAATTTTCTCTATTTCAGAAACAGTGAATTTAATAGGTCACTATCATTCTGCCTAAAGCCACTGGTAGCCTATTCAGAGTTGAAACCCAACTTTCACCAGGCAACCTGCTGTCCCCTGCAAAGAAGTGTGAATGGCTCCCAGGAAAGGGAACATTTGGAAAATAAATAATTGCTTAATTGAAAAGGAATCACAGAGTCAGAGAAGTGTGGCTCAATGATTAGAGCGGCAGACCCTGATGCAGAGGTCTACCCCGGGACCAGGGTTCAATTTCCCGCCTCGGCGGGTCAGGGGCTCAAAAATTCCATGGACTTGATAATTCTCGCCATTTGCTGGACGAATCAGTTCTGAGAAGGAAGCTCGCCGCTCTATCAGTTTGAACTGAACTTGACTTTTGGAGCGTACGGCCACACCAATTAAGACTGCGGCCACCCGCCTGTCGAAAAGAAATCACGCTTCGTGCGAGGCTTCATTCTCCTCGAAAAACACGCAATGATCGCCAATTAAAGTCAGACAACGTGTGCCCATTCTAGGCTGCTGCCCCCATTCATCGCGACCATGAAGTCTACACTCAGCTACGACCTCACCCAGTCCAAGTCCTGAGGAGAACCCTGAATCGCCGTGTGGTTCGAAACGCGTTGACCTTGAGCCAGGGGTAAAGAGGAAGGGTGCCACCTGGGACACAAATAATACCATCCTCTCTGTCCCTAGTAGTGCAACCTTATAAACATCCAATCCCTGGCTTAACAAGACTAGCAGGCACTCTCAACGAACTATGTTGTCCGCCCGTCTTGTGTTCTATTATTTGAAGGACTGGTGCCTATTCTAAATATTGAATGTTAGGCATTTTATTAATGTAATTCATTTATTTTCTTGTAATGTGTTTCTGGTGCTTTTGCAAATTGAATATTGATGTTGTACATATTTGAACACATGTATATATTGTGCACATTTGTCTTTTGAATGTATTCTTTATTGTTTGACAAATTGTCTTTTTCTTCGATACAAAAAAAGTAAATATATCACAAACTCCAAAACAAGAAAAAAACTGAAAATAAATTCCTGACAGCTCAGGACATGTTGGCTGAGTGTCTCTAATTTTGGAAGAAGTAAAACCTGATTGGCTCCTTTATCTGTTTGTCACATTGGAGTGGTCCAAGCCCGTCAGTGATAGGACCCGAACCTTCCTTGTTGCCCTCAATGATTAGAGTGGCAGACCCTGATGCAGAGGTCTAGCCCGGGACCAGGGTTCAATTCCCCGCCTCGGCGGGTCAGGGGCTCAAAAATTCCATGGACCTGATAATTCTCGCCTCGGTGCCTATTCCAATCATGGAGTCCCACTCTGCAACTCTGGGCAATAGCTTGCTTAATCTCCACAACGGCCCCCACAACGCTATGGATGCCTGGTCTCCACCTTGGGGGTGCCCAGGAGTGGACGCCTCTCAGGGAAAGCCAGCATGGGTTCCACAGCGGTATTCGTACAAGTGCTTTGAGACCCTTGCGGGTGAGTAGTGCGCTATACAAGTATCAATTTACAATTTACAATTTTATTTACAATTTACTCTGTGATGGTTGTGATGCCTAGTGGGTTTCAACTTGCAACCTGCTTCCTTAAGTTTCATGAGGTAAGTCGATTCTGCAGGAATCTGCATTTTTGGTGCACTGTCCTATTAGTACATACGTCGGTTTGCAAACTACAGCCCTGGTCGCAAAAATATAGGTCTAAAATTGACACCAGTATTTTGCAACCACTGCTTCATACATCTGGGCCTGAAAAACTTTTTCAGAGCTTTTCCTTCAGAAAGCCATCAGACACCGGGATTGACGCTGATGCCATAGCTGTTGATGTTGGATTCTTGGTGGGATTCAACTTGCTGGTTTTCCTTTTGAAAAGATTTTCATTTCCAGAACGTAGAGTGGCTTCACCAAGTCCAATGTCAGACAGTATCCATTGACCAACGAGACCCTGCTGGGTACTTCGCTAGCCACCATTGATGACCACTGCAACAAGTTTCCTGCCAGAGCGAACACCCTCAACTAGGCCCTATGCTTTACCAGGCCACCATTGTCAAAAACTCCTTGGGTGCTAACCTACATCCCAACCAGCTAACGTCATTAACAAGCACTTTTCATAGAGAATATTCAAAGTCAGAAGGTAAGCCTTGCATCAGGATGAAGCTGCTCCCTATACCCAACCGGCAGTAGCATGTGGTCAGCTCACTACTATAGTTTAGCCTTGCCCCTCATGTCTCTATTACCACTCTCTCCCAGATGCATTTAATTAGTTTTATAGTTCAAGTTCAAGAATTTGTATAGCGCACTACTCACCCAGAGGGTCTCAAGGCGCTTGGGGAGGAGGTTACTTATTTATCGAATAGCCAGGTTTTAAGTTCTTTTCTGAAGGAAATGTGGTTCTGTGTAAGGCGGAGGTGAGTGAGTTCCAGGTCTTGGCCGCCAAGTAGGAGAAGGATCTGCCTCCCATGGTGGATCTTTGGATACGCAGGACTGCGGAGAGGCCTTGATTGGAGGATCTTAGTTGGCGGGTGGGTGTGTAAAAGGATAGTCGAGTGTTGAGGCATTCGGGTCCAAGTTTGTAGAGGGCCTTGTGTGCGTGGGTGAGGAGACGGAATGGTATTCTCTTGTTGACGGGAAGCCAGTGGAGGTCTTTCAGGTGGCCGGTAATGTGATCTTGGCGAGGGATGTCCAAAATGAGTCTCGCCGATGCGTTTTGGATGCGTTGGAGTTTTTTCTGTAATTTGGCTGCGATTCCGGCGTAGAGGGTGTTTCCGTAGTCTAGTCGACTCGTAACCAGTGCGTGGGTGACAGTCTTTCTTGTCTCGGTGGGGATCCAATGGAAGATTTTTTTGAGCATACGAAGTACGTTGAAGCAGGAGGATGAGACGGCGTTGACTTGTCTGGTCATCGAGAGGGAGGAGTCTAGGATGAAGCCTAGGTTACGAGCGTGGTCTGTGGGTATGGGTGCGGAGCCTAGATCCGAAGGCCACCATGAGTCGTCCCAGGCAGAGGGGGATGATCCTAGGATGAGCACTTCTGTTTTGTCTGAGTTAAGTTTTAGACGGCTGTTTTTCATCCATATGGCTACTTCTTTCATGCCTTCGTGAAGATTGGTTTTGGCGGTGTTGGTTTCTTTGGTGAGGGAAAGGATCAGCTGGGTGTCATCGGTGTAGGAGATGATATTGAGGTTGTGTTGGCGCGCGATGGAAGCGAGTGGACTCATGTAAACGTTGAAGAGGGTGAGACTGAGTGATGATCCTTGTGGAACACCGCAGATGACTTTGGTGGCCTCTGATTTGAATGGGGGGAGGCGGACTCTCTGGGTTCTTCCGGCGAGGAACGAGATGATCCAGTCCAAGGCTTTACCTTTTATGCCGATGTTGCTGAGGCGTTGTATGAGGGTGCTGTGACAGACAGTGTCGAAGGAGGCGGAGAGGTCGAGTAGAATGAGGGCCACTGTTTCTCCGTTGTCCAGTAGTGTTCAGATGTCGTCTGTAGCTGCGATCAGGGCGGTTTCGGTGCTGTGTTTGGCTCAAAAGCCGGATTGTGAGGGATCGAGGAAGTTGTTGGATTCGAGGAAGGTGGCGAGTTGGCAATTGACGGCTTTCTCAATGACTTTGGCCGGGAAAGGGAGGAGGGATATGGGGTGGTAGTTTTTAAGTTCAGAGGGGTCTGCTGTGGGTTTCTTCAGGAGCGCGCTGACTTCAGCATGTTTCCAACTTTCTGGGAAGGTGGCAGAGTTGAAGGAGCAGTTGATGACATCACGGAGATGGGGTGCGATGATGGAGTCTGCTTTGTTGTAGATGTGGTGTGGACATGGGTCAGTTGGCGAGCCAGAGTGGATGGAATTCATTAGGCGGATGGTGTCTTCAGTGGTGATTGGGTTCCAGGCGATGAGGTTGTTAGAGGGCGGTTTAGGTTCTGAGGAGGGTGGAGAGGATTGTTCTTGGAACTTTTTTTGAAGCTGTTATGTATGTCGGCAATTTTGTTGTAGAAGAAGGAGGATAACGAATCGCAGAGGTCTTGGGAGGGAGTGATGTTGTTTGAGGCTGCGGTGGGGTCGGTGAATTCTTTGACGATGTTGAATAGTTCCTTGCTGTTGTGGGCATTGTTGTTGAGTCGATTCTTGAATGCTGATTTCTTGGTGGATTGAATCAGCTGGTGGTGTTTGCGGGTGGCTGACTTGAAGGTGGTCATGTTGTCGGTGGTTGGGTTTTTTCTCCATGTTTTCTCGAGAGTACGGCATAGCTTCTTGGATTTCTTAAGGTCATCGTTGAACCAGGGGGCCTTTTTGTTGTCTTGTTTGGTGTGATGGTTTTTCAAGGGTGCTAGTTCGTCAGCGCTGTGAGTGATCCATTGTTTGAGTTTGGTAGCCGCTTGGTTTGGGTCCAATGAGAGGGCGGGTGGGTTCTGGTTGAGCAATGTGAGGAGTTGGTCGGTGGTGATTTTGTTCCATTTTCTCCGGGGGATAGGTTGTGGGGGGTTGTGGGTCGAGGTGGTTTTGTAGCTGAAGTGAACACAGCTGTGGTCCGTCCAATAGAGAGCTGTGGTATGATTGAAGGAGATGTGTTTGCTGGAGGTGAAGATAGGGTCGAGCGTGTGTCCGGCTACATGGGTGGGGGTGTCAACAAGTTGTTTGAGGCCGAGATTGGCCAGGTTGTCAAGAAGGGTGGTGGTATTGCTGTCGTTTTTCTTTTCCAGGTGGAAGTTGAGGTCTCCAAGTAGAATGTAGTTCTCGGAGGTGAGAACTATAGTACCACTCATACCAGTGTAGGGTGTCAGAACACTTTACACCATACACACATTAAGCAAAGATAATCAATCATACATCTGTAAATCAGTGTATAGGAAACGTTGCATAAGACAGAAGACTACACAGTGTAGATTTCACGTTATTCATAGTGGTAGGCAGTATAGTACTTGGTCTGGAGAAGCACAAGCTCAGAATATAAAAAGTAACTCTATGGTTGGGGGGTTCTCTTTAATAATAAGAATTGATGTCTATCCAAATTAAGCATTTTTTCAACTTTAGGATAACAAAAGACTGGGGAAAAAATCATAAGCTCTATTCTATACCTTGCAGTTTGCATGCAACTTTTTGATCACACTTCATAACTCACTGTTCTATATTAGGGTGTTAACTTATAAACTGCAAGTATCAAAAGGATCTCGATGACAAAAGCAGTAACCCGCTGACCTATTTACATTATATGCACTTTCTCATCTGCATGGTTCATGTTCTTCGCAGCAAGTATTAACCCTATGCGCTACCTACGGTGAGTCAAAACTTTCATGAAACAAAACTCGATCTCTCTCTCTAGGAAGAACATTAATCACCTGAGTTATCTTGACATTTATTGTTGCCTTAAAATTGATGGAGACAATGAATGGGGCAACAGGTGCTTTTAAAACCATAATTTACTTGCAAACATGGCACCCCCACCCAAAGTCAGCACCCGGTGCAGCGGAACTGATCACACTGCCCTAGAGCTGGCAAGGAGCTGGTGGTGTCGCTAAAGACTTGCTCCAGCAATGCCCTTCCTTTTCGTATGATCTCAAACAGGGCCCAAGTAACAGAATCCTTTTCTCCAGAGAGGTCCTTCATACATTTGGCTATGCCCACTGCAGAAATAGAAGCTGTGATCAGATCAGAAAGAGTGGATAGCTTCTCAAGCACACAGAAATGATTCTGCGGGCAGACTCAAAGCTCCTAAGAAGCTACCCTGTTGAATGCGGGCCCCTTTGGAAGGTGTCTAATAAGGAGAAAAAAAGCTATGCTAAAAAAGGGGTTTGAGTTTTGAAAATTCTGCCAGGGTTTGGCATTGGGATGTCTCAATTATTGACTAATGCACAGGACAAAAGATCCCTCATGCCCAAACTTCATAACATTCATGAGCCCTGGGTGAGGTAGCTGAAGAAAATTAAAGAACTCTGGCTTGAAAGGGAAAGAAACCTGAATGAACCCTAATCTCCACTTACTCTCTCAACTGCCGGAGCTACTCTTCTAGTGCGATCTGGCAGGCCTCCTGTTTACTCAGTCTGAAACACAGAAACAGAGAGGGAGACCCTCCTATGTTGGAGCTACTTTATTGGGAGTGGACTGCTCTGGACTCTGTTAGATACTTGTCTGTACAATACATGGTGCCTGGATGTCTGTCCTGATGATTTTCTTTGCTTCAAAAAATGTTGGCCAATTTGCCAACTTCTGGATGGCAAGGATAAAGCATTAAAGTCCCAGAGAAAGATGTGACCTAGCCTACTGTGTATTGCTAGTTTGTGTCTACCTTTTGTTTACCTAAAATGTGAGACAGCCTACCGAAAATAAGTTTTTTGCCTGTCAAGTCCTTGTTGGCTACAGCTGACTGTATTATCCTACTGGAACAAGACATGGGGATTCCTAATGGTACATGGGGATTGCTAACCAAGAATACACGACCTACTGCTGCTCACAAACATTCTGGGGCATCGAGATTTTAGTAAACCCAGCCCTACCAGTAAGAGGCCCTATTTGTTTGCACCGAGTATATTGCACCTTGTCTCTTTATCTATAAAACATTGGACACTGTTTTTATTTTAATTATGTAGGACATGTTATTACTTTTTTTTTACATTCATGAAATAATATAGGGGGCATATTAGCAAGAAGAGGCGATAATGATCCCTAACCCAGGTTTGCTGCATTTCTTTTATCGCTGTCTATCGCTGCATTTCATCGCCGAGATAGTGCTTTATTAGCAACACTTACCTCTAAGGTGATAAAAATCCAGTGATAGCGGCGAAAACCAGAAATAGCATTAGAATACCAGCGTTAAATTAACTGATCTAATGAAAAACCTGCTAATAGGTAAGTGTGTACTTAACCTAACAATCCACCTCCCATTGACAAGATGGCTAAGTCAAGTTTTTTTTCAGGCGTTAAAATCAAGCGATAATCTCGGTTAGCAAGGCTTTTTTATCGTTTTGCGGGCATTGATAGTAGGAGGAAGTTGTGTTTGCAACTGTTTCCCTTTACTTTTAGTGAGGAACGCCTACTTTGCATGTCATTAGCGATAAATATTGCTAACATGCAAAGCATCAAAAAAAATGGGCGCTATTGCCAGTTAACTGTCGCTAACAGCTGTTAGCAACAGCTTGCTAATAGGGCGATAAAAATATTGCCGCTTTAGCAGCAAAAAGTGCCACTAAAGCGGTGATACAGCCCTTGGTATTATGCCCCTTTGTTGCCAATGTTTTAAACTACTGAAACTACATTCTGGTTGCAGTATTCATCGATTAATATTCAAAACGAAAATGTTTTGCACATTTTTTAGTCATTTAATGGTTTTAATTATTGGAACATGAATGAATAAAAAAAACAAATTATTGGAACAAAATGAGACCCTAAAAAGTATCAAAGTTTCAATGTAGGACTTAGGATGAGGTGAGGTGAAGAACAACTATTGCACTTATTGACACTTTACCTTTTCTTGGTGCTTTGTGCTTTCAAACTTTAACAATCCTTTTCTTTAACCTGCCTAACCAATTGTGAACCATTTTCATGCCGCATTGTCCATTAATTATTTTCTTGGACTAGTATGGGGATGTCAGTGTGTTGTGCAATTGACCTTAATAGTATTTGCTCCTGTTTCAACATATTATGCATTTCTCTGTGGAATTGCCTGCTGCCCATTTAACAGCTACCACGCATAGTTTCTCTTCAAACTTTGTTGTGACCTAAAAACATTGCGCAATGTTAAGCTGGCAGGATCATCCTCTTCTAAATTGAAAACCCAATCCGTGGCACTCATACTTACTCTCATTAGTTCACTTTGTGATCATTCTATTTGGGCACTTGTGTCAGTCAGTGAGAGACTTTATTCGACAATTCAGACATACAGGATCATTATAAAAAATATTTTCGAAACATTGCAAACAACAATAAATAGGAAAAATGTACACGTAAAAAATGAGAAAGAAAAAAATTAATTTTCCTGGATGAAAGTACTCAGCAAAGTATCTGTATGCAAATATCTCGAAAAGTATACAATATAAAAAACTGAAGGGCGTAAACAAATCTGAGCATGAGCTGGTCAGGAATATATTGGTCTAATGGTTAAAACTGGTAAAAGCACAACAGATTTTTGCCGAAGCTTCCTACTCTAAGCACGAAAAGCTCTTTTTTGTGCGAAGTAAAATGTAGTGAGTGTAAAAGGGGGATTAAAAAAAGATTTGTCACAGACTGATATTGAGAGCAGAATAGGAAGGCAGGGCTTGGACTTGGGCGCACAACCATTATGGTCCCCTACATTGGTGGGAGGTAGGGTGCACTGTGCACGATAGTGATGCGGCACCCCCCTGCCTCCCCTCCATTGGTTGGTGGCCTGCATGAACCGGAAGCATCTATTAGTGTTTCCGGTCCACGCGCCCTGCAAACCTGTCATGACCGCTGTTGCTCTACCATACACTAGGGTATCAGACGTCTGGAGAGCTGTCAGGCGGCCTCTCTTTATTCACTGCTTCCCTGCCTGGCCATCTCCCCTCGATGGGTCCGGGCCTCCGGCGGAGGCCCTTAACTACGTTTTTTCTTTATTTCCCTGCAGGTTCTTGGTGGAGTAACTAGATGGTCTCCGGGACGCTCGTTGGTGGTGGAAGGGGTGCCAACTTCATGCCTTGCAGGGTCCGATCATCGTCAGAGAGCTGGGATCGATGGCAGGACTTGAAGGCGGATGAGCAGTGCTAGAGATTTTAGTGGGAGTTGGCTGTGGAGGCACAATGTTTTGGGCAGCGTTGGTTTGTGGCCGGGGACAGCTGTGGCTGTTTTGGAGTGCGAGGCGGGTGAGCTTGGGACCTTCTTCGCTGCTGGGGGGAACACAACCGTTATCCTACGGTGAGGAGGGCGTAGTGGACCAATTTAGGCATCCAGTCGAGATCAGTTGATTGGCGAGTGGTGCTGTTAAGACGATAGTCGGGGCTCTATACTCGTGTTGCCCTGTATTTGTGTTGTGCACGGACTGTGTTGTCTTGAGGGGTGCTCTTTGAAGAACACCTGGTGTTGTGGGTCTCAGTGTGACGTTAGGTTGACTAGAGGACATTGTTTCGGGCAACTAGCAGAGCGCTCAGGACCGACAAGTGGAGGCGTGGGCGCCAAATGCAATCCTCTAGTTCAAAAGGGAGAGTGCCTGCACTAAGCAGCGCTATGCGGTGGTTGTTGGTGATTCAAGCTGGGCTGTGACCACAGAACAGCAAAACACACAAGATGATGGACGGAATGTTGCACAATGGCAAAACATTCACCCCCTGTCACAGATCTGGGTTTAATCCATCGGTATTTTGCCCACCAAGCCACCCCAGTTCAGACATGGCCAGATGCAAATCAGTCTTGACCCTGTGCCTCATGGGAACAGTCCAGCCCAAACTGCCAAGCCATGTCTTTCCTGGACCGGAATCAAGCATCCTAGGACCGGTTTCTGGCTAGCGCTCTGCTGTTGTCCGTCTTATTCATTCCAGTTTGTTGCCTTTCCCTTCAGATATGTTTGGTAAGGTTTCCTTCACTTGTTTTTTTGTTCGTCATGTTTGGTCTCCCTCTCTGATTGCATTATTTATTTTTTCATTCCCTTATCAAGTGTTCTTGAGATCACGCCTCTGGCGTCTTATTTTATTGTGCGGTCATCTTTTCCTGTTGCTCCCGCTCTCATTCTATTGCTTTTCACGTTATCTTTTCTGTATGGCTGAAGCCCTTCTGGTTTCCCGCCATCCTTCTCTTCTCGTTTTTTCTCAGGGGAGCTGTGTTCTCCCACTCTCACTTCTCTTCTCCTCTACTGCCTCTTCTCCTCTTTCTTTCCTTTTCTTCAAGGCATCTTTTTTGTGCTCATTCTACGTTGTCTCCATTCTCTATTATTTTCTTCTCTCTTCACATTGCGCTATGGGTTTTTGTGTCCTTCCTGCTTTCATGTTATTCGTTCTTATCTCTTTTTTTTTTATTTTTAAATGAATGGTCTTCGAGTCATTTCTTGGAATGTGAAAGGCCTTCGTAACCCGGTTAAAAAACAACTGGTTTTATCACATTTAGCCAGACTGAAATGCCAAGTTGCTCTATTGCAAGAAACCCACCAGTCACAAAAAGATCTTTCCTCTTTACGCAAACAGTGGGTGGGTGATGTTTTCTGTTCACCGTCAGTTGATAATAAGAATGGTGTTCTCATTTTGTTCCATAAATCGTTGTCTGTTCAGTTAAAAAATGAGATTTCTGATTCAAATGGTAGATGGTTGTATTTAGATGTCAAAGTTAATGATGCTGATTTATCCTTCTGCAATGTTTATGGTCCTAATGGTATTGATACTGTTTTTTGGAATGATTTCTCTAAGTTCCTCTCCTCACACACTAATGTTGAGTTAATTGTCGGAAATGATTGTAACCAGTTAATGGACACCTTTTTGGACCGCAAATCCCAGACCAGGTATATTCCTAACAAAATGCAAAAGTCATTTTATCGTGCAATCTCCTCTAGAGGCTTAATTGATTCCTGGAGGCTTTCTCACCCCGACTCCTTGGAATTTTCCTTTTTTTCCCCTGTTCATGCTTCACATTCTCGCATTGACTGTATCTTTCTCACCCAACACATGTTTCTTCCTAACTCTCGCTGTTGGCGCTTCAATAACTCTCTTCTTTTGGACCCTCAGTTTGTTAAACAATTCACCCTTTTTATGGACGATTTCTTTAATACTAATCTGGATTCCATCTCCCAATTCGATTTTGTTTGGGATGCTTTTAAGGCTTCGGCCAGAGGCTTCATTATTGATTTTGTTTTGCGTAAAAAGAAGCTGGCCTTATCTAAATCGTCTCTCATCCTTAAACAAATCAAAGACCTAGAACACCTTTTCTATACGTCTAACTCCCCCGAGGCTCTCTCTTCTCTTATTAAAGCTAAACTCCAATTCAATAAATGTTCTTGTGACTCTGCCTGTAATCACCTTTTTAAATTTAATTCCAAAATGTATGGCGGTCTTAATAAAGCGGGCAGGTCGCTTGCCAATTACCTTAAAATTAAAAAACAGAAATCTAAAATAGCTGTTATCTCAGATGCTGCAGGGATTCGTCATTGTACTGATGACAAGATCCTCGATTGCTTTGTTCAGTATTATTCTACTTTATATACACCTGAATCTTCCCCGACCCCTTCTCAAATTGATTCCTTTTTCCTCAACATACCCAAATCTTCTTCCTCTACTTTCGACCTCTCTCCTCTAGACGCCCCTATCTCCGAGAAAGAGATATTACAAGCAATCACTCTCTTACCCAAAGACAAATCTCCCGGTCCTGACGGTTTTACTGTCCGTTTTTATTTTCATTTTAAGACTTGTTTGATACCTCACCACTCCTCTTTAATCTCTTCTTTTCTTGATGCTGGCAAATCTAAAGGCTCCTTCACCCAGGCCATGCTATGTTTACTTCCCAAAAAAGACAAAGATCCCTCCCTTTGTTAGAATTATCGACCCATCTCCCTAATCAACACTGATAGTAAAATCTATGGCAAAATTTTAGCCTCTCGTCTTTCTACTTTTGTCCCAGACCTCATTAATATTTACCAGTCAGTCTTTGTTAAGGGTAGATCAATCACAGATAATTCTAGAGCTCTCCTTAATATTATTCATCTTGCTTCCAAAATGACAACTCCTCTTGCAGTCATTACTGTTGACGCTGAGAAAGCTTTCGATAGGGTTAATTGGGACTTTCTGTTTGGGGCCCTTCGTTGGCATGGATTTAGCCCTCACATCATTAAACTCATACAATTATTATATTCCTCCCCTTCCATGTCCATTTGGGCCAATGGTTTTCAGTCGTCTTATTTTCCTTTGCACAGGGGTACTCAACAAGGCTGCCCCTTGCCTCCCCTTCTTTTCATTTTAGCATTAGAGCCCCTCCTTCAGAAGATTCGCCTTTCTACCTCTTACACTGGTTTTGTTTATAAATCATTAGACATCAAATTCACAGCCTATGCTGATGATATTTTACTTTATATGTACAATCCTGCTACTTCTCTACCAGCGCTCTTTTCTTTACTCGCGGAACATTCTTCTGTCTCTGGTTATAAATTAAATATTGATAAATCTGAAGTATTACCCCTAAATAAGTTCTGTCTTGCTCATATGTTTCACGGCTCTGGCTCTGCATGGAACCCTATTAGTATTAAATGTTTAGGTATTTTATATTCCTCGTCCATTAAAGATTCTGTTAAGATTAATCTTAAAGATATTCTCTCCAAGCTTGATACTCTAATAAGAGGCGGTCCCTTTTATTGCTACCGTGGTGGGGTCGTTTGGCGACCGTTAAAACAATGCTTCTCCCTATAATCAATTTTTAACTTTCTATGTGGCCTATTTCCCTCCCGGCCTATTTTTTCACTTCGATTAATTGTGTCCTTACTCGTTTCCTTTGGAATAACCGCAAGCCCAGGCTATCCCTTTCCCGCCTCCAACAGCCAAAGCATCTAGGTGGTGTAAATTTTCCCAACATTGTTCGCTTTCATTCTTCCTTCACTTTAAAACAAATCTGGCCTTTTCTTGCAGATTCGCCTCCCCTTTTTCCCACTGCCTGGAGTGCTTTAGAGCAAGCCCAATTATCGCCTTTCCCTTTTTCTGTTGCTATTCATTTGTCTCAACCCCCTAAACGTTTTCTTTCTCCCATCTTCAAGCTCTCTAGGGCACTTTCTCTTTCACTGTTTCGCTCTACATTTTCTCAGATGCACTTACACTCCCTTACCCCGTTATGGTATAATTCCTCCCTAAGGATTAATAACAAGGCCCTCTTCTGGAAGGAATGGATTGACAAGGGAATTATGTATTTGGACGATCTCCTTGTTGATGGTTCTGTTCCTGATTTACCCAATCTTTGCACCTCATCTCGTATTTCTAACCCTCATTCTTCTCAACTTTCTGACCTCACCATAGCTTTAACTACACTCTCCTCATTTCATACCACCTTATCTGATGTTGCCCCAATTAACTCCACTCCTTTAGTTTTCACTTCCCCACTCAAAGCGGCTGCCATTTATAAGATCCTCTCCCGACCTATTCATGATCGCCCCAAATCCAAATCTGAACTTGCATGGGAAAAGGATCTAGCACAAGATTTTTCCTTTCCTATTTGAGAGTCTATCTGGTCTAAAGTCCACACAGTTTCTCGTTCCGCTAGCACTACTCAGACCCTTTTTTTCTTTTATAATAGACTTTTTTTACTTCACATGACCTTTTTAAGTTCAAGGTCCTAGAGTCTGGCCATTGCTGGTCATGTTCTCACCCTGATAGCACCCTGTTTCACATGCTATTCCAATGTCCCTTGGTAGCTTCACTCTGGAAACATATATGGTGCAAGCTGAATGAAATTCTTAATTCAAATCATACCTCTGATATTGTTCATATTTTTCTAGGTGGTTCCTCCCCTATTTGGAGTGTTCCACGCAATGTTTGCAACTTTATAGATTTGTTTATAGCTATTTCTTTGCAGATTATCACATCTAACTGGAAAGACACTTCAAAGATCTCTTCGACTGCCTGGTGGAATTTACTATGTCATCATCACAGACTTGATCGTGCATATGCTACAACTACCTCCCTTTTATTCAAAAGAGATCTGTTATGGTTACCCTTAACTGACTTTCTTTCCAGACGCTTACCCTAATATGCCTCTTCTCCTTTTTCTTCTTTTCCTCCCTTCTTTCTATCCTGCCACTTTCTTTCCCTGTTTCTTCTTGCCTTCCTTTCACTCCTTTTTCCTTTGCTTTCCTTTTCCCCTTTCTCTTTCGTGTTCCATTTCCAAAAAATTTCAAAAAATGCTTTTTGCCTAAGTATATCGTTTATATTTCCCCTTTGGGGTTTTTGCTCTTTTATATTTCACATTCTTATTACATAATGCCTTTTCTCTATACTGATTGTGATTCTGTAATGATGTTTTACTTGGTTTATCTTGCTCAATAAAGCTTTCTAAACTCAAAAAAATGATTGTCTGGGGAGAGTTTTATGTAGGAGGATGGCCTCATCCCTGGACCCTTGGTGAAATCCATATCATCCCCGGGACATTAGCTTCCCGGTAGGTGTGTTTCTCGATGCATGACTACTGCCAGGACCATATGTTTTATATAGCGAAGGACTGCAGTTTGCTTCATACGGTGGAGGTGCCCATTTGCATTCCTCAAAAGGAAATGTAATGGCAGCAATATCAGCCTGACAGGAAGTAAGTGTCAGGGTGCAAGTCAGTCGCCTACACCACCCCTATGCGTGGAAATCAGTGGGGAGCCTTCATGGAGTGTAAAAGGGACATGTCTGGTTTCTGTGTATGTCTGTGTATACATGATGGAATAGGAACACAGATCTATTCATCTTTTAAAACTGGAGGGAGGCCGCATGGCTCTCATCTTCGGCCCTTTTCAGGCCCAGGAAGGCCTCACCCAGGGGTAGTCCATTTTTAAAATGAGAGAGGGACCCCAAAAGGGGGAGGATGGCTGAATGGCCCCCTGCCCAGGACTTTTTAGCCCTGCGGACACTATCCCTGGCGACTTATACAAATATAAGGGGGAGGGAGGCACGGGTGGACCCCCTCCCCAAGCCTAGAGGAATTCATCTCCAAGGCCATATTTAATTAAAAAGGGAGGGGGGCAGATGGCCCCCTCCCCAAGCCTTATTAGGCCCCGGTGACTGTATCACAGGAGCAAAGTAATTATTAAAGGGGAGTGATACACATATCCCTCCTCCCTGATCCTAATTAGACCCAAGGGACCACATCTCACAGGACCTAAATTATTTATTTAGGGGAGGTGGTGCAATGATTCCCTCCCGAGCCACTTACGGCCCTGGGGTGCTCTCTAAAAAGGGAATGAGACACTCAAATTGTGTAATTAAGGGGAGGGGTGCGCCCCCCTCCTTGAGCCTTGAACAGGCCCTGAGTACCCCAACCCGAGGGCCATTACTCACATTGAAAGGTTGGGGCCCCCCTCGCCAACCCATTATTTGCCCCGGAGAGCACACTCCTGAGGCTGCATTCAAGAACGGGAGGGGTGGTCCCCCGTCTTGAGCCAATATAGACCCAGGGCCGAAATTCACCAAATAAGGGTAGAGGGTCCAAGTGGCACCTCTCCTTGAGCCACTAGAGGCCCTGGGGAGCCCACTCCCAAGGACACATTTAATAAGGGGAGGGTGCACATGCCCCCTCCCTGATCCATATTAGGCTTGTGGAGTCCACCCGGGGGGAAGCATTCCATAAGGGTTGGGTGTCCACGCAACCCCCTTAAACGAGCTATCAGAGTCCCCTAGGAGCCCACTCTCAGGACTGTATTCAATAAGGGGAGGGGGTCACACTGCCCCCTTTCCAAATCATTATAGGCCCTGTGGAGCCTCTGAGCCACATTCCATAAGGGGAGGATGCAACAAGACCCTTCCCTGAGCTACTATAGGCCCCAGTGAGCCCACCCTGGGGCCACATTCAGTTAGGGTAGGGGGCCACGCACACCTCCTCACTGAGCCATGATAGGCACTGTGAAACTCTCCCTGGGGCTGAAATTCACCAACTAAGTGGAGGAAGGCCTTACAGCACTTTTCCTTAAACCATTGGAGGCCCCAGGGAACCCACCCCATGGGCTGCGTCTAAAGAGGGGAGGGGGCATTTGGCCCCCATCCCGACCTATTATAGGCCCTGTGGAGCACACCCTTGGGCCTAAATCCAGCAAAAAGAGGGAAGGGGTCAACACAGCCCCACTATCCGAGCCTTGAAAAGGACCTGGGGACCCCATCACCTAGTGTCGCTAACTTTAGAAAAAGGAAGGAGGGCCACATGGCTCTCCATTCTGAGCCTTTAATGGACCCTTTTCCTAAGGTCACCTCACAAGCTATACCCCCGGAACCCAGTTGCTTTTCTGCCCTCACTGTCGTGTTTGCACCCACCTGGCAGGAGCAATTTCAAAACTCCCGCTAAACAGGAGCAAATACCAAGTCTGCTGCAGGTGGGCACGAGGTTTGAGAATGCTCATGCCATCTGGGGCTTCACTCCTCCCATCCACAAATAATTAAAAAAAAACAATGAGTGGAGTAGCACCTTATTTCACATTCACAGCTACAGCTGGTGAGCACCCTATAATTCCCTGCTTGGGCTTTTTTCAATATTATTTGAAGCTCGTGATGCCCCTAGAAGAGGCAGGGGCACCACCAATCTGTTTTTATATGCTGTGAGGGGCTAAATGAAGCACAGCAGCCATCCCAAACAACATTTTAAAATATTGGAATCATTCTCGTGGGTAATTGAATCCATGACCCCTGGACAGCTTACCATTATTTCACAGCACTAATAGCTGAGCTATATGCTCTTCAACTGCAGTGCAGGGACCCTCCCTTGTGGTTGGTTTAATGGCTGCACAGAAAAACGTTAAATATAGACTCAAAGACAAGTAAAAGGTTTTTTTTCAAACACATAATGTATTGAAAAAAATGTATGACTATCACTTATATTAAACATTGAATTGTGTGTATTTATAATATATACATTTGACTATAGTTATTTTATTTTTTTACAAACGCAATTGGTCAGCTTAATATATGTTAATGTACTGACTCCCGCATAAAGCCAAAAGTACTGCGTTTTATATTTTGATTTTCAGACCCATTGATGAAGCCAGTAGGTCTGCCATACCTAAAATCACACCTTTATATTATTACATGACATAGTCATATGTGTGTGGCAGCACTGAAAAAAGGTCTAATGTTTTGTAATAGTCAGTTTAAAATGTCAGTTAAACCACTGAAATTCACAAGTTAAAGCTATATCAGTTGACTATTACTTGTGACCTAAAGTAGCAGTAACTTGCTCCCTTGCCATGCACTATTAATTAACTCTACAATTACATCACTCATTAAATGTTCTATAGCATAATTGATAACATCTCTGCAACACTTGAAAAGACATAATTGATGAAAACACTGGGCACGGAAGGGGCACAAGTTATACTTATTTTAGGGCATGAGGTATAATTACTTAAGATAACTATAACAGGTGAATTTCAGTGGTTTCGTATGTTTAAAAAGGTTAGTTTACCCCACATTTTCACCTAACGATAATGTCACTTTACCCTTTGTTTTTTCAGAGAGCACACATATATGTGTGAATATTTTACACTGATAAGCATCAAGGCCTGCATTACATACAGTGCCCAGGGGCACAACAAGAGTGTGTGCACCTGTTTTGTGCGCCCCCAGGGCACTGTAATATTACAAGATAGTGTGGCCCCTTCTGTAAAGCAGATAGCTCCTGCCCACATTTACGTCTGATGTTATCTCAGGGGGTCATTCTCTCATTAACATGGAGGCATGGCCCAATGCTAACGTGCGTAACAGGATGCTCTGTGATAAACACCTTGGGGCATATTTACAATAACTGGCGCATCCCCAGGGATGCGCCAGTTATTGTGTGCCGCAGCTCCGCCACCCACGGTGTGACGCATCTGTGCCGTAAAGGAAGCACATTGCTGGAGTTGCGTCGCAAGCATGATGCAGCTCCAGCAAGTCTCGGGGGTGCCCTATCTGTCCAATGTTATGTCAAGCCTTACGCCTGCTTCAAGCAGGCGCAGGGTTTTGATGCAGCATTGGCCTAAAAGTGACTGAGTGAAATCTTGTAGATTTCACTCAGCCACTTTTAGGAGGCGTTCCTGCACAGGAACGCTCCCCCCCTGCGCCGGAACGCCTCCTTATGGCGCTTGGCTTTACATCCCAGATGCGTCACATTTTTAAATACCCCGCACCATGGCGCATCTTTTGCGCCGCCTCTGCGTCACGGCGGTGTAAAAGAGGCGCAAGGAGCTTGTAAATCTTCCCCTTTGCCTCTGCAGCCGTGCCATATTATGGATGTGAGTGATGCAATGTCAGTGTGCCCCCTGAAGGCATTCCCTCAAAGGGGGAAAGGGGACCACATGGACTCCCGGACATCTCCTCTTAGTTAGTGACTGCAGCCTTCTGCACGGGTCTTTGGTATTCTCCTTTGAAGTGCAAACTGAGCACAGCATGCATTCTTGAAGATCTAGGAGTGGCTGCTTCAGGCAACTGACTTCCTTATACTAATGTCTTTCATTCGGGGCAGCAGCAAATGTGCGTCTTCTCTGAGAGCAGCGCATTGAACGCAATATGGCGATGTGACCCTCTTGGAACCCGATGAACCTAGTTAAGGGTGCATGATGGAGAGATCAGAGACACCATGCCCTAAGGGTAATCCAGCCCTTAAAGTTAGTGATTATATGTCACTGTCACATAAATCATCAGGAGCAAATCCTTTGATAAGAGGGATACCTGATCTCAGACTCTTAGATGTCTGTATGTAGACTTATTGTCCGCTAAACAAACAGTACACTGGGCCAAGTATGCTAAATATATGCTAGAAAATGTAGGAGGGGTAAGTAAGAGATGCAGGGGATGGTCACCAAGCATCGAATGAGCTGTGGGAATAAGAGAGAAGGGCTGAGGACGTCCTTGTCAGGGAAAAGGACTGGCCTCGGTGGCAAAGCCAGGAGGTACGTCTCGGGGAACCTAGTGGGGTTTGAGGGCTTGGGATGTTGCCAGGGGGGGGGGGGGGGGCAAGGGAGAATCTGTGCATGGGAAGGGGTGTATTTCCCTAATCCCCTCACCCCTCCATTCCTTGGATGCCTTCTCGCTGTTTCTGGAACGTTTCCTAATGCTACAAAGGATCCCTCAAGGTGTCTATTTTGGTGTTTTTTTTTTATTTCACAAGTTTAAAAAAGTATGACGTATTTAACTATAAAAAACAGAAGACTTTGAATCCAGGCATATATTATTAAAGTAACATCACTGTATTAGCATGTATTTTGGGTTTTTTGTGTCCTTTCTTTCTGATAAAACAATCACGGCTTTTTGTCGCGGTAACTAGATGTTCGCCGTATGTGTTTTTTATCAAGGGAAACAGATTCCATAAATGACAGGAGCTACGACAGTTTAGGATGGAAACGTTTATGAATGTAATCGTGCTACACACTAGTTCTCCACATCTGCCATTCGTTCGGAGTCTGAGCATTCCTTCCACAAGTTACTCTCTGGAATATTACATATTTAGTTAATGATGCAGGGATTCCTAAAATGACGGAGGCAAGCTAATACTGAGAAATGAATCAAAAGTACGGATTGGGAGCCAGAAAAGAGAGTACACACTGTACCAGCTACACTGTAATGCCTGCATGCTTTAAGTAAAGCCTGATTGCCGACTGATTTATAAGGCTACATCTGCACTTTATTAATTAGAATAGGCCAAGCTTTGGAACTAGTGTTCCCAAGTCCATGCAATGCTTCTCATCAGCTGTGCAATCCCGCTGAAAGCTTTCTCACTGCAGGTTTGAAGGTATTGCATTTGTCATGTCATGTTTAAATGCCTAAAGAATGAATGCAAGACACAGTTCAGTTAGGTTTCTATTTGAGGTGTGTAATAAATAATCTAATTAGGAAAACGGTTGCTTTTTTGTGCTTCAAGAGAGTAGGGAAGATATCGGTGCATCTAAGTATGTGTCGCCAAATTGAGTTATTACTCAGAAAATACAAACTGCAGCCAGTGTTTTTTAGGAACAAGCAAATGATAAATGTGTCTGCTGAGAGGGAACGCTTCAGCTGCACGTAAGGCACAGTGTTATCTGGGTTGATACCTATTGTGGACATTTTGTACTGGAACAGCCACCACTCACGGTTCCCACAATTAGAGCAATAGTGACCTTAAAATGTTTAGCGTTTTTCTCATGAAATCATGAGTGTCAGGTTGGAGAAATTTTGGGACATCATAGTCTGGAATTTACAGCTCAAGGGCAAAGGCACATTTAGAAAGAAGTTCATGGTCCAGTGAAAAGCCCTCGAATGCAAAAAAATAAAAATATTTTCAGGTGCGGAGAAGCAGCATAAACTAGATGCTGAATTCCTGAAAATTTCTGCAGCATTCTTTTGTACCGTTGCATGGTGTTAAATTCATCTCAATTTGTCTTCGGAGATATTGCCGATTTTCACATAATTCCATGCACTTCTGCACAATCAGAAAAATAATTTTTAGGAAATGTAATGCAAACTTGCACATTTTGATTTTTTTTATAATCATCAATTTATTAAACTAATTCACTGGTCTTCTGGAGCAAAGCCTTGGAACGACCTTCCACGAAGCTCGAAAAAAACATATAATTCAAACGGAAATTCACAAAGCACCAGTTTGAGCTAAAACAGTTTGAACTAATTCTTCCCACGCATTACTGTATCACACACCCTGATACATTATCTAAGTAGGCTGTTCTGGATTATTCTTTCCCACTGTATGTATTTTGCATAGTATTCAAGGTCGTCACTTGGTATTTTGATTACCAATGTCGGCGTATACATTATTCATTTTTAAAGTTAAGTTTGTATCATGTTTGTATATGTTTCTTGTTCACCGTTCATATTTCTGTTTTATTGTTTTCTTAGCCTAGTAGCTGTTGGCATTGTTGCACATTTGAGATAATAACCTTCAAACGTCACAGGAAGCTATGTACAATGTATAATAATTCAAATGATTTTTGATTGACTGCGGGCCACCTTTTGCATTAAGCCTGTGCAAAGTCAATTCAGATGAGGACAGTGTTATCTCCTGTAACTGTTGTTCTATCAAACTTGGGACCACATTTAGAGTTTAGCAGATGCGGACTGGCCATCAAAACTGATTGAACAGTCTATCTATCTATTTAGACTATGACCATTTGATGGAAAAAAAGATTTTATCTGTTTGTCACCTCTGCCGCATTTTCCTTCCTGGACCAGAAACAAGCATGCTTGGACCAGTTTTAGGGTATCACCCCATATCATCCAGGCTAGCATGAAACTGATGACATAGGATGCACAGGACCCATGTCTCGGCATACCCTTGCCACTTAGGGTGACAAATGCAAAAAGAACAGATGATGGATGGAATGCTGAACACATTTACCCCAGTCACCCCAGTCACAGACCTAGGCTAAATCCATCGTTTTTTTTGTACACCACGCCATTTGAGTTTAGACCCAGCCATGTGAAAATCAGTCTTGACCCTTCTCCCTAAAGGAACAGTCCAGCCCGAACTGCCAGGCCAGGTCGTCACTGGATCAGAAATAGGCATCCTGGGCCTGGTATCGGGGTATCACGCTGTTGTGTTTGTCTCTGGAATGTTGGTTCGGTTCGGAATCTCACTGCGTGGGGTTCCACGTTGAGTGAAAAGACGTTTGAGAGTTGATTGCTAGACGTGGACCTAGCTCTGTCTATGGTGGTTCAGTTTGATGAATAAACCAAGTTTGTCAACTTACCTTATCTCAGCGTCTTCATCACGACACACTTTTGTGGCGATGAGCACTGTTCACAAACACGGCCCTATGTGCCTTACTGCTGTGACTGCTCTGCTGTCTGTTTTCCTCAAGAGTTATCTTTACGACGTCTTAATTGGAGGAAGCAGTTTACAGTGTGCCGGGTGTCGCGCTGGGTTCAGCAGACACATTTGAAGACAACCTAAAATTCTGTGGGCAGAGTGTTTTCAAAGGTTAGTCCACATTTTGGCTGTGAAATGCAAGGAGGGCAGTGAGTTACATCTTACAGCGGTGTGATGTCATTACACTTCCATGACGTGACGTTTCCTCAACCAGTCACCTTGGATGTTGTCTAGTGCATCCTCTGCGTACTAGTCCTCTGCTGAGCACTGTGATGTCAGACCCTCAGTTACGTGAACCAGTCTGGTTTTGTGCATCTCATCAATCTTTGTTCTCCAGGTTTCTGTTTTCTTGTTCCAAATGCAAAAGAAACCTGTTCAGGTTTTGGACCGGCTCTACACTGTTGATTTTTGCCCCTGAAAAGTGCATTGCTTTGAGGTCTGAGTCACAGGGTGACTTTTGTTACGCTTTTCATCTTGTAAGGTAAGAGCGCTCTTGGCATTTGGGCAATGCTCAACTTAACATCTGTGACATCCTCAGTACCTGTCTAGACTGTTCTCTTGTTGCCACAGGTGGGTCAACATTGTTTGTATGCACACAGTGAATTTTGATTTATTTTATTCATTAGCTTATATTTTTACTAATCTTTTAGTGCTCAACTTGAGGAAGTCTTCCATTTTACTCTCTTCTCTGACAACTGAAGAGGAGGCAGTTTTCTCATTGTTATTCACTGTCATACATCCTATGACCTCCTGATTATTATGTCAATTTAGTTGTTCTAAACACGTTTTTTGGAACTATCTTGCAAAACTTGCAAGCAGTTGCACCTCCACCTCCTTTTTTAGAATTTCCTGGTGAACTTCCCATTAGGTGGAAGCAATAGTTTGATGGGTTTGAGACGTATTTAGTGTTTATTGGGGCTATTTGCTTAAGTGCTGAGAGGAAGAAATATCTTTTGCTTCATTCATTAGAGTTTGAAGGCAGGGCCATTTTGAAACATTTACCTGCACTAGTTGTTGATGACCTGGATATAATTGATGATTATCAAGACACTATAAGAAGACTTCAAGCCAGGTTCGATGTCCAACCAAGTTTGGTCGTATTGCACTATACATTATTTTTATGAGTCCAGAATGCCTGTGAAGACATTGATGCTTACATAACAGCACTTAGAAGGTTAATTTTGGAGTGTCAATTTCAAAATTTGCAGACCAATTAGTTAGAGACCAGCTCATTTGTCATTGTACTGACAAAATGATCAAGCAGAAACTGTTTTTTATGGACAATCCGATGTTGGAGGACACTATTAAAATGGCCAATAGCATTTGAACTTCACAGTTATCTGCTAAGGCACTTGAAACCAAGAGCAGTAAACCTGTTTCAGCAGTTAGAGCAAAGGATGTTAAGGAGGCTGGCGATAACAAAGTGGTTGACAAGTCACCTCTTGGTTATCTTGACAAACAAAATGCATTTTTGTCTGAACATAAAAAAAATTCAGATGCTGGTACAAGACACATGTGAAGGGTGGTAAGTGCCCTGCAAAGTTTGTGACTTGCAGAATTTGTATTAGGCCTGGTCATTTTGCCAAGGTTTGTCAATCTTGTAAGTGTAAACAGTCATCCTCAGTCAAGTGTACTTTAGTTGATAGTCTGGTTAACGAAGATGACAAATCCTTCAGCAAAGATCTCAGGGACATGGTCGTGGTAGTCCATAATGAGGAAGTCAAAGTGGGTAATCCAGAGTTATGCGTGGATCCATATGTTGATAATCTGGTTGGAGAAAAAAATTGTGAAACTGCTAAAAGATTCTGGGGCACATATCTCCATGACCACATTAGAGCTTTATTATTGTACTTGGCCTTCTAGACAACTCCTATACCCTAATCTCAAGGTAGTATTCTATGAAATCAATTTATCTGGGTACATTGAATACATTATGGAGTTAGAGGTAGGAACATTTCTGGCAAGGTGTACGTTGCACACAAGTGTTTGAATATTTTGGGCTGGTTCCACCAGGGTTTATTTGAAATGGTGCTCAAACCTGGAACTAGTGAACAAGTACTTGTGAGGAGAGACAACTTGGATCTGGAGAGTGTAATTAACAACTTTACACAGTGTTTTGTGGTGAGTTGGGGAGAGTCAAGGATTTTCAGCACAAGATCATTGTGATAGATGGGGCTATTCCTATTAAAGACAAGTTGAGGAGTATACTTTTTAGCATTAGGCAAGATTTTGAAAAATAGCTTGAATCTCTGTGCAAGAAGGGCATAATTGAGCATATTCAATCGTCCCTGTGGCTCTCTCCCTTGGTAGTTGCACGTAAACAAAATGGAGAGTTGAGGGTTTGTGTTGATCTTCGTTGACTGAATAAAGAGATTTGGGTAGATTCCCACCCTCTCCCAAACATCAACAAACTTTTGGCAGTGTTGAAAGATGCCAGTGTTTTCTCTAAGTTAGATTTGGCCTCTGCATACCACCAGGTTAAATTGGCACCAGAATCTAGGTACCTCACTGCCTTTGTTTCTGCCTTTGGTTCCTACCAATATGTTTACAGGCCATTTGGCCTTGCGTCTGTGGCATTGGTCTTCCAGCGAATAATGAACAATATGCTCAAGGGAATCAAAGGGTTGTATGTTTTTCAGGCCGATGTTCTAATTTTCACTCCAGACACGGCTGCCCATTATGCCACTCTCCAAGAAGTCTTATCTAGGTTTCAGTCAAACGGTGTAGTGTTGCGGAGAGAAGTGTATTTTTCTCACCAAGGAGGCTGAATATTTGGGGCATTTGGTTACCAGCCAAGGTATTCTCCCGAAATGAGGTCCAGTGGATCCCATTACTTAGACCAAAGCACCCTCAGACACAGTGAGTCTTAAATCTTTCTTAGGCCTATGCGAATTTTATTTGCGATTCATACAAGATTTTGCCACCAAGTTGAGATTTCTGTCCCACATGCTGATAAAGGGGGTGTTTTTTTAATGGAGTGCTGAATGCCAAGGTGTATTTGATTGGGTGAAGCAACAGCTTATTTCACCCAGGGTGTTGAAACACTTTTATCCGGAACTTCAGTGTACTTTGACTGTGGATGCAAGTTATGTCAGCGTTGGTGCTGCATTAAGTCAAGCTAAAGCTGGGGAGATGAGAACCATTGGTTTTGCGTCAAGAGTGTTGTCTGAGACAGCAAAGAAATACTCAGTGATCGAAAAATAATTATTAGCCTGTTTGTTGGCAGTGATGAAGTTTGGCAACTATGTTTGGGGTAGGAAATTTTGTCTACAAATGGATAACAAGCCTCTGATTTTCATTCTGAGTGGGAAGAATGTTAGAAGTTTCACTTCACCTATTGCTCATTTATCCTAAAAATTGTTGCAGTTTGATTTTGTGCCAGATTACATTCCTGGTAGTAAGAATGGTTGTGCAGACTACCTTTCATGTTCATCTGTGACTGTTGAGCATGACGTTGATGTGAGCGAGGAAGACAAGGAAGAATTCATTGTAGCTTCTTTTGATCTACTGCAATTGTGTTCTATCTCTTAAAATGAGTGATGCAAGCTTTAAAAAATTATGTTTCCATGCTGACTGTTATGTAGTATGTTGAGTAGGATTTGCCGAAGGAGAGGAACTTTAGTTTTGAGTTCAAGACATATCTTCAAATGGCGGATGATTTGTCCATTGAGAATGGTCTATTAATGAGGTCTGCCAAATTAGTCCCTCCTGTGAGTTTGAGAGCTGGTATCATTCTGCGTGCACATGAGGGGCATTTGGGTGCAGCCATGACTCAAAAAGGGGTGCAGGTCTCTTTTTAGTGGCCCACTATGGATAGTGAAGTCGATCGTATGGTCAAAGAGTGGGTCATCTGTTCTAGCTGTGATACGTCTGTGAAGTTGCGCACTCCACCTCTTTCTCCTGTTGAGCTTCCATCCACACCATGGGTGAAGTTGGGGCTTGACATTGTTGGGCCTTTTCACCTACTTGATGTCTCTTCAAGATTTTCCTTCGTCATGATGGATTACTATACCAAATGGCCAGAGCTAAGAATTGCCAGAGAGGTGACCTCCAGAACGGTCATTGAGTTCTTAAAATATGTGTTCATGAAGGAGAGTTTTCCTCCATCTGTCTTGTGACAGATAATGGGACCCCATATTGTTGTCAGTAAGGTTGTATTGCTTCTTAAAACCAGTGGGATCAAACATTTGAAGAGCTCACTGTACCACCCCCAAACCAATGGGCTGGTAGAATGAATGAATAAGGGTTTTGGGAGAATATATACAGTGGGCAATGGTTAACAATTGTGGAGTAGCCAATGCTGTCAAGACCATGCTTTGGTTTTACCGCACTACTCCTCATGTCACCACTGGTGTGTCACCTTTTGAGTTGCTACATGGTCGTAGAGCTGTAACTAGTTTCTGTCCTAGTTCGATGAATACATGGGTTAAAGGTGTACAGTGGTGTGATGCGAGTATGAGATGTTATGTGAACCTTACACAGGAGAAGCAAAATAAATATTTTGGTTCTTGGAAAAATGTAAAAGAGCTTGAGGTGGTTGTGGGAGAATCTGTTTGTGTAAAAAAACCTACTCATGTAAAGAAAGATGGTTCCCAATTTGGACCACCCATCAAAGTGGTGAAAGTAAATGGTGGTTGTGTAAAGCTTGAGAATGGCCAGTGGTGGAACAAGTGTTTGTTGGTTAAGTCTGGCAAAGGTATGGATGGGGCTGTTGGACACAGTGTGATTGGTCAAAAGATGCTTACACAAACTGATCAGATGAGCATGAGACGTGGTTCTAGGGTGAGAAATGTTCCTCTCGGTTTCAGAGACTAATTTGTTTTTTGGGGAATTCTGGTTTTTAATATGAAATGTTTACTATATTGTTTATGTACTTGCTATCCCTTTTCCCATCTGTATCCTTCCTGTTTTCCCTATATTAGCTTGGGTTTTCTTCTGTTAACTTTACTTTATTTAAAGGGAAAACCCGTGCAGTGTTTATTACGTGTTTTTCTATGGAATGTTGGCCGGTTCTGAATCTCACTGCGTGGGGTTCCATGCTGAGTGAAAAGACGGTTGAGAGTTGATTGCTAGATGTGGCCTAGCTCTGCCTGTGGTGGTTTAGCTTGAGGAATAAACAAGTGTGTCAGCTTACCTTATCTCATCCTCTTCATCACAACATACAGATCCTCAGCCAGGCTAGCTTGAATCTGGTGGCATAGCAAGCACGGGATCCACATATGGCCAGGGAGGACCTGTCCTGGCAATTCGGGCTGCACTGTTCCCTTGAGAAACAGGGTCAAGACTGATTTGCATATGGCTGGTTCATAACTGGGGTGGGATAGTTAGCAACAGAACAATTGATTAAACCCAAATCTCTTTACTGGGGATGAGTGGTTGAAAGGTTTGAACACTCCATCCATCATCTTGTGTTTTTTAATGTACACCAAAGCATATCTAACCATAGTATACTGTGTTCCGCTATCTGCCCATATGCCTCACAATATACACACACATAAAATACTCACCTAACAACAATTTACTATCCACACATGATGGAGCAAGGTTTTGTACGTAAAGAAACTTGCCCGGATTCAATCCTCTCAAAATAATATGTAATAATATAACCAACATGTTTTGTAAGCACTAATAAATGCACTACACAATATTTACTGTATCTAGGTGAAGCTTCTTAATGTGCTTTACTAACAAGTAACCAGAGTGACTCAAGATGACTGCTGAAAATGCGGGAACTATTCTCCGCATGTGTCTACTGCATCTACGTAGTATGACGTTTTTTGCTTTGGTGGTAAATCGTTGCAGCTGCGCAGTAATATTTAAGATGGCAGCTTTGAACCTCACATGTTAATACACATGGCTGTGCTTAAACTAAACCTTGCATGTCTTGCTAAACTGCTAATGCAATAGTTAAAATAAATTAATGGGATTAGAGAAGGAGTAAGGTGGTGTACAGTGTATTCATTTATTTTTGTATTCTAACATGTTCTTCTTTGACTTTATTATTAGTTTGCATTTGTGCCTGGAAGGTAACTGAAATCTCCATCTTAATTAATTGAATGCATGTGCCTGGGACACTGTCAAACTTTGAGCTGTGACTTTGAAGCACTGCCAAATCCCATCTTACCAGCGATGCACCTGAGAACTTAACCTCTTGACCAAGAGAGGGGAAGAAGAAAAATAAAAATGTTGAATACATTGTAGAATAATTAATATTAAAGGTGGGTGTTAATAAAGCATGGGAATGAGAAATTAAGGGGAGGGAACATAGAACAATGAACCTAAAAAAATTTACATTACACAGTATGGTGAGATGACTCTTCCATCTCATTGTCCAATCACCAGTAAGGAATACACAATTATTGAAACATTTGGGGGTGGTACATACACCGAGAGTAGTATACCTGAGGTAGGCTCAACCAGTTATATTGTCACTGACTTGTCAGACTTCCCATCGACCTGTAACCGACCCATCTTTACTGCACAAGACTCCGGAGGCCACGGGAGAGATCACTGAAGAAGATGTACCTGTCCATCTAGAAGAGGGATTTGAGAGTAGCACCACTTAGAAGAGGTTACCTGTCCTGTCCTGCACCTGTCCTGAACTGTTTGCTCCTGACTACTCGGAAGCCCCTTTTCCAGACCTTGGCCAGGGGTTGGTCCTCACACCACTCTAGGTAAATATAAATCTGTGTTGTATGTCTTTGTACCATTCCTTTATCTACCCATCCCAGGTACCAACATCATGAGATTTTACTAAGTCTTAATTCTATCTTCGTGACCCTCCAGTTTGTGCGCTATTGCATCCATACGCGATGACATGTGATCAACTTTATCCACTATGGTGACAAAGCCCTGCTGACCTCTTGTAGTATACTCTGCACATCGTTAGTTTGTGTTGCAGTCTCGCCCTGGGCCTCTTCCCCTACTTCATGGCCGTGATTTTCTTGCTCGCCTCGTGCACTACGTTTCGCTTCAAAATTCATTTTTGGCTGCCTTGTGTCCGGTTTCCCCATGTTTTGAAAACCTAAGGAGTTAGGCCCTTATGGACAAGTGGTTAGGCTGGACCCTATTCAGATAAGAAAAATACAAAAGTGCCTAACCACCATTATTTTACACAATATTCAATTCAATAGGTCAAAAACACCACTTGTCTGATTTGACCAGGTATTTTTATTTATACCAACTATTTGTATCTATTTTTAAATTTTTGAAGACATTTTTTCAGCAAATAGGACAACTGCACTTCTACATATTTACACTATTATACAATGCAAAAAATGACAATACAAAAGACTTCAAATGAAATGAATACTGACATCCTACATAAAATACAAGACTGTTAAACAAGACCATACATCATATAATCATGTGCCTTGAAATTTGACACTTCAATCAATTCAAAACTAAAAGGAGTTTAGTCAATAAATGACAACTATTTGGACCAGCAATTGCTGGTTTAGTGCTTTGAATAACCAAAAGTCCTCCTTATTAAATCCCCATGTTGACACAATGGCGGGGAATACCGCCAAGTTGAGTCCTGCACACACATCACAACTCTTAGTGGTCTTGGTCAGTCTGTCTCATAGCAATCAACTAACCCTTCAATTGTAAGGGCAATAAGTCATACAAGGCCTCGCCTCCATCAGCGCTTGGACACAGTCTAAACTTCGTGGCACTCTCAGGCCTAAGGTATTTCAGCCTCGCCAGCCTCCGCGCGGCACTCTAAGTCGCACCAAGCTCAACAGTTCCAGGGCGAGATAGCACAGCAATGATGTTGTCAGCCTACAACACTCCTGTACCCAGGTTGATCACATTCACCACACACATTTATTAGGGGAGGCTACAGTTCTGGGGTGCCTTTTCTCGGTGTGACATTGTGCATTCATGGGGGAATGGTCTTTTGATCCCTCCTGCAGTGTGTGCCTTCAGTGCCGCCAAGTGCTCTGCCCGCCTTGACTCCACTTAAGATGGCGGGTGCACCCCCTTGGTTTGAAAATGGCACCAAGGGTTGGGACTGATCCAGCCTCAGGTGTCCAGTGAGGGGGGGTCACAGTTCCTAGTACCCACACCCCTCCTCACCTCAATTGCGGTCTTAGGTGGTGGCTGCTCCCCACAGTGCCATCTGCAGCAGACAATCAGGCCGCACCGGGGGGGGGGGGGCGCTGTAGCGGGCACGATCCTGCAGGTCCCCGCAGCCGCCACACACCCAAGCGCGGCACAGAGCCCCTGCACTCCCGTAAGTGTGCCCTCAATGCAGGTCTGCTCGCGGGTCTCCCTCCGCCAGCTCCACACACCCTCAGCAGCGCAGCACGGTCTCTCTTTCCGCTGCTGCTTATTGGCACCCCTGTAGCTCACTCAATTCCACGACTTGCCTCCACCTGCCTGCGCATACAATAGTCACCTCCTGCTGTTGGTTCCCGATGGCAGCCTCCGCCGAGCGCCGTCTAGACTTGGGTGGTGCAAAGCATCTAAGGCAGCCACTCCCTTCTGCACCGTCAGCGCCACCTCCGCTGGCTTGGATGTTCGCAGTGCAGCCTCGCCCTCTGGTAGTACCTGGGCCCCCAGCAGCGTTGCTCTTAAGGTCACGCCGCACCTCGGCCAGATCTCCCATGTACCAGAACAAGGGCAGGGTAAGACCAATTCACACCAAATTTTCAACACGTCTGTCGGGGGTGCTTCTCCTTCAGGTAGCCATGTTTAAGATGTCTGATGGGTCGTTAATCAGGATAAATGTTAGGATAACAGCTCCGGGCTGCAGGAGCCTCACACTAGTGCTGCCATCTTGCTAGTGCGCCACGATTTTTACTAAGTCTTTATTTGTCATTACTTCAATTCATAATTATTCTTCGAAAGTTTGGTGTTTGACATCTATTGGTATTTGACTGACAAAATTATTGCATAGATAAAGGTTTTAAAACTGTCCCGAGTCTGTGGTCATTCAAATAAAAGGTAAATGTCATTTATGCCTATTATGCTAGCAAAATGATCTATCGACCAGAGGAAATTGAGAACTAAGGTGATAATGTATTGGTAAGAAATGGTGTACAAGTATAATTAATTATAAGGTAAACAAGCCCTGATCACCAGCACAGAATTGCCAGCTTATTTGTATGAATGTTTTGTGGACCCAGGTGAGTATGGTGTTTTAGAGATAAAGATTATCTAGGAGTCAAATGAAAAAGAAAAGAAAAGGGGGAAGCTCAATTCATAAGAGACCCATGACATAACAGAAAAAGGTTTTTTATATTTTTAAATACAGAACACCACATGATATATATTATATGTAATGTGATTGAAAGGCACGTGATCAAACAGACTGGGAAAAACAAACCCAAGGGTAGGTGAAAATGTTCCCATCAGTTGTCGATCTATTCCGCCACTTTTTACATCATATGGGTTCTCCTTACCCAGGAGTCAGTACAATCACAGTCGAGAGGATATAAAGAAGACTGTGAGAGCCAAAAGACCCTTGTATCTGCAAGTTGGCGGTGCAGATTAAAGAATCAACGAAAGGGGACAACTGAAAAAAAGCAGTGCAAGAGTGTGAGTAGTGATAGAAAAAAATTGGATCAGGCTGAGTAGAAGTGTAATTTTTAATGTTTTCTCTCAGCTCTCCAAGACTAAAAACAAATGAAACAAACAGATTTAGCAAAATATCTGTTCAGCAAATAGTGGTCGACATGTTTCTGCATAAGTGGATAAAGTGCCAATGCATTTGTCAGCACCTAGATGTTGCTACTGCTGTTGAATAAGTGAAAAAATATATATAAAAGGGATTATATCACCTGCATTTCAGGTTGAATACTCCACCACCATCTTAAGTAACGTCATGTCAACAGGAAAAAAGGAAAGGAGACAGGAAAAAAGAGTTAAAATATATCATAATACACTGATATGTAGTGTATATGTCATTTCTAAGATTTAATCAAATAGTTTCATGTACATATCAATGTGTCGCCACTCACCCAATATTTGTGGGAATAGCGCCTCACCTCACCTGGCTGCAGCTCAGGTAATGAGGAGCACCACTCTGTTTGAGAAACAAATATATATCTGTAAGTATTCCGTTGTTAGTCTTATATAAAAATCATGACCGTGTAGTCAGAAAAGTACTCAATAGGAGATATTGCTAATTAGGTTTGCGAAAACAGCAAGACAGAGGTCTCATTGTGGGGGTAATCAGCATATTTGTCAAACCGACATCACCGTAAGACAAATTAATGTTGTAGTCTCTTTTGTAGTAACGGTTTATATACCAAACATCAATCTATTATGAGATCGGTGTTTCAAAAATATGTCCAAATGGCAGGACAGCTTGATACTAAAGGCAGAAGTTCGATCTTTTAAAGTTTATAAGCATACTACCTTCCAGATCCTTTGTTTGAGAAAGGACGAAGGAAAAAGCATACGTGTCCGCAATTAAGATTGATATTAAAATTAAAAACTCAGCTCACAGAATCACGGCTAAAGTTGCCGCGGCGACCGCTTTTCACGGATTAGTTCTTGGAGGTATCTAGAGAGGCATCGCTAGCGCAAACACAGTGGCTCAAGCGGCGCCACTCCTTACCTCTCCGTCGGTGTCTCCCGGCGTTCCTCTGCGCTAACTGGGGAGGCACCGGACGTCTCTAGAGAGGACTATTTGTTAGAGAAACGCCTTTCCGCACACGTGACCTCAGTTGGGAAGCTGGGATTTGTAGTCCAGAACCAAGAATTGTCGTAATGATTTTAGTGACGTGGTCTACCTATATCAAGTTAAATGATGGAAAAAACTCGAAGGAGTTATTAGATATTACTTGGTGTTATGCGGCAACTGTGGAACAAGGAGAAAGCCACTAGCAGAGTACCGAGCTAAAAAATGAGCACATATTAGATTTGCCAGATGTTCATTACAAATGTTATTTTCTTGTGTAAGGGTAGTTTCAGACCAAAAAAACTAAAATCATATGAGTCTACGCTTTTTAACAAGACTCGTGGGTATATTTTGCATAGATGTAGTATATTAGTGCTTGCTGTAACCTGATTGTAAGAAATTGCAGATCAGTTAAATTACATATGTCCGCCTTGGTTTTCAAGACTTATAGTGTGGTACTTAAAATTCTGGACCCGTGTTATAAACATGGTCGTATCATGACGATTTTGGTATCAGCAGACCGAGAATGATTAGAATACTATGCACAAGCATTTTCGTCATATTCGGGTGACGAAATCACCCTGGAATCAGAGTTTCCGCCCTGAACCCTCGGGTTCCATTTGGTGAACGGCAGCCATTTTGTGATTGCCCTCACATAGGCCAATGACTAAAGCCAAAAACAAGTCTGAAGGGCAGGTACACCTTTGCTGACTCCTCTGTGACCTGGGCAAGCTGACTCCACTGCCTAAAGCCAAACCTGTTCGGCCAGTTCCTTTCCCAGTGGCCGAATGAGATTAGTATCAAGGCACAACATATCATAAACCTTTCATCACACACAAACCATGCCTAATCTTACACACACCTGTCCCTGTTTCTTTCTTTATGACTTGCTTTACGAGGAGGAGGTGCCTGTTTTTATTGGGGTCCGTCGATATCTGATGAAAATACTGGGCCTTGCCGGGTAATTGATTGTGGGCTGGACAAACTGAAATATGGGCTTGTCATCATGACTCTGCTTTTCCATTGTAGTGAAAATATGTGAATGGTCAACTGTAAAATAGGGAATGTTTGCCTAATGCATAATATTTTGTATAAAAAGAGAAGGCTGGCTTTGTAAGATTGAGCAGTCTCCTGAGAATATACACAGTGCTGTACTTCTAGGATACCTGTTACTGGCTGCAGCCAATAAATACGATCTTTGACTTCACCAAGAAGACTCTGTTTCTGTAGTCTGAAACAGGAAGGACTCGAAGTCTTAGGGTGTGTTCCCTGGCACCGCTGGGTTCTGAAAAACCCAGTACTTCAATAGTATGTTCTGAATATACTGATAGAAGCTAATATAGCACTGATTTATATTTTCATCTATAGTGACATCCAGGGTATCGGTTCGTTCAAACCCTCTTTGTCGCTATTGAGTTTGTAAACCCACTTTTGTTCCTTCTTGAATAAAAATTTACTCACATCAGGGCAGTGGTCTGGAATCATGGGTTGTTCCAGTACAGTCCATGTAAAATCATTAGGACCATGGCCCGCTTCTAAAAAGTGCGATGTTAAGCGGGTTGCTTGCTTGCGACAACGCACAGTACTTTTATGTTCACAGATACGGGTCTTTACTTTTCTTGTCGTCATGCCTACATACCTTTTATGGCATGGGCATGTGATGAGAAAGATGATATTTTCGCTGTTACAGTTCGTGAACTTCCGCTGTTGCCATGGTCTGCTTGTCCCGATATCTATGGTGGTGGACTTGGTTGTTTGAGGACAGACGGAACAGTTACCACAAGGATGATGACCTTCTACCGGGGGAAGATCCCACAGTGTGCCAACTTGTCTACTGATTTTATTTTTTGGCATGTGTAACAAGATGGATGAGATATGTGTCATGCTTGTGTCTGCAAAATTCTAAATAAAGACAAATATCTATTAATTCTAAATGCATATTCCAGATTAACAATTACAAAGTATGGCCATTGTTTTTCAGAGTCAAAAACACTGTGGCCCATCTGTAGAATTTGACAGATGGGGTACAAGGTGACATACATCTGGTCCACCATATCACAAGTGCCATACATTTTAATGCACTTATAATATGGTAAATGTGTGTTCTGGCATGTTTTTGAAAGTGTATCACATCTAATACAAAGGCCAACTTTGTATCAGAGGGTGTCATGTCCTAAATCACTAATGCCACCCCTACATTATTCAGTGCAAACATGACATGCTTTATGATACCATGATTGTGGCTCACTTTGTCCCTAACATTGTTGTTGCCATGTTGCCATGGCTAAATTCCCATCTTCCTGATACCAAAGGGAGACCCTGCATGACCTGACCTGACCAGTGTTTGACACATTATAGTTTTGTCTGTCTAGTTATCTAGCAGGGAAATTACCTTGGGCCTGATTTCCGAGTTTGATGTTTGGTATTCAATCACTCATGATAGGGGAGTACATTAAACCACAAATCCAGATGAACTAGTGTACCACAGATTCACAACTAGGCAGAGAGTAGCATCCTAGGCATATCTGGATTTCAAAAATATTACTCTGTGGGTCTGAAGTCAGGCTACGACTTTGAATTGCAAAAACTGTATATGGTCATACAGTGCATTGTCATTTGAATTTTCTCAAATAACCTAAATGTGAAATAAAATGGCCAAACCTTCAGATATTTTCACAAGACTGGAGGGATCTTCATCTACTCTCAGGGCCAGGTGTGCAACATTGTTATGTCAAGTTGTGTGCTTCAGAATATTGCCCTGCGGAACATACTCTTCACCCCTGATGATGATTACTAGTGGGAATCAAAGAGTGATTTGATGACTTGACAGTGATGAAGATGAAGGTATTGACCTTAGGCATAAATGCATTGAAATCATTGCTGCCTAATGGTAAGGGACTGTAATGAAAGTGTCATTTGCTTTTCTGCTCAATGAATACATCCTTTTTCAGATTAATCCCGCTAATGAGCATATTTCCTCCCTGAATGTGGTTTGTTTAGTTTTTTTAAAGTGTTATTGAGTTGAATAATGTATTTAGATTTAGAACATTATTTTTGCAAAGAATAAATTATTGGGACCATGCATGATGGCAAATTATGTTGTACAGGAGTTGATCTTGGCTTGTAAAAGTGTTATCATCAGCAACAACCCAAGCCCCACTCATGTGAGATGGCCATTCCAGCCAAGTAACGATGCCTTGACAAGTTTATACAGTGTTCACTCCATCCAGGATAGGAGGAGTCCACTTCATTACAACTCGGCTGTCACAATTCCTTTTGTCCTGCAGAAGACCCTACATGATGTCGCTATAATACAGACATTTGGGTCGAAACGTTGACGTGTTGTTCTCTCATATCCATTAACAGTGTAACCATAAAAAAAAAATTTAAGTTTTGGGTTATTACTGGAAATGTATACTGTGACACTGATTTAAATATATTCTTTTTTATTTTTTGTTATTTATGTAATTTTGTTTCTCCATTGTTTCGCTTCATGTCACAACAGTCACTTATTAATCACTCATCCTTTTATTGTATGACAGTCCTTTCTTGGAAAGAAATATAAAAAAGGAAAAATATACTTGCTTCTCTATAAAATGTTCTGTGTTTGTTCTATAAGTAATGCTTAATATTAAATCATTGTATAAAAGCTGTACGTTTAAAGGAGTTAGGTGCTACCCGACTGAGCGATTTTGTAGACTATAACATTGGTACAAGTGGGAGCAGGTTCTATTCATCAGGTCTCTTCAAAAGTCAGAAATAGCAGGTGCCAACGGTTGTTTGTTCTTCCACAGGTACAGGAAATAATCTAAGGAGAGTACCTTATGGTGCCAAATTTATGGTTGGCATTAGTATGTGGGTGGCTATGACTTCCGGCTCCTGTGTACCCAAGGCACTAAAGGTTCCCAGTGGAAACTGTACCTCTTTTTCAGCAGTTCCTATTTGCCCTACTGCTAACAAGCCCATAGTGAGCCTCGCTCCTAAAATCCAAGAGGAGGTAACCTTTTTCCCATGTGCAGAGCTTGTATGCCCACCCAGACGAGTAAACAGCCACTTAAGGGGCTACATCCTTTGTGGTCACCTAAAACTAGTTCTGTAATTAGTTTCCCCTCAAACTGAGTTTGGAGCCATCCTAGTTGGGAAAACAAAGATTTTCCTTGCCCACTTCCCCAAGTCTCAACTGACATTTACCTATGAAAGTATAGGCCCTTTGCAGGTCAATGAAGCTCCTGGGTCCAGCCTGACTTGTCGTCCTGCAAGGGGAAGAACAATACCTTCCCACACCAGGGTTATGTAGCTGCTCTAGGAGCAGTTTTCACACCTGATAAAGGTCAAGTACTGGTTAGATAACTGCTGTCAGACTGCTGCAAGTTAGCAACCATAAGCTTGAGGTAATGCAAAGGAATTTTTTTAAAAGTTACATTGCCTAAATAGTTATTAAAAACATACTTCATGATTTCATTGGATTTTTAATAAATAGGAATAATATCAATTAGAACATTTATATAGCTGGTCCCAAACCCAAAATAGCTAAATTAATAATCTAATCTATAATCTATTGTCCCCCTTAAAGTTGCCAGAGCCTTCAACACTGAAAATAGCTTTTGCAGGTTGTCACTATAGGGACATGGTAACATTATGTTTTTACCTGATTTGTGGCTAATGGACTTCTTCCCAGGGCTTGGAGGCCTTCTCATAGTCTGCCTTTCTTGCATTCATGTGGTTCTTTAGCTTACTTCCTTTGACCATGGCCTTCGTCTACAGCATAATAAGACTACCCAGGACCACCCGATCCACCTCCATGTTCTAAAAAAACCTAAAGTGCAAAAACTGTACTCAGGTATAATTAACAACAATTGAAATGCCCCAATAAAAGAGTAATTGCCAATAAAAAATACATTTGTGTTGTTGTAACGACCGGATTCTCGGACCAGATAGAATCAGCTCATCAGAGCACCACCAACCCAGCCGGAACGTAATCACCTCCCTCCTTAGGACCTATTTACAACAGGTATCTATGTCTCCTACCTAAGGATGGGGAATTAGCAATGTACATGCATAAGTTTTCTACAATATCACACTCACACCAGCTAGTCTCGCGGCAGCCCAGGCCCAGACTAGTCTACCCTAGGGCAGTTCTGATTAGTTACCATTACACACTGACCACATTCAGTGCCCGCCCAAGCCACGATCCTGTGGGCATAGGCACCAGTGTCCTCCCTGGTGTTCTCTTACTTACACCTCAAGCCACAATCTTGTGGGTATATCCACCAGTGTCCCTCCTGGTGTTCTCTTACTTACATTCAAAGCCACAATCTTGTGGGTATAAGCACCAGTGTCCCCCCTGGTGTTCTCATTAACGCTGCTTACCAATGATGATCACTTTCCTATAAATACCATTAGGAGGAATCTTTTGTTATCTACTAGGGATATGATACTACAATATTATAGACTAGCAGACTGTCCCGACCTTGTCCGGGTGCAACAGGCTTCCCCGACCCCTGCCTGCCCGACATTGTGCAGCAGCCCGGGCCCCCGCCCGGCCCGTCCCCCGCCTGCCCCGAACCCCGCCTGCCCCGACATGGGACCCCTTACCTGAGCCGCCGCTCTTCCCGCCTGTCCGCTGCTCGCACCCCCGCTGCCCTTCCGGGTGCAACAGGCTTCCCCGACCCCCGCCCGCCCGACATTGTGCAAAAGCCCGGGCCCCCGCCCGGCCTGTCCCCCGCCCGCCCCGACCCCCGCCTGCCCCGACATGGGTCCCCTTACCTCAGCCGCCGCTCCTCCCGCCTGTCCGCTACTCACACCGCAGCTGGCCTGTCCGCTGCTCCTCACGTCACCGCTCCTCCCTCGCGCCATGTCCGCCGCTCCCTTACCTCAGCTGCCGCTCCTCCAGCCTGTCTGCTGCTCGCACCGCCGCTGGCATGTCCGCCACTCCTCGTCGCGCTCCTGGACGCCGCTTCTCGTCGCGCTCCTGACGTGAGCACGCACGTCGCGGCTGGCGCTACTTCGGAGGGACTACTTTTTATTTTACTGTAAATTTTTTAAATAACGTATGTATATAGCCTATAACCATCTACACACCCTGACGATTCCAACGGTGTATCAGGTGTGTGGATTGCCGCTGTGGTTCTCGAGTTTACCCGCCTCAAAGGCTGAAAGTTCTTCCTTTATTATAGTAGTATAGATCACACAACGGTTTACCGAATTAGATGATGTACAACTTATTCTCCACTTCAAGGGCCCCTCTCTCCCTCATTGCTCAGTCACCCCTTACCTGATCGGGAATTACGTCCGTTCACGAATACAATGTCTGACTAGAAGAACAGGTTACCCTGATTGTACAAGAATAAAAGGCACATGCTGGTTCACTAAGAACTGGGGTACTTTATTACAATAATCATAACAACATAATACTATACTATAACATATAGCCTGCAAAGGAAAATGAAAGGTTAGAATGTTCACACTAGGAGGAAAAAGGTCGACGTCACCTGATTAATGTGAAGTCTGGATTCAGCAGTCATCTAGGTTCCCTTCTCGTCTGTGCCTTGGCTCGTCTTAAGGTCACACTTCTGCAGTCACGGATACACGTCTGCACCGCTATGCCATGTCTTCTCTGCTTCCCTCCAAGTCACTGGAACCTTCCTCTCATTAGCTGCTTTCTCTCTGGCTGTTCTGCACTACTCCTCTCTCCTCTCAATCACGGACCATCTTCACTTCTCGGCTTCGATCTTATAACTCAGTTTCAGCCACTCTGGTATTCGTGACTAACTGCTTCACTCGGAATGCTCTGATCTTAAAGGTCAAAGCTCGCCAGCTGCTCCAGCTAAAATAATTTCAATCTTTCTAAGAGAGTATCAGCTTCTCGGTCTTTCTCGGACTTCAAAATGGCGACTGTCTGCCTTGGAATAGTTAATGGCATTGATGCTAACGGCTAGCTGCCGCCTACAGACTGACTCACTAACTGCCTCATGCTTTCACTAATATGGAAGCTCGTTCCTTCATGGAAAGTTACGGCCAGTAACCTGCCGCCCACCAAATTCTTGTACCTCCCCGTACCAAGGACACGTTCCCAGCCGGCCGGCCTGATGTTGTGTCTTCGGAGTGGAGAAAAATACAGTCTTTCGATAAGAGCCAGCCTGAGCCGGTTCTCTCCAAGCGAACAACACCTCGTAACTAAAACATTACATTTGACCTAGAAGCATCTCAAGCTGCCGGGGCAGAAAGAAAGATGGAGTCTCTCCCGTTTGAGGCCTACAAGGCCCGAAATAAGCATAACTCCATAGAAGGTATACTAACACTCTTGCAAAAGGACGGATAATCACTAATACTAATGAATCTATCCCTTAACATAAGTTTATAAGCCCTGATCTAAGGAAAAGGGTACGGAACTGTATTAATACGCCTTGTGAATAGGCCCTGTCTACGGTTCTAATCCTTGCACTAGAATGATAGTAGACTGAAGTCACCTCCAATCATCTTCCCTCAAAAGAGGGCCGAAAAAGTCGGTCAGAACAGTTGTCAATTAAATGTATGATGTTTTATGTGTCAGCTTCGAGAACTCAGTAGTAGTGCTAAACACAAGTTCTGGATCCCACCAATGTAATAATTTGAGTTATCAGTTTGTGTGAATGGTAGTCCACCACAAATAGTAAAGAAGCTTATTTATATCTTGACGATATGGATACAATTTTGCGATAGAGTATCCACACCAGCAAAACTATGGTCCTCGGACCCGATATAAATGCGGATGGACCTTTGGTTTATTCACAGTAGAGACTACTCTGTCTCCACCGTGATTAAACCCCTCCAACAGATGGATGGAGTAAGGGCCATTGGAGGTCACTCTCTAATTCCATCAACTTAAAGGAAAACCCCGTGGTAACAGGCAGTGAAAATGACAAAATTATCTCCTCATCATGGGAAAAGGACTCCCGTGGTGAAGGGATCATTGTCTCTTTTACTTGCAAAAATAAAATCCTGCTTTACAATTTTCATTTTGAAAAGAAAAGAGTTTGCCATACGGCTCCATCATGCTGGTTGGAGCTGTGTGTCAAACTGCAAAAAGTATTCACAGCAGTTCCTGGCAATGCTTTAAGAAATGACTGCTGGTTTAATAATTTGGCAGCCGGAGGTGCAGTTAAGGCAATGGAGTAAATTACTCCATTGCCCTGATTTCCAAACCCCGTCCGCCTTGGTCAGTTAGGTGGTTGGTCCCGGTCCACCAGCAACTGTTTTTATGATGAGAGATTTTATCTCACATATCCAGTTGGTTGACCGGACATGGCTATCCCTCTTGGGCATGCAATGTCAAAAGAAGCGTACTATCCCAATGAGTGATATGAGTAGCCAACAGAGAAAAGGAAATGAAGGCCGATTTGTAGAAGGGTTTAATGTTTCAAGAGGGAGTGTCAAGTGATTAGGAGTGCAGAAAATACATCACTGTGAGTATATAAATGGTTTTATATGGTTTGTAAAGAAGCATGCTGAAACAAGACAATAACTCAGCATGGCAACTGCAAACCAGTCACTAATGCCCTAGTGGCTTCCTTCTAGCACATACACAAGCCTTATACCTACTACATCACCAACAGATTGCTCATTCTTAGTTAATTTACATATATGGCATCCACTGCCAGAGACTCCCCTTGGCACTAGTCTGTCAGACGCCCAGGTCCAGATCCTTAGTAGCCATCCCAGAGTCCTTGTACATTTTCTGAAACATCTGTAAGTCTTTATAATGGTACTGAGAGTGGCAGATTGGAGCATTATCCTCTTACTGTCTTTTCTACGGTTTTTGGGCCAGATGTAAGAACCTTTTTTGCTCTCGCTAACAGGAGATCGGCCCGTTTGCGACAGCAAAAATGGCTAATGACATGTACAAAGGCTATTTTGCTAGTCACTGGCTCACAAAATAGCGTTTGCGACTTGCTCTATTAGAAAGGGGCACACCTTCCTGATGGCGAGACTCACTGCCATGTGCTATTGTTTTGCGACTGTATTTGCAGCTGCAAAACACTCGCAGTTTAACACTTACTTCAAGTAGGTAAACCACTCGCAAATGGGAAGGGGTCCCCAGGGGACCCCTTCCTCTTTATAAGTGTGTGAGAAAATATTTTTTAAGAGCAGGCATTGGTCCAAGTGACCACTGCCTGCCCTTAAAAAGTTCAACTGAAATGTTTCATTTTTCTTTTTGAAATGCAACCCATTTTCCTTTAAGTAAAGGGGACCTATTTAAAAAAAAATGCTATATTTAAAAAGCAGTCCCAGACATGGTGGTTTGCTGACGCCAGAATGCCACCATTAAGCTTGGGCAGTAAACTGTGCTCCGCTCGCGGAGTTTGCGGAGTTTCCCGCACTCCGTGTTACTGGGAGCTCGCATAGTTTTGAAAAACTCTGCTTCGCATGATGAGCAGAATTTTTTTCCTTCGTTTGAGTTCACCAATGTCGAGTTGGTGAGATTTTTCCTTATTCGCGACTGCCATCATCAAGTTGGCGAGTGCGAGCATGTAAAATAAACCTCCTGGCGAGATTTCTCGATGCGGGGGTCAGGTTTCTCATTGCAAGTGGTCGCATATGCTCCCGACCGCTTGCTTTGAGAAACTGCCTGTTCGCGATGAGAAAGATGCTGCTCGAGTAAAACTCGACTCGAGCGGCAGAAAAGGTAAGCTTGCACTGTGCATGGTGATGTTCGCAATTATTGCACAGTTCGGACAAGTATCTGGCACTGTGCAATCACCGCAAATGGCAATTTTCTACCGAACTCTGCCCCTTGTGCGTAGTGCAACTCTGCGAAATCTGCCTAGGGTTAGTCACCATCCCTGGGAGTGCTAGCCATTCCCAATGGGGTTGCAAATTGAGCTTGCCTCATGAATATTGATGAGGCATGCAATTTGCAACCCCATTGGGATTCGCTAACAGTGTCTGTGACACTGTTGTACATTGCATTTTGCGAGTTGCAAATTGCGAGTTGCAAAGCGATGCAATTTGCGAGTCGCAAAATGTAAGGGTCGTACATCTGGCCCTTAATTCTTTATTTACAAGCCTTCTCCTATCTGCGGGTTTCAGTTCTCTCCCACTCCTCTCCATTCTTTAAGGAAAGGTTGGTAATAAAGTAAGATATTTGGGTCAAATATCCATAAAGCATGTTAATAACAGTAACAAACATGATACAACTTAAAGCATCAGCTCTGTATAGAGCAATCGGGATTACAAGTGACATATTTCTAAGTCTGCTAGACTTCCATATTTGATGCAAAGTACAGAACGTGCAATACTTGCAGCAACATCGAAAAAGTACATGGTAACCAAAAGGGAAACTGATTTATATCTAGAATGTACCTCATATTTTAAAAATAACGCTTTCAAAAACATAATAAAACCAACATTTTAAAAAGGGTAATCAAATTACTTTATTCGCATACTTGATAAAGCATATCATAAAAGCACAGATCATAATGTATGCAATTTAAAAATAATTAAAACAGTTTATAACATAATCAGATCATATAACAATTGATTTACACAAATTAAAGACAATTTTTAAAAAGGTATAGAGGCAATTATGAATTGACTATCCAGGAATTGTAGTGCCAGGTATGCAGGGCGATATTGCCTCAATCCTAGTTTTTTTAACATTGGTACAATCCATATTTTTCTAGGGCTAATATAGAATTTACAGAAAAACAAGATGTGTATGGAGGACTGTGCGGAAAGATTGTCACACGGACATTTACATAATGTTCTCGACCAGTCATTCAGCTCTGGGAAACTTAGTGACCTGAATATGATATTTAACTTGAAGCGTATTAGCAAAAATCTATCATAGTCACTAGTAACCATCAGGATATATAAATGGATGTGCGCAAAGGCAAGGTTGAGATAATGGGATTGGATGGTAGATTTATCCATTTAGATCATGATTCTCTTTTCACTCAAATATCTCATACAACCAGCCTTTAAGTCCTTTCTAGAGACATATTCCTGGTGGCCTAACTGGCCTAAGAATAATTTAACATAGTCTAGCCATCTCATACTTTTTACTCAGTCAAGCCCCCTAGTATCTTTTAATATATGGCGATTAAAAACCGACTTGTCTGTAATCCAAACCCTATGCCAAAGTACGACGGGCTGGATCTTAATCACGTCCTCCAGATAGGGTAACCCAAGTTCGGCATGACAGATGAAATTGGACGTGCTTTCAGGTACAGACAAAAGGTATTTAAGGAACATATTTTCTGCGGTTTGTAGTGAGTTAACGTTGGAAAACCCCCAAATTCCTGCCCCACAGGTAGCAATCGCAATGCATTTTGCCTTGTGTATGTGCAGTAATTCCCCTGGAGGGCGTTTTCCTAATTTTCTACCAAAATTGGCAAAAGCTGTTAATGACTTACTAAACAGAAGCCTTCTGGATTTAACTGCACTAGTCCAGGTTCCTGATTGGTCGAATAAGAGCCCTAGATAAGAAAATGTTTTAGTACGCTCTATTGCCTTATTGTTAATAAAGATGGTGTTACTCTTTTTATTGGATCCTTTGCCACAGTTCATAACAAATGTTTCTATGTTTAAATTTATTTTATTGGTTTCAAAGAAAAACACAGGCATTACAAAGTAATATGGAAGCCACCAAAATGAGCGGTAAGCGTTCTGGACGATTTTTCCAACAGGCTAAACATACAACTCTCGGATTTCATAGGCCCCTGGGTGGCAGTGGGAAGCGAAAAGCTATCATACAGCCTGTTTATCAGGAAGAACCATAAGAAGGAAAACCAAACATGCCCCCCACCCCCGAACCTCGCCCTCCCAAACCAGTGTGTTGGATTCTCAAAGTATAGATGTTAGCATCTGCGGGCCCAGGAGGGTCATTCTTGTCATCTGTCAGGCGAAGCAAACTGAGGTATCTGGGGCATGTGATTTCGTTAAATTCTTTAAAAAGGAGTGCAAGCACTGGCTGCCAGACTGTTTGGAATGATGCCGCTGATTGTGTGAGAGTGGCTTGGATATATTCCATTCCCAGAGTGAACCAAAGTTTATGCAGCCACCCCGTGTGAGTAGGTCGGGTGTTCATCCCCCAGAGCGATAAGATGTGTTGGGATGCAGTCTGCATGCCAATGCCCATCTGGCGTCCTCTTTTTATTTTTTATTTTTTTATTTTTTTATTGAGCAGAGCACAGATAAAGTACAATACAGACAGTAGAATGTTAAGCAAGGAAATGAAATACAAAAAACGTACAAAAAGCTTCTTCATATTAAAAAAAACAGGGACGAGGGGAAGCTCTTCAGCTAAATTTAGTCCGTTAGCAGTCAAGTTCTAGAGTATTAATACATTATCGATTTATAAGCGATGTGCAAAATACGCAAGTTCAATCCTAAAGTGCATTTACAGTACATTCCAAACGAAGACAAAAAGTGCCAGTGCCTAAGAATTTTCGAAAAGTGCAAAACGCGTCAAAGAAAGTTTAATAGCTTATCACTTGAACCTATGCCAAAACTTAAGACTGCTAACGTGCATTAATATTAATATTATTAACTTAATATCAACATTAATCTGAGATGTTTAGCTTATTTAATTAACCCCCCCTCGTAACCTCAAGAGTCTCCAGGTATATCCAGTTATTTTGGCGTCCTCGTACTGATTTCAAAGGGAATGTGAGTGTGTTTGGGAGACCAAGGAGGGTGTAAGCTGGAAATCTTGGGATCTCAGTGTCAAATGAACTATCTATGTCGGTGAGTACTGCTGTCCATTACTCCCTAACTTCTGTGCAGTCCCAGAGTAGGTGAGTCAGGGTGTCCTTTTCCCGACAACCCCTCCAGCAGGATGAGCTGCGGGTCGGGTTGCCTCTGTTCAGCCTTACAGGGGTGAGGTACCAGTATGTAGCTAGTTTCACCGCCATTTCTCTGCCCGCGGCATGCCGCGCTGTGTGGTTGGCCCTGTAGTAGACCAAACGCCATTCACGATGTAACAGTGTCCTCGCAGCTCCTCTTCCCAGCGTCTCTGCCCCGCTGCGTGGTGTATCTCGGGGGGGGGGGGGGGGGGGGCGGGTGAGCATCTTATATAACTCTGTGATAAGGCCCTTATCTGATTCTTTCGTAACCAGCCATTTTTAAAAAAACAGTCATGTACCTACCAACTGATGGGGCCTGTTCAGGGTGTGTGAGCCAATGCCGGAGCTGGAAGTGCTGAAAGAGCTGCGGCAAAATGATATCATATCCCAGAGTCAGCTCCGAAAAGGAAAGAAAGCCTTGTAAATCGAAGAGATGACCAGCCGATCTACAGCTAGACCTCCGCCACTGTGGAAATGCTTGAGGGTCAGTGCCAGGCGGGAACTTAGCATTGTCCCAGAGAGGGGTGAGTGGGGAATGGAACGTTTTGAGGGCCCGTTTAACAGCTACCGTGTCCCATACTCTCAGGATGGTGCGGGTAATAGGTGAATTCTGAAGGTAACCTGGACTGTGAGATCGATGTAGGAACGGTATCTTCCACGGCTACGTCTGGGCCATGGCCCTGTCTTGGAAGAGCCACCTCATCTCTGATTCTGGCCTGTACCACTCTACCAAATAGCGCAGTTGTGCTGCTTGAAAGTATTGTTGGAGATTAGAGATCCCCAGGCCTCCCTCATCCATCCCTCTGTATGCTAGTTGCTAATGTAAGCCTGGTCTCTTTCCCCCATATGAAATGCTGGAGAGCTGATTGTAGGTTTGCAATAGTCCCGGCCGGTGGGGACACTGGAATAGTTTGAAAAATATATAAAATCTTGGGAAGGGCCGACATTTTCACTGCTGCAATCCTTCCTAGCAAGGAGAGCGGTTGTTTGGTCCAGCGCGCCAGGTCTTTATGGATCTGCAATGCGAGGTTGGTGTAATTGAGGGCAACCGTCTTCTCTGTGGACAGAGTAAGGGTAATACCCAAATACAGAAGTTGTGGCTGCGTCAATAAACCCCCCCATACCCCGGTGTGTCATGGGTAGAGCGTGAATTCTTGCACAATGGCAGAATCAGTGATTTCCCTCTATTAATCCGGAAGCCGCACACCCTTCCGAAGGATTCCACTTCTTCCAGAAATGCTGGTACCAAGCTCTCTGGATGATCAAGAGCCTCCAGGATGTCATCAGCATATAGGCCTATAGAATGTGGTTTCCTGCCGAACGTTATGCCCGTATGTTCGGATTATCACGTACCTTTTGTGCCAGCGGTTCGATGTAAAGTGCGAATAAGAGAGGGGAATCGTAGGCCGCCTAGGCGGACCCGCACCTGGGGGCGATGATAGCAACTCACAACCCATGCTTGGAAGCGTTCACCCATCTAAAATGCGTCAGCACCTTCTGTAGGAAACCCCAATCGACACGGTCAAACGCTTTTTCAGAGTCGATAGCCAGTAAGACTGAGTCTGATTGCTGAAAGTGGATATTATCGACCAGATGTAGGAATCGCTTAGTATTGTCACTACATTGCTGACCCGGGACGAAGCCCGATTGGTCCGGCTAAATAATTCCAGGTAAACAAGATCCAAGCCGCGCCGCCAGCACACCCATAAACAGCTTGAGATCTACGTTAAGCAAGGAAATGGGTCGACATGCCGAACACTGTGTAGCGGCCTTGCCCGGTTTGGGCAGCACTACGATCTCCGCTACCAGCATGTCCGATGGGATGGAACTGTGCCTTGGAATGAATTAAAAAGCAGAGTGAGAAAGTTTTATAAAAACCGGCGGAGAAGTGATTTTAGGGGTTTGAGGCGGGACATTGCCGCTACTACCTCGTCAAGTCGGTTGGGAGTGTCTAGTGTGTGCACGCTTGCTGAGGTTAGCGCCGCAGTGGCAATACCTCTCAGATAGGCGTAAGCGTCTGCTCCCGGGACTGTTTCGGCACTGTATTATGAGGCGTAATAATTGCGAAATGCTTCCGCGATCTGCGCCTCGTCCCAAATTTCGTCCCCATTCCCGTCGCGCAAGGCCAGGATTTTCGAGCATTGAACCTTTGCCTTCAGTGCACTGGCAAGGAGGTGACCAGTCTTGTTCCCTCCTGTATGTCGCAGGTGGAGAACTGCATATTCGGCCCTATCGATGTCTAGTCCCGCCAATTGGGCTCTAGCCGCCTTTAATTGCTTCCAGACCCTGGGAGCCCCAGTGCGACTGTGGACCCGCTCCAGCTGTACGACTTGGGCTGTTAGGGCCTCTCGTTTCACTTTACGGTCCTTGGACTCCGCCGCTGCCACCGCAATAAGTTTGCCGTGCACCACCGCCTTCAGGGCCCCCACAGTGCTGACAATGGCATCTTGGGACTATTGTTGATTGCAAAATACTCGGTGATGCGCTCATGGAGTTGCAGAGCTACGTCTGCACGCTGCAGGAGGGGTTCTCTTAATCTCCACCCATCCGGGGGCCTCCTAACATTGGGGACTCTGAGTGTAAGCTCCACTGTATCATGATCAGAAATAGCCGCCGGAGTGATGCACACGTCTACTACCCGGTTCTCCAGCTCCGAAGAACCTATAAAGTGGTCCAATTTAGTATAGGTGCGGTGTACATGAGAGTAGAAAGTGTATTTTAACGTTCCTGGGTGTTTAGCTCTCCACAAGTCCACTAACCCTCTTTGCTGCAGCCATTCTTTGCCAGCCCCGGAGATAGCGCCAACACTGCCATACCTGTGCGATGACCTATCTTTATCAGTGTCCATTACTAAATTAAGGTCCCCGCCTAGAAGGCGAAGGGGGTCTGAGGAGCGCAGCGCTTCCGAGAGGGCGTTCCGTACGAATGGCTCTTGCCCCATATTTGGTGTATACAGATACCCCACCGTTATCTGCTGGCCACCCACCAATATGCTTTGAGCTAACAGTCTACCTTTGATCTCCCCCACCTTATCCTTGACCTGCCCTCGAAATTGTTTAGACACCAGAATCGCAACCCCTACTTTTTTCTCCAGTGTGGAGGAGAAGAATTGGTGGGGAAATGCTTGGGACCTCATCCTATGCCAGTCTTTCGAAAGCAAGTGAGTTTCTTGGATGAAACAAATCTCGGCCCCTGAGTTTTCCAGATAATATGGCCGAGATACCCGCCACCCCCTCTCAACACAATCCCCAAAAGGAGGGAAACTGGAAACAGTTCTTGAAGTTTTTGGAAGTGGGATGGAGTGACCATCCCGGCCGTATTTATTAAAACAAAATTAAAACATTAAACGTTTCATGTTATGTACAATTTCATTACCACATTGCGATGTTTGGCTAACCTTAATAGATTCTCTAATACAGAGGTTCTCCTAGCCGAACTAGCATCCTACAACACATTTTCTTGACATATTGAAATTGTACATCCTAACGTTTAAGGGCCAACGGCAAGGTCATAACCGGTGTCAAGATCCCTAACCAGACTTACCCCTCCCACTTGGGAGGGGCGACAGCACGGAGGCGTACCTCAAGTGCAACTACTACCAATTTCCCTTGACTTGACGGGGGCACCTAAAAACTCGACGCCAGTTAAAGGTCGTTCGAATACTCGTGTGAGGTATCTAGAAGGTATCGTAAACCTTATCCCAACCCCACACAACTTACCGCATCTGCCGTCGCAGATGTCAGTGGCCCCGGGAAATTCCCCAGGAGGGGGCTGTAACCCCTCCTACAAAGGAAGGGGCCTTGACCGCCTTTCCTTTACTTCCGGCGACCCATCCTTAGAAGGGACCGCCTCCCCATTGAGGGGCCAATGGCCACCTCTCCCGAGCGCTCCCATCCGTGTTGGGTGACGCCCACTCATAGGGATCTACTAATTAGTGCTCACCGATCATGACCTTACCGCCTACCAAAATAAATACGACAGTGCTAACTAAACCTAAGAATACATTGGCCACTATGACCGAAAGAGCATGCTTAAAAAATCAACACTATATCTGAATCATTTTTAATGGCAAAACGTACTCAAAACAGACCATTCTTTATTATACTCAACATCAACATGACACTACAACCTGCAAACGAAAGAGAGGCAGAATTAATCAACTTTATTACAAACAACTGGCTGTCTTCAGGGGCTGGTGGGTGGGTCAAAATTGGCTCTTCGTTCTGTCCCGAGCTCACGTGCAGCGAGGAGGTGCAGCTTCAGAGCACAAGAACAAGAGGATGTCTTCTGGTCTTGCGTCCCTTTTTATCCGTCTTCAGGGCGGGCGTACACCCGCCCCTGCCTGCCCCGAGGGCGTGGCTGGCTGCGTCAGTGTCTAGGCCAGCCCACTCTAGGGCGGGAAAGGGCGCGCCCCTGCTACGCCGCTTTGGGCATACCAGCCGAGACGCGCCTCCCGCCCAAAATGGCTTCCCGGGGGGATCGAGGCACTCTGCCATACGTTCGGGGGGACCGAGTGGTCGCCCCTTTCCATATGGCCGAGATACCCGCCACCCCCTCTCAACACAATCCCCAAAAGGAGGGAAACTGGAAACAGTTCTTGAAGTTTTTGGAAGTGGGATGGAGTGACCATCCCGGCCGTATTTATTAAAACAAAATTAAAACATTAAACGTTTCATGTTATGTACAATTTCATTACCACATTGCGATGTTTGGCTAACCTTAATAGATTCTCTAATACAGAGGTTCTCCTAGCCGAACTAGCATCCTACAACACATTTTCTTGACATATTGAAATTGTACATCCTAACGTTTAAGGGCCAACGGCAAGGTCATAACCGGTGTCAAGATCCCTAACCAGACTTACCCCTCCCACTTGGGAGGGGCGACAGCACGGAGGCGTACCTCAAGTGCAACTACTACCAATTTCCCTTGACTTGACGGGGGCACCTAAAAACTCGACGCCAGTTAAAGGTCGTTCGAATAGTCGTGTGAGGTATCTAGAAGGTATCGTAAACCTTATCCCAACCCCACAGAACTTACCGCATCTGCCGTCGCAGATGTCACTGGCCCCGGGAAATTCCCCAGGAGGGGGCTGTAACCCCTCCTACAAAGGAAGGGGCCTTGACCGCCTTTCCTTTACTTCCGGCGACCCATCCTTAGAAGGGACCGCCTCCCCATTGAGGGGCCAATGGCCACCTCTCCCGAGCGCTCCCATCCGTGTTGGGTGACGCCCACTCATAGGGATCTACTAATTAGTGCTCACCGATCATGACCTTACCGCCACAGGCCGGATAGTTGACCGGCTATCCGGACCCCCCACAAAACTCCTACCGAAAGGTCATGTTTCAACGTTTTTAACCATGCTAAGAAGTCTCCTATGAGTAACTCATTTCCCACCCGAGACAAATGCACACCATCCCCTAAATACATACTGTCATCATTAATACAACCATGCGAGATAGAATGCAATGTCTTGGAACGGAACAACCTACTCACTTTGTTATTAAGTTTTCTAACAGAATGGTTCAAAGCAGGAATCGATATAGCCCCCCGCCACACTTTTCGTGGGATCATATGAGACCACGCAATTATGCACCCCGGAACTTTCCTCGCCAACCAACTTACAGTGGAAAGCATTGCCTCTAGGAGAAGTCGTCTACCGGTGGTGACCAAATCATTGCCCCCCAAATGTACTATGACTATAGACGGCGGTGACCTCGTCCGCCCTAACAAACCCTCAAAAAATGCTTGAAACTGGTCAATACAGAGGCCGCCCCTTCCGTAGAAGGACACCCTGTACCCGTATTCCCAGGCTACGTGAATCATGTCACCTGCTTCGAATACGTCTGCGGCACGCCTCACGTATGAGTGGCCCACGACCCACACCTCCTTTTTCACAGCCGGTGATGTCTGACCGCTGGCCCGGTGTTGGGTCGACTGCATAGTCCGCCCTGCCTCGTAGGCTTGCGCAACTGAAAACCAAACAAAAACAAGAGGCGTGAGTACATCGTTACAGCTTTACAACATGTGCAACCGCACATACCTCTTATAACAATTGGAGGACCAACGCCCCACTCGTTTTACTTGTTCAACATTAAGACCCCTGGCTGTAGCTTCAGTGGCAGCCCCTATCCGAAAGGAATGGGTCCCGAACTCGCCCGGGTCCAAGCCCGCTGCGGTAATTGACATCGCAAGCACCCGCCGAAACTGAAACTTCGTCAGTGGGGTGGCGTCCGCGTGTCTCAACAATGTCCCCCCCATGATGCCACCCTTCGTGCTAGGTAATCTTCTAAACACTTTACCGGACACATGGAGGACCCAGGAATCCTGCGAATGATTATGCAGTCACCCATCCCATCTTGATCGGTCTTGGACCTGACAAAGGAGACAGTCATCGTCTCGCCCCTGATCTGAACGTGTTCCTGGCACAAACCCCCCACCACATCCTGTTTGTTCCTCGCTACTAATTCACTTATCCTCATCGCCCCGTGAAATGCAAGCGTAAAAGCAGCTCGGAACAACAACGTCTCAAACTGAGACGAGCATGTGGCAGGGAGTGCGGCCAGCAACTGGGACAACCTATCCAGACCTATCGGGCGCCTCTCATCTACTCTGCGACCCTCAAGGCGTTGCCACCCACGCAGCGCTTTTTGTACCACGAAAGACGCTGTCGGGTCCTGGATATTGTGTGCCCTGGCAGCAAAGGAAATGGCAGCACGATGCCTCTGGGCCGTAGCCACTGACTTCCCAGCCCTACGCAAGAACATCAGAAAATGTACTACCCATTCCTCATAGCCCCAAAGCCCCTCTCTCTCAGTCCCCAAAAAGGCTAAATAAGCCCTGAACGCCCCTTCATATGCCTTTCTCGTCCTTGGTGCTAGACTCTCTCCCACGAGGTGACGAAGTTCGGGGCACCGAGAGACCAGAGAGCTTCGGGAAAGGGTGCCGGCTCTGGGTCCGCTGAGGGAAGGAAACCCGAGAAAGCCTGCATTTGAAAACGAGACAGTGCATCAGCCGCCTGATTCAACACCCCTGGGACATGTTTTGCTCTGAATATTACGTTCAGACGCATACACAGTAAGACAATTTCTTTGAGCAGCCTTAAAATCATTTTACAACGTGCTGCCTGACTATTGATGCATTCTACAACGGTCATATTGTCAGACCAAAATATGACAGAATGATCTTTGAACCCTTCGGGCCAGGTTCTGAGGGCCACCAAAATGGGAAACAGTTCAAGGAAAGCAATATTACTTGTCAGCCCCTCTTCATGCCACCATGTCGGCCATCTTTGTGCCGACCATTTTGTGCCGAAGATGGCGCCAAAGCCCATGCTTCCCGCTGAATCTGTCCATAGACCAAGCTCATCAGAGGACACGGCTGGTTTATTCCAGACGACTCGACCATTGAAGTCCGCCAAAAATGCTAACCAGATACGCATGTCCTGGCGGACCTCAGCCGATAGTCTCGTGCGATGATGACCCTCCTTTAGGCCAACCATCGCTTGAGCAATTGAACGGGAAAAGGGGCGGGCCATTGGGATCACCCTCAGGGCAAAATTCAACTTCCCCACCAGTTGCTGCAATTGATGCAGCGTAACTTTAGATGCATTTATACATACTTGCAGGGCTGCCCTGAATTTCGACACTTTAGCAGCTGGTAAACGAAAACAACCCTCACTAGAGTCCAACTCAATCCCCAGAAACTCGAGGCAAGTCGCGGGACCCACAGTTTTACCTGGTGCCAATGGCACGCCAAATTGACCCATTAACACACAAAAGTCAGCCAAGGCCCGGCCGCATTCGTCATCCCCGGCGGCCCCAAGGAACAAAAAGTCATCAAGGTAATGCATTACGTTCCGGAAACCCGTTTTCTTCGTGAAGACCCATTGCAGAAAATTACTGAAATTCTCGAAATATGCACAAGATATAGAGCACCCCATCGGCATACACTTATCCATGTAATACGAACCTTGAAACATGAATCCCAGAAGACGCTGGTCGTCTGGGTGTACCGGGAGCAATCGGAACGCTGACTCGATATCTGATTTCGCCATCAGCGTCCCGGGCCCCAGGCGATTCAAAATGGCTACGGCCTCATCGAATGATGCGTACCGCACCGAACATACCTCTGGATCAATTGCATCGTTTACAGAACGACCATGAGGAGCAGATAAATTATGAATCAATCGAAACTCACCTGGGTCCTTCTTGGGGACCACCCCTAAAGGAGAACAGACAAAATTCTGTACCGGGGGTACACTAAACGGGCCGGCGACCCGACCTCGGGCAACCTCTTTCCGGATCTTATCCTGCACTACGGTCGTATGCTGCAAGACGGAAAGTTGATTTCTGCACGTCCCGACACCCTGAAAGTCCCCTACCGGGATGCGGAAACCATATGAAAAACCGTTCCGCAGCACCCCAGCAGAAGTACGATCCGGGTATTCACTGAGCCAGGGAATCATCGCCAAGGTATCAATCGGGGTTGGTAAAGGCGCCCCTCGGACTACTTTAGACCTGTTTGGCGCCTCCTCTACCCCCATTCTCACCCGTTCTGGCTCTGCACGAGGACTCGGGATGGGGCGACCCGCAACCACTACATTCATGCTTGAACTTGCACGATCCCTGGGGCCTAGTACATTTACCTTTGTTAAAATTGAAACAGAAACCCCTTTTCCCTGTACTGCCGGGAGGTCTCGAGTAATCGTCGGTACCCGCCCCTGACCGAAAGGGCGTCCCTGCATATTGTCGGGAGGACTCGCCAACATTGCCCCCCACCAACGGTATTTTCAACATTCCTGATTCTTTCATCTTATCCCATGTTAACGAATCATAACAGTCCCAGGTTAAACTTTTGTTATGCTCCATCGCCTTCCTGAAAAGGTTATCATAACAGAACCACTGGTTACCTTGGTGCGATGTCGAGTACCCCATGATTCGTGACTGATAAACTGGAAACTCGGGAAGCAATTCAGGCCTACGCTCCCCCAAAATCGACGTAAAAATTCCCCATGCATTGCCCCAGTTGCCAATATTCTCATTCACTTTAAAGGCGGCCATTTTTGCGCGCCAAACACTCGGATGCATTAGATCCTTTTGACCCTTAACAGTTTCCACCTCATAATGATCGACAAGCAGGGAGAAAATATTCACATATTCCCCCGCCCAAATCTTTTCCTTTATTGCCAAAGGAACATGCTGCCCCAATTTTTCTCTACGGGAGGGTGCTGACTCGTCCCTTGCGATCGGCAATGGCCGCTTACCTGCACCGGACGCTGCTTCCGCCACTCGTGGCTTGTCTATCACTGCAGCCGGCGTGGGCACCTTGGCTGCACCTCGTTTCTCACGCAACTGTTTCATCAGCGCTTGTGCCTCGGCAGCCGTGGCACCCTCGCTACTGTCGCCCAACCACGCTGCTAGCTGTGCCGCCAACTCGGGAGGCATATCCTCGGTGGATGTCGGGGTGACCACAACGGGAATCGGATTCCCCTCCCCCGGCACCGGGGCTGGCGCCTCGAGCGGGGCCCTGGGAACCGGGACGTCTCCCCCGGCCGGTCCCCTTTTTGGCCTCTTGGGCTTCCCTCCAGGGACTGCTCCAGCAAATGGACGCCCCGATCCCTCCTCCCCGTCTCGCTCCGCCAACCGCTTCTTTATTTCGGACATCTCCTTCACGAGGACCCGAACCATTTGGTCAGTCGTCATTCTCTTCGCGCCTTTCTTGGGCATCTCTCGACAAAGTATCTGGAAGACAAAAAGAAAGATCAAAACGCTCAAAATTGGCTCTTCGTTCTGTCCCGAGCTCACGTGCAGCGAGGAGGTGCAGCTTCAGAGCACAAGAACAAGAGGATGTCTTCTGGTCTTGCGTCCCTTTTTATCCGTCTTCAGGGCGGGCGTACACCCGCCCCTGCCTGCCCCGAGGGCGTGGCTGGCTGCGTCAGTGTCTAGGCCAGCCCACTCTAGGGCGGGAAAGGGCGCGCCCCTGCTACGCCGCTTCGGGCATACCAGCCGAGACGCGCCTCCCGCCCAAAATGGCTTCCCGGGGGGATCGAGGCACTCTGCCATACGTTCGGGGGGACCAAGTGGTCGCCCCTTTCCAGAAAGCACCGCCCTCTACTTAATGGGATTGTTCAGGCCTTTTACATTTAGAGTCAAAATTCTTAAGGTAGAAAAGAAACTGGTGTGGGAGCACACTGCTTCACCTCCCAGCAGAGTCGCCCCTAGGCATCATGGTAGACACAGTTCAGTTCGCCAAGCGAGTACACTTGGAAAGTCTCTTGAGTGTTTCACCAGGTGGGTGCAGATTAGTGCTGGCCATCTCTGAAGACGTGTTTCTGGATTATTATCCGTCATCAGCAGAGATTAGGGAAAATTATTTGGGGTTGCTGAGCAGGCTGCCGTATTCTTGGATCGCAGTATCTCTCCAGGCGCGCAGTTGCCTCTCCACGAGCTCGTCAGATCAAAGCAGCTCGAGGGAGCCTTTAAACAAGAAACTGGTGTGGGAGCACACTGCTTCAACTCCCACCAGAGTCTCCCCTAGGCATCATGGTAGATGCAGTTCCGTTCGCCAAGCGAGTACACTTGGAAAGTCTCTTGAGTGTTTCACCAGGTGGGTGCAGATTAGTGCTGGCCATCTCTGGGGACATGTTTCTGGATTATTATCCGTCATCAGCAGAGATTAGGCAAAATTATTTGGGGTTGCTGAGCAGGCTGCCGTATTCTTGGATCGCAGTATCTCTCCAGGTGCGCAGGTGCCTCTCGACGAGCTCGTCAGCTCAAAGCGGCTCTAGGGAGCCTTTAAACAAGAAACTGGTGTGGGAGCACACTGCTTCACTTCCCAGCAGAGTCTCCCCTAGGCATCATGGTAGATGCAGTTCAGTTTGCCAAGCGAGTACAATTGGAAAGTCTCTTGAGTGTTTCACCAGGTGGGTGGAGATTAGTGCTGGCCATCTCTGGACACGTGTTTCTGGATTATTATCCGTCATCAGCAGAGATTAGGCAAAATTATTTTGGGTTGCTGAGCAGGCTGCCGTATTCTTGGATCGCAGTATCCCTCAAGGCAAGCAGGTGGCTCTCCACGAGCTCGTCAGCTCAAAGTGGCTCGAGAGAGCCTTTAAACAAGAAACTGGTGTGGGAGCACACTGCTTCACCTCCCAGCAGAGTCGCGCTTAAGCATCATGGTAGATGGAGTCTCTTGAGTGTTTCACCAGGTGGGTGCAGATTAGTGCTGGCCATCTCTGGACACGTGTTTCTGGATTATTATCCGTCATCAGCAGAGATTAGGCAAAATTATTTGGGGTTGCTGAGCAGGCTGGATCGCATTATCTGACAGCTACAAATGCCGAACCACCCCCACCACTTCAGTAACCTGCGAAAGTCTACACTTCTCGCTAGAACTCTCCCCTACTACCACCTTCTCGGGCATCCTGGCCTACCGTCCTCCTGGCACTCTTAATAATTTCATCACGAAAATTACGGATCTTACTGCAAGTATCGTGCTATCCTCATCCAATTTCACCCTGCTGGGGGATCTCAACTTGCATCTAGATGATCCCCACGATACTGCAGCAAACACCCTTTGTACTAACCTTCAAGCGCTGGATTTACATCAAAAGGGGTTCCATGCAACCCACAACAGAGGCCATTTGCTTGACCATATTTATAGCAATATTGATGTCCTCATAGTTGAGCCCCCTATTCCATTACCTTGGACGGATCATTTCTTGATTCCTTTTACCTGGCGTACAAATCCCCCTCCCCCCACCCACGGCCTCGTTAAACATCGAGGTAGGAAATGGTCCTCTCTCCCCCTTCTTGACTGGGAAGATGCCCTGGTTAGAGATAAACCTAGGAAGACACTGAATGCCTACACAGCAGCTAACAACTTTGATGATTGGATTACCTCCACACTTAACAGGGTACTCCCTGTACAGGCTAGTAACCCCGCGAAAAGACCTAAAGCGTCCCCATGGTTCACGCCCACTCTCAAGACCATGAAATTAGCCTGTCGTAAATACGAAAGAGCCTGGAGACAGGACTACTCCAAACTTAGGAAGTACGAATACAGAGCGGCCATTAGGCTCTATAAACAGGAGTTAAAGGCGACACAAGCTTCTTTTTACGGTAGCAAAATTAACACAGCCGCCAATGCCCCTAGGGAAATTTTTAAAATTGTTAAGTCAATCATTTTCCCCCCTGCAGAATGCCCCTCTGCGGACGGTGCCCAAAACCGCTGCAATGATCTAGCTGCTTTCTTTTCTGGTAAAATCCAGACTATATACTCCTCTTTTGGGATTGTCAATAACGATCCGGAACCCCTTGTCTCCACAGCCTTTGAGGCTTCTGTTCCCTGTAGGGTTGACACAATCCCACTCTTGGATATTCCAGTCCTAGAAAAACTTATTTCTAAAACTACCTCTGGCTCCCCCAATGACCCTGCACCCCCTCAGACCCTCAGCAAGGCTATGGACGTGATTCGCCCAGTCATATTGGACGTGCTCAACACTTCCATCTCCTCCAAAGTCGTACCTCCGTCATGGAAATGCGCGATGGTGAGGGCCTTGTTGAAGAAGCCCAATCTTGACCAGTCCAACTTGGCGAATTATCGTCCTGTCTCCCTGCTCCCCTGGCTAAGCAAACTGCTGGAGAGGCACGTAAATAACACCTTGATGAACTATTTGGAATCAAATAGCCTTCTGCGTGCCTCTCAGACAGGGTTTCGCCCTTTACATGGGACTGAAACCGCCCTCCTAGCGGTAACAGAGGAGGCAAGAGCAGTGTTAGACCGGGGAGGAAAAGTCGCCATCATCTTATTAGACCTCAGCGCCGCGTTCGACATGGTAAACCATGTAAATGTGTTGTATTTGTATAGCGCGAACAGTAACCCGTAAGCATCCCGGCGCTTGTACTCCTACCACAAGGGAACCCCTCCTGGCATTTCCTTGTGAGGTGTCCACTCCTGGGCATCCCATGGTGAAACCAGGCATCCCTTGTGTATCGGGGGCCGTTGTGGAGACTAAGCAAGCTATTGCCCAGAGTTGCAGCGTGGGGCCCATGCTTAGATTCGGCACTGAGGCGAGAATATCTGGTCAGAGGAATTTAAGCCCGATCCCTCCGAGGCGGGAATCGAACCCTGGTCCCTGGCCAGCGCTCTGCATCAAGGTCTGCCGCTCTAACCATTGAGCCACACTTCTCCACCTGAGATGATGTCACGCTATTACAACGTCTGGCGGACATGGGCGTGTCAGGCGCGGCCCCAGAATGGCTGACTTCCTTCCTGGCTAACCGCTTTTTCCAGGTCTTTGAGGGTGAGGTGGTGTCACCTAAACATCCATTCAGGTGTTGGGTTCCTCAGGGCTCATCCCTGAGCCCCACCCTGTTTAACACCTACATGGAACCCCTAGACAGGATAGTCCATCCCTTCGGTGTGCGTATTGTCACCTACGCAGACGATACCCAACTGGTGGTCTTGTTAGACCACTCGGAGGGATCGTCCAACACCTTAGGCCCCTGTCTGGAGGCTGTTGCCAGATGGATGCAATCTTCCTGTTTAAATCTTAATGGGGAGAAGACAGATGTCATTTTATTGGGTAATCCTTCTCCCTCTGTTTTTGCATCCATCTGGCCACCATGTCTGGGCCCACCTCCTGTCCCCAACCCCCAAATAAAAAGCTTGGGGATCTGGTTTGATACAGCCTTGAACTTCTCGGCCCAAGCCACAAAAACAGCCGCTACCTGTTTTGGATTGATGAGGATGCTGCGGAAGGTGCTCCCTCTGCTTCCATTTCAGGCAAGGAGGATCCTGGTCCAGGCCCTCATACTATCTTGCCTGGACTATGGGAACGCTCTCTATATGGGAGCCCCATCCTTTGTCACTCAGAAGCTCCAAGTCACCCAAAACAGTGCGGCCCGGCTGCTCTACAATCTTCCTCGCTGGCAGTCAGCAAGGAATGCCCTAAGGGAGCTTCACTGGCTCCCCATAGCGGCTAGAGTTCAATTCAAAGCCATGTGTATTCTACACAAAGCTTTCTATCGCCTGGGCCCTGCAATCTTACAGCCCTTGGTCACTCCCTATGCCCCATCCCGTGCCCTCCGATCCGGTACCCTCCAATTGGCTACCTCGATCAGAATCAGGAAAGCCCGCTGGGGAGGCCGCTCTTTTTCACATACTGCGGCTAAACTTTGGAACACCCTTCCTTTACCCCTGAGAGAAACCACTAATCATCTTGCCTTCAGGAAAGCCCTGAAAACCCACTTGTATGCTAAACTCTGCTGATCTGCCCGAGCCTGCGTTAAGTAAGCTTTCAGTCATAAGCGCTACGAGGCCTCCAGGTAGATAGCGCTATACAAGTGCAATTTTCATTCATTCATTCATTCATTCATTCATTCATTCATTCATTCATTATCTCTCCAGGCCGCAGGTGACTCTCCACGAGTTCGTCAGCTCAAAGCGGCTCGAGGGAGCCTTTAAACAAGAAACTAGTGTGGGAGCACACTGCTTCACCTCCCAGCAGGATCACCCCTAGGCATCATGGTAGATGCAGTTCAGTTTGCCAAGCGAGTACACTTGAAAAGTCTCTTTAGTGTTTCACCAGGTGGGTGCAGATTAGTGCTAGCCATCTCTGAGGACATGTTTCTGGATTATTATCCGTCATCAGCAGAGATTAGGCAAAATTATTTGGGGTTGCTGAGCAGGCTGCCGTAGCTGTCGTATTCTTAGATCGCAGTATCTCTCCAGGCGCGCAGGTGCCTCTCCACGAGCTCCTCAGCTCAAAGCAGCTCGAGGGAGTCTTTAAACAAGAAACTGGTGTGGGAGCACACTGCTTCACCTGCCAGCAGAGTCGCCCCTAGGCATCATGGTAGATGCAGTTTAGTTCGCTAAGTGAGTACACTTGGAAAGTCTCTTGAGTGTTTCACCAGGTGGGTGCAGATTAGTGCTGGCCATCTCTGGACACGTGTTTGTGGATTATTATCCGTGATCAGCAGAGATAAGGCAAAATTATTTGGAGTTGATGAGCAGGCTGCCGTATTCTTGGATCGCAGTATCTCTCCAGACGCGCAGGTGCCTCTCCACGAGCTCGTCAGCTCAAAGTGGCTCGAGAGAGCCTTTAAATAAGAAACTGGTGTGGGAGCACACTGATTCACCTCCCAGCAGAGTCGCCCCTAGGCATCATGGTAGATGCAGTTCAGTTTGCCAAGTGAGTACACTTGGAAAGTCTCTTGAGTGTTTCACCAGGTGGGTGCAGATTAGTGCTGGCCATCTCTGGACACGTGTTTCTGGATTATTATCCATCATCAGCAGAGATTAGGCAAAATTATTTGGGGTTGCTGAGCAGGCTGCCGTATTCTTGGATCGCAGTATCTCTCCAGGCGCGCAGGTGCCTCTCCACGAGCTCGTCAGCTCAAAGCGGCTCGAGGGAGCCTTTAAACAAGAAACTGGTGTGGGAGCACACTGCTTCACCTCCCAGCAGAGTCGCCCCTAGGCATCATGGTAGATGCAGTTCAGTTTGCCAAGCGAGTACACTTGGAAAGTGTCTTGAGTGTTTCACCAGGTGGGTACAGATTAGTGATGGCCATCTCTGCACACGTGTTTCTGGATTATTATCCGTCATCAGCAGAGATTAGGCAAAATTATTTGGGGTTGCTGAGCCGGCTGCCGTATTCTTGGATCGCAGTACCTCTCCAGGCGCGCAGGTGCCTCTCCACGAGCTCGTCAGCTCAAAGTGGCTCGAGGGAGCCTTTAAACAAGAAACTGGTGTGGGAGCACACTGCTTCACCTCCCATCAGAGTTGCCGCTAGGCATCATGGTAGATGCAGTTCAGTTCGCCAAGCGAGTACACTTGGAAAGTCTCTTGAGTGTTTCACCAGGTGGGTGCAGATTAGTGCTGGCCATCTCTGGACATGTGTTTCTGGATTATTATCTGTCATCAGCAGAGATTAGTCAAAATTATTTGGGGTTGCAGAGCAGGCTGCCGTATTCTTGGATTGCAGTATCTCTCCAGGACGCTGGTGCCTCTCCACAAGCTCGTCATCTCAAATCGGCTCGAGGGAGCCTTTAAACAAGAAACTGGTGTGGGAGCACACTGCTTCACCTCCCAGCAGAGTCTCCCCTAGGCATCATGGTAGATGCAGTTCAGTTCGCCAAGCGAGTACACTTGGAAAGTCTCTTGAGTGTTTCACCAGGTGGGTGCAGATTAGTGCTGGCCATCTCTGGACACGTGTTTCTTGATTATTATCCGTCATCCTCAGAGATTAGGCAAAAATATTTGGGGTTGCTGAGCAGGGTGCCGTATTCAGGGACTCGGGCGAAAGTGCTCGGTGCAAGTTCCTCAGTTTGCGGTCTCCTAAAAAGGGCAATCAATAATAATATGACATAGTGAGACATTCACACATAAGAAACATTGACACTCATTGCTGATTTTCACAAGTTATCCTGTTTGTAGCTAAAACTTGCTTTTACAGACTTCATGTGCACATTCCACTCAAAATGTCAGGAAAAAGTAAATGCAAAGTTCCTAATTTACAAGGCCCTAGCAGCACTTTTGCTCCGCAGATCGTCACTTATTTTACTCTCCGGTGGCGCAATGTGTCACAGCATATTTACAAGTCACTTTAAATGGTTTTTAATGGCCTGGTATATATGTGCCCCTTTCATGCAGAGCACTGCGTGAAAGGTTTGTTCTTTGGGTATGGCTGTGGAAGTTCCCATGCAACACCCATGGAACCTAAAGCATTCCAAAATTTACGAGGAATCGTAAACCTGGGAATGCTTCAGATTCCTGCGCCTAGAGGTGTAGGAGTGGCAGAACGAGGAGAAATACTTTTATTTCTCCATGATTTATCCTCTTTCTATGCATTATGCGGAATGCAGCATGCATAGAAAGAGGAAAATGCCATGAATGACTGTTTTTGTGTAGATAGGTGTCCCTTCTGCAGCATGCATAGAAAGAGGAAAATGCCATCAATGATTGTTTTTGTGCAGGGAGATGTCCTTTCTGCACAAACACAATCATCCCCGCAACGCAGGCACCCTTGCAACATGCGTTGGCGCTTGGCTGCTATTTTTGCACCAACCTAGGGGAGAAGGGCAGGAATTCTCCATATCTTGTAGATGTGGCATGTTCCTGCCCTTTTCTTTTGACGCAAGGCAGCACTGCAGGAAGGACTGCTGCGCTGCTGTGCATCAAAAGTTTGTAAATGAGGCCCCCAATATTTAAACAGGATTACTGATTCAATCTTAATCGCATCGACTAGCCATTTAAAAATAAATACTTTTTTCCCAAATATCATAACTGGCGCTAAGAAAAAAATATAATTCCAAAGAATATTCTTTACAGTATAGTTCTAGGGCATTGTGTTTCTGTATAGAGTGATATTTATATAATCTAAGAGGATCAGATCATCTGCATACAAGAGACCGGGAATATGTATGGAGCCCATTTCTCAGTTCTCTATGCCCCATTCTTTCCGTACCAGATTTGGCAGATTTGTCAAATATAATGTAAAAAGAGGCTGTTCACATACGCAATCTTTGAGCAAAGCATTCAATATTTTGATTTTCCTTGATGCCCTGACAAGGGGCCTCATTTATGAAAAGTGACGCATCACTGCGAGAAAACAGCGATGCGTCACTTTTCATTGCGCCCTCCTTGCGACCCCAATGATGCGTCATATTTACAATATGACGCATCATGGCGCAAGGAGTTACAGATAGGTCAGTATTTTTCTGACTTATCTGTAAGCGCAAAAGTGACGCATTGCTGGAGTGTGTCACAAAAGTGACGCAACTCCAGCAATGCATCCTTTCACAAGGGGAAAGTCCCATGTAAAAGGGCCTGCGTCAGTCTTACACCCACTGTGAGGCAGGTGCAAGATTTTTACGCAACAGCGTCCTAAAAGTGACGCAGTGAAATCTCATAGATTTCACTGCGTCACTATTACAAGGCTTTTTGCGGGGGGAACGCCCCCTCTGTATACATTATACCTGACGCAGGTATAATGTAGCGCAGGGGTTTACAAAGTGAGGCATCTGCTTAGATGCGAAACTTTGTAAATAGTGTGCAACAGGAGGCATGTTTTATGCCACTGATGCGTCACAAAAAGTGACGCATCGGAAGCGCAAAACTAACACAAGGCCTCATAAATGAGGCCCAATGTATCCAATGTCACCTGTTATCAATCAGGCAACTGCAATGCCTGGATTGAAAATAGGAGGTCGTAAGGTATATTCCAAGTTCTCAATTTATCCCAAAGCTGCCCTCTTTCCACTTTATCAAAGGCTGTGCAAAAGTCAGTAAAACAACATCACAGCCTCTGATTCGCTTTCAAGGATTTCATGATAACAGCCCACAGTGCAAACAAAATTCCATGGTGGAATGTCCTCCCTTGAACTGGCCTTGTTCAATTGGTGGAAGATTATTGACCAGAACCCATTCTTCAAGTTAATTCAATAAGATTTTCAATTGTGCTTTCTCTGTAATGTCTGGTTGGCTAATAAGACTATAATTTGCTGGACAACTTCCTACACCTTTTTTAGGATGCATTTAACCACAGAGCCTGTTTCCATGAATCAGTATAAACCCTAGTTTTGACTATCCACTTGAACAGATGCAAGAAAATGTCACTGTTGGACTTGATTATCTCTGGGATATTATCTGGCCTTATAGCTCTACTCAGTTTCAGGGTTGTATATATTTAATGTCTCTGAATGAAAAAGATTTGGGTTGTGAGCCTTCTTTCGGATGGGAATGGCTACTGACCTTTGTGACTGGAGTTAAATACAAACCATGCTGCATCTCCTACTTTGTTCTTCCCTGCAACAGCAAATCCTTTTCAGCTGGACTTTTCAATGGTGGTATCTGGACGTGTGGAGTCCTTTTCAGCCACAGTCTGCAGCCTCATACTGCTGGAGTATTTCAGCTCCAAAAAAACCTCTAAGCAGAAATCCTCACTGGGCTTGACTACCACCAGAATAACATCGATGATGACCTCCTTGTCTGCAAATCCAACTTGTCCTGCTAAAGCTCTTCGACAGCCTAACAAAGCTTAGTAACTCCCTGTCATTGGCTACCTCCTCTCTGCTACAGCCTGCTGCTTGTCACCACTAAGGAGTCTCCCTTCTCCAGGAAATCTACAGAATATCTTCTAAGTCTAAGATAACTATTGATCAGGGCGAACCAGGTACCTGTATCAAACCCGTGATCATTTGTGGTCAGCCTTAACTTATGACCGGTCTCATGCGACTAGTTACCCGTTGTAGGTGCTTTGTACTTTTGGTGGTATTTTTCACTAAAAACCTTAAAAATTCATAAGTCCGTATTACTGATTGCATATTATACATTTCGGTGTACATTTATTTAATAACATTTAATCTATTTTTCTAAATTGGGATGAAACTTTTCTTGTGTTCTGTTTTCACTTTATTGCTCTTTGTGTGCTGCAGAAATACTTTACACAAAATGTTGGACTTGGGCCTTTCTGCAAGGCTATATCCAAATTTTTGCCTTCCCCATCTGGTTTTCGGAACCCATTTTTTTGCCTTTTAGGATTTTACTACTGCTGACCAGTGGTAAATTGCTCTCTTCTTTAAACATGGTAAAATTGTCTTACACCCAATTTGCACATTTTACTTACTCACCTCCCAACTTTCCTGGACAGGTCCTCTTAACGGTCAAAACCATTTCAGACCCAGTTCCGCACTCCTGCTGCTGACGCCACTCTCTCTTTGTGCTCTCTCACTAGCCCCCTGCTCTTTCTCAGCTTTTGCCTCTTTTTGCCTTTACACGTGCCTCTTTGCTCCTTTCTGCTTTGCCACCCTTTGTTATCTCTTCTGTCCCATTCCTTCATACGCTCCCCCTTGCACTTCCCCGCTCCTTACTTGTTCAGCTAGACTTCCCATCTGCTACCTTTGCAAGCTCTGCCCATTGCCCCCTGCAATGCTCCCACCTCCTAGGACATACTTAATGGTGGCCACAGCATGACCTTGTTGAGCAGATGCCCAGGCCCAGCTCCCTACTTACCTGGATTGGTCTCATGACCAGGCAAGGTCATTCCGGACTCAGCTCTGGTGCTCCTGCTGCTGATTTCCTTACTCTGTCCCTGTGCTCACTCACTGTCCCTCTCTTACTTGTGCTTCATTGCTCTTTTCCAACTTTTTTGGCACTTTGTGCCTTTAACTCATGCCTCTTTGATTCTTTGCTATCTTCCAGCTTTTGCCTCTTTTTGCGCCCCTTTTTGCCCTTCACTCGTGACTCTTTGCTTCCTTGCTCAATATCAGCTTTTGCCTCTTTTTGCTTTCACTTGTGACTCTCTGCTCCTTTCTGCCTTCCCACCTATTGTCATCTCTTTTGTTCCCCTTCTGTCACCCCTTCTACTGCTACCAGTGACTTTCACCTGCTCTCCCCTCTCCCCTCTCCCACCTCCCTCACTCCTTACTTATTTCTCCTGCACGTTAACCTACCTCTTATTCCTGCCTATGCAAGCCCCACCACACACCCTTCCCACCTTCCAGGACCTACTTAATGGCAGCTGCAGAGCCAAAGGCAAGCTGATCTGCACCTATCTGCGCCTGGAGCACCCAATTTCACAAAACCTGGTCTGTTGACACCCCCCTCTGCCACACTCGGCACCCTTGACACCGGTCTCCGCCACAACCATTGCTGCAGCACCACCCCACTTACCGCAGTAGGACCTTTTGCCTGCAGCACCTGTCATTTTTACTGCTGCTTGAGTCACACTCCTACTCCCCCAAGACCTGTCCATGCACTACACCTGCAGCACAACAGCTGATCGCATGCTGACTCCTTAAGATACAATCGCTCACCAAACACTCCACCTCAACCTCATCAACTCACTCACACCTTTTCCTCAATGAGACCTGGCTCAACCCATCATCACCTGCTGTCATTGCTATGGCCATCCTGGAGGGATACAAGATCACCCACTGTGATTCTGTCAACAAACCAGGAGGAGGGCTCATCATCATCCACAGAGACTCCATCCAATGCACCACCGTTCCCATCATTGGGTTATTAGTAGTAGTAAATATGCATCTACCACAGGCTATAAAGCCACTAACACAGTCTAGGACTCAGTACAAGTCTTAGTCACTTATTCCCCGCTCCACCCTGGGTAGCTTGGCTGTGAGCAGGCACGCTTAACTTAGAGAGGTATGTCAAGCATTTAAAAACATCAATTCAGTGAATAATTAAGACAGAACACAATAAAAATCCAACACCAATTTATAACAACAGGACATATTTGTATCTTTAAAATGACACCAAAATGACAAAAATCCTATGTAAGGAATTGGAGATATGAATTTTTAAAGAATGAACACTTTCTAGCGCTTAGAAACTAATATCGCCAAACTGATCGTGCTTGACCGGGACAAAGTCAAACTTTCAGGCTGACCGCGATAGAGCCCTGTCTGGATACACTGAGCAGGAGGTCCCATCAAAAATTGACCTTCAGACTTAGAAACATTTCTGGAGCTTTTTCTGCCAGGGTCCATAACTGCTCTTCACCAGTCTGGACTCTATGAGGTTTTGTCGGCTTGCCTTTCGGGGAGCTCCGGAAGTTGGATCTCCAGTGCTTTTCCGCAGGAAAACCCTTGAATGCAAGCCGAGTCGCTTTTGAAGGTGGTCGTATTGGCTCTTGCGGTTGAGTCGTTCACCTTATGGAGCTTTTTTCCAAAGTTGCTCCAAACTTCTGGAACTTCTTCCGAAAGTTCTCCTTGAGGGTCCAATCTGTACAGAACACAGTCCTAGGGCCTCATTTATGAGGTTTTGCTGTAGGGCAGTATCGCATGCCTTCCTGCGGCGTTGCCCTATGTCAAAAGGAAAGGCAAGAATACACTGTATCTATCAGATGCAGAGCATTCCTGTCCTTTGCCCCTGCACCGGCTCACAATGGGCTCCTTTGCGCCATCGCAGGCACCATTGCCCCATGGTGCAAGGGAGCCTGTGTTGCGGGAATGATTATTTTTGTGGTGCAGGAAGGGAAACCTTCCTGAAAAAAAACAATCACAAGAGGCTTTTTCCTCTTTCTATGTGTACTGCATAATGCAGCACACATACAAAAATGAAAATCAAGGAGAAATGAAGATATTTCTCTTTGTTTTGCCTCCCTTAATCCTCCCTTGGGGAAGCGTACATTTTTGACGCTACCTCAGATTTGCAATTTCTCATAAATCTTGGCTGTGTCAAAAAACCAAGGATGTTTTGCTGGGACCGCCACCAGCAACACCCATTGCACGCCCCTTTAATGCAGAACCTGCATTAAAGGCAAAGATATTTACAAGCCAGCATTAAGTCTAAAAAAGTGGCTTAGTGCTACCTCGTAAATATGGATTAGGCTACTGTGCCACGGAATGTCACAGAAAGTGAGGCAAGGGTCTGGAAGCTTCAAGATGTTCCTTGAACGTTTGGGACTAAAATTCCCACAATGCACCTGGACAAAACTCATACATATCTACTAGATGAACTCCAGGCAGGGGCATCTTGGTGGTGCTGTTCCTGGTGAGCTCTGTTCCCCTGTAGCTTGCAGGGAGTCCACTCATTAATTCTTCAGAAGCAAGGTACCTTCACAGGGCTGTTGTTTCAGATAATATAGCAGGCACATCAGTCAGAATGCAGGACCTGGTGGTGCAAATCAAGGTGCCAGTATTACCATCCTTCTTCTTCTCTAAGTTTCAGGCAGCAGGTCTGAGAGGCTCTGCACCTCTCACTCCTGTCCAATGAGGTGCATGGCAGCACCCCAGATCATGCTCACTTCCTCCATAGTATGTCATAATCTTCTCCCAGAAAGCACTATCCCTCCTAAATTCAACATGGCTGAAATCTCAGCAGAATATGACGAGCTAACTAAACAGACTCTCAGTATGGCTCATTTCCATAGCTCTTCCCCTCCAAAATCTGCAGATTCCTTACTTAAGCTTCCCATCTGCCTGGGTCAGAGGGGATAGGGGTAGATGGACCTGGTATTCCCTGCATGTCCTATTCCTCCTTTGAAGCTTCATGCTTTATGTACTTTCCCCCCTGCTCTAGCATTCCTGTGTAGCAGAACCCTCTCACTTGGTGAGATACTTATCACTTCATCAAAGTAGCCTTGATAATCCTTTTGGCTCCGGCCAATCAGGGGAATCAACAGGTTGGCTACATTTTGGTTTACAGGCAAGAAAGCCTTATAACTTATTTTCTGCATATTGTAGGATAAATTCAACAATGGCATATTGTTGGACTTATCAAAAACATTCTCCTCAGTCCTTGAATGGTACTATTGAATTTCTAGCAATACTTATGTATTCAAAAACTAATGGAATGTTCTCCTATATTGCTGGGAATCTACAATAGGTAACTTGAAATGTGCAATTTCTCAAACAACAGGGCCTATAAAACATATTTTATAATGACCCTGCTTATAGTTACATGGCCTCCAACCTGGGGACACCTAGGGGAGCTCTCAGTGGGTCTGAATATGCACAAAGAATGTAGATCCACATTAGTGCTCCTTGCACCATTCGATTTTGGGAGACACTTTACTACAATGGGAAAGTGAAATGTGAAATTCCTCTATCCCCAGGGCATATAAAAAAACTTTGATAAGTGCCCTCCATATAGTTACCTGACTTCCCACCCCGGTGACATCTATAGGAAACCCTGGGGGTACATAATATGCACTATTATAAATATTGAATATTATTAATTTGTTAGTGCTCCTACCACCAAAGTAAGGTTTTCAATGAATTTCTATTAAAAGCAATGCTGCAACACATGGCTGCTTTTAAAATGCCCTCAGGTGCTCAAATGTGCACACATTCAAGTGCAGAAAGTCCCTCTGGACAACTGCCATGCCCTATTATATACTAAGGACTTATAGGTAGTTATAATTCCCCTGCCCTATTATCTACTAGGGACCTATTGGGTAAGTCACATACATTAAGTGATCCCTATTATATATTGTATCCTAATGCATGTGGGTGTTTTCACTAGTGTTCTCAACAAAGCACTGGGTTGGGGCCTGGTTAGACAGCATCCAGGGACAGTCAAAAGTCAGTTACCACCAGTACTAAGTTGAATAAAATGGGGGTACACAGGGCACACAGGATGACTTTTGCAACACCTGGTCATGGAACACATGAACTTCAAACTCTAGTCCGATAAAAGAGCAACAATCAAGGGAACTAACGTGCACCGCTCCAGAAGAGCATGATCCAGTTCCACAAAACTGATAACAGACTTCATCATCCCCTCGCCATTGACTTCTAAAAACACGTGCAATTTCCACCTGTAGGACCTCACAGACCCCCAACTCAACAGACTTCCTCAACTGCCTGAACAACAGCTGACTCACACAGCTTGTCCACAACACCACACATGCCGCATATCCCATACTTGACCCCATGTTCACCTCCAGTGGCAGAATCAAATACAGCCACACCACCCAGCTCACCTGGACAGACCATTCCATGGTACCCTACAACATCACACCTCACAGCCCCCCCAAGGAAGGCCTAGCCAACCTGGCTGCAACTGGAGCAAAGTCACAGAGCAGACTGGGTCAACGCACTCACATCCAACCATCCAGAAATCACCAGCAGTCTGGACCTCAAAGTCAGAAACTTCAACTCCTGAATTACAAACTGCGACAACCAGCAAGCAAGCCAGCTGGTAGAGTGAAGATCTCAGAGACTTCAAATACCACTGCAACCATCTAGGAAGAAGATGGAGAACGAGCAAAACTGCCACCAATGGGACCACTTCAAAACTGCACTCAAACACTACCACCACCAACTGAAGGAAACAAGGAAAAGAGCCCTCTCAGCAAGAATCTAAGCCATCCCGAACAACAACAAGGAGCTCTTCACGATCATCAAGGAATTCTTCAACCCCCTCAGCCACAGCAAACAATTCCACCTCTTCACAAGAACTGTGCGACTGCCTCTCTGAATTCTTCCACAACAAAAAAGCCATGGTCTACAGAAACCTCAAACCCCAGCCCAAACTGTCCAACTTCATCAACCACTCCACCATCCCCACTAGCACAACAGTCACCGAGCTACTGACTTCAACCCACCCACCAGGACCAAACTTCCATCATGAAGACAGTACACTCAGGAGCCCTCACTGACCTATGCCCCCACCACATCTTCAACCTAGGTTGGCCCAAAACCAGCCTCAAATTCATGAACATCATCAACACCTCAAAAGCAACTGCCATTTTCCCAAAAAATTGGAAGCACACAGAGGTCAGCACCCTCCTAAAAAAACATCAGCTGAAGCCACTGAACTTAAAAACTACTGCCCTATCTCACTACTGCATTTCCCGGCCAAAGTCATGGAGAAAGCAATCAACTAGAAACTCACCAAACATCTGGAACACCATCAACCCCTGGACTGGTCACAGCCAGGTTCCAACACAACCACAGCACCAAAACAGCCCTCATCGTAGCCATGGACAACACCCGCCCCATTTTTAAGTGAAGTGAGACAGCTGCTCACATCCTCCTTGACCGCTCAACGGCATTTGACACAGTCTCATACCATAGCCTTGTCAACAGACTCCATCACATCAGAATCCAGGGAGAAGCACTCAAATCGATCACCTCCTTCTTCACAGGAAGAACCCAACAAGTATGCCTCCCACCCTTCACCTAAGAATAAAAGGAAATCATCTGTGGAGTCCCACAAGGCTCGTCTCTATGCCACTCCCTTTTCAACACTTATATGACACCGCTGGCCAACATGATTAGATTCTAAAGATTCAACATCATCTCTTACGCCGAGGGCAGCTCATAATCTACCTCTAAGAAGATTCTACCAACACCAGAAACAACTTCCATAATTGAATGACCAGTGTCACAGACTGGATGAAGGAAACTGCCTGAAACTCAACACTGACAGACGGAAGTGCTGGTCTTCAGAAACAAGAGCTCCCCCTGAGACTACTCCTGGTGGCACTCAGAGCTGGGCCCCAAGACCAACCTCAAATGAATGTGCCAGAAACCACTGAATCAAACTCAACAGAACACTTATCATGGCCTCGCTAGTCAAGGCCGACATATCCACCTACTTCTCCACCCTATGTATGCTACGCAAGATCTTCAAGTATCTCCCCTATGTAAAAATGCTCCTCATCACCCAGGCCCTCGTCACAAGCAGACTGGCCCATGGTAACACACTCTATCCAGACTAATCCTGGACCTCTCTCGACTTTACCACATGCCTCCTGACCTACGGCAAATGCACTGGCTCCTGGTCCAGAAATGTTGTTAGTACAATCTCCTCACACAAGAATTCAAGGCATGTTGATGGCTCTTGTTTAAATTGCCAGATGGCACTACTACAGCGATGTATGCTATTACCACACTGCATACTGTAGTTAAGACAGAGACATTGCGCGTTTCTTATCAATCAGTAAAAGCTGCAAAGCTGGTGGCTCTCCTGCAGGCATGCGATTTCAAATGAAGAACTGACTGTCAATATTTATACTGACAGACAGTATGCCTTTGCAGTGGAATGCTACCTCTAGCCATATGACTGGAAAGATAGTGAAAAGGCCAGGTCAAGTTAGTGTATGGTCTCTGGCACCCATCAGTCACCACTCGGAACCGCCATTCATCATTTGGGGCCCCGAGGACCAACACTGTACATGATCTTGTACTCTAACAGAAAGAGATAGGCCTTCCTGTTAGTCAATGTATGTTGGTATAAAAGTGTTGGTGATGTGGCCAATGGGGTAAAAAAACGTGCAGTGCAAGGGAAAACCAAGGAAAAGAGTGAATAAAATTGGTTTAGGGAGCCAAAAATGTTTTAATAGGGTTAAACTCCCAGCACCAATGTTAAAAATAGCCAAGACAGGGAAACTTTATAAACTGTCTAGTGGTGGAACGTGGTCGACATGTTTCAGCAAATAGGGCCAATAGCCTTGCTTTCTTCAGGACCTATGTATTTCGCTACTGCAAACAGAACAACCCCCCAAAGAAAATGTGATAGAAGTGTCATAAATTAGGAGAAAAAGAGTACTGGAACTGCATCAATATGTCAATGTCACCTGGGCATCCTAGGTGTGCTTGTTCCAAGTCTTCTCACACAGTCTGCAGTGGACTGAAAAATACAAGCAGGGCGTAAGCATATCACTCACTATCCGTCCGGAAAATGCCTTCTGTTACACCTGTTGTGGTTATCAACTTAGGTGAAATCCATATTAAAAGACTATGGATAACCACACTGTTTATACTAGTGTAATGGCGTTTTTAGAAATTGAAACCTTACAAGTTTCTCACACTACTTCTTACCTGGTTTTTGAGAAGTAGAGGCCTCACCCCACCTGGCTGCGGCTCAGGATATTGGTGAAGCACCGCTCTGTAAGGGTGAATAAATTCAAGTAACTGAATTAATCACCGCAAAAGTGCTGAACACAGGTCTATCTTGACTGGATGAGTATGATGTAAAATTTAATGTGAAGTCTAGCATGGCAAGCGGGGCTGTTTCAGAATGTTCTAACAGCCCCAAATCAGGAAATCATAACCATAAACCCACTGTCAAAGTGGACCAGCTGTTATCATTCTGATGGGAAGAGCGCACATTGGTATCTCAGCACCTAGATGATGCCCCCATAGTCTCACAATGCCTAGACGAACGCTCTAGGAACTTTCAGATGCAATCATATTTTTAAATCATATTTCTAAATGATAGCGGTAAACTAGCAGTGTAGTTAAGAGTGTTCTAACCGCTCCATAGCAGGGGTTCATAGTCATACATCAGCTGTTATCAGAGTAGACCAGCTGGCTCTGATGTAAAGGGCGCATATTGGTATCTAAGCACCTAAGTAACACTACTGTAGTCCTACAATGCCTGGATGAACACTATCAAATGCTCTCGTATTTAAGTTTAACTGATAGCGGTAGACTAACAGTATCTTAGCACCTAAGCAATGCTCCCGTGGTTTTGCACAGCCTGGATGAGCGCTCGAGAATTTAAAAGGTGCACTCGAGTTGAGATTCAAATAATCGCGGTAAACTGACAATGCAGGAAGACTGACCAATACGCTCTTAGAGGATGCGGGTATTGAAAACGGGGGGCCTCAGGCGATAAGGACACTCACCTAACCGTCGGTACTCCAGCGCGGCGTCTGTGCCGTCTGGGGAGGTACCGGCGGGTTGTTCTCCTTCTGTTTTATTATCCTCGTAACCATTGGGCACAGAAGTCACGTGACGCGCAAAACGTGCGCGTCACCCATAAAGTGTGTTACCGATGTTTTAATTGGTTAGGCCAACAGCGGGATTAGCCAATGGCGCGCTACCTAGATGTTATTGATGTTGTAAGTAAATAAACATCGGCAAAAAGTGCCAATTTCGGCATTTGGCAAAGAGGGAATGTTTTAAATATTACAAAGGACTGAGGTTTCATTATGCAAGTAGATCTCCAATAGTTAAAGGATTTGAGCTGGATCTATCTGTTAAGCATGGTTTTTTGTGAAGGTCTTCATGATCACAAAAATCTTGGTCAGACAAATAAAATAATGATTTCAGAAAGATGACCAGGGTATGTCATCATTTAACCCTGTACGGTCGGTGCCAAGCTTTAAAACCCATTTCTGTTCTTTCTTGTGAAGGAATTCACTCACATTAGTGACATGAGAGGGAATGAATGGTTTTTCTAAAACTGTCCATATGAATGATGTAGGTGAGTGATTTAGGGTGATGAAGTGGGTAGTGAGTTTGGTGGCCTGCCTTCTACAGTTGATGGTACTTCTGTGTTCAGACAGCCTCACCTTGATCTTACGGGTGGTCATCCCCACATATCTAAGCCCACAGGGACAGGTGATTAGATAAATAAGTTTGTCACTGTTACAGTTAGTGAACTTCACCTGTTTCCAAGGCCTAGAAGTCCCGATGTCAATTTCTGTAGTTTTAGTTGTTTGAACGCACGATTGACATGTGCCGCATGGATGGTGGCCTGACACCGGTGGTAAATCCCAAAGGGTACCTATTGCTCTGGGGGTCTCATCACGCGGTCTGGTGTGAACCATTCTGTCTCGCAGATTGGGTCCTCTCTTGAAGGAGAACAGTGGCTGTTGGATGGAGTTGGGTCCTGAATTTAAAATGGGCCACCGTTTCTTCACAGCTGTCTTAATGTTGTGAGACAATGTACCGAAAGTATGTACAAAGGTCAACCTCTCTAGAGGTGCTTTCGGGATTTTAGGCTCCAGTAGTGCTGTTCGGTTATTGTTACTCGCTCGCTTCATGGCTCGATGCACCAAACGAGGAGGATACTTTCTTTTGACCAGCTGGTTTTTGAGTGCAGTGGAATGTGTTTTGAAAGCCATGTCTGTGGAACAATTCCTTTGTACACGTAGAAATTGCCCAAAAGGCAGATTGTCCCGTAGGGACTTCGGATGATGGCTGTCGTATAACAACAGGGAGTTTCTGGACATGGGTTTCCTGTAAAGTTCGGACTGCAGTCCCGTAGTGGTTGCTTTAATCATCAGATCAAGAAAGGCCAGACTATTTTCGCCAATCTCTATGGTGAAACGTAGAAAAGGATTCCGGCTGTTCAACCATCCCAGGAATTCCTGGCAACTTTCTCTGGAGCCCCGCCATACCACCAATATATCGTCGATATATTGTTTCCAGGTTCTTATCTGCTCAAAGTATTGATTTGACTCATCCAAGACAAAACGTTGTTCGAAGTAATGTACGTAAAGGTTAGCCAAGCTGGGGGCGTAAACGCTCCCCATGCTGGTTCCAGACACTTGTAGGTATATGTTCTCTTCGAACTTGAAAAAGTTTTTCTTCATGGCCAGAGTGGCACAGGCCATGATGAAATGTACCGGGGTGATGGTATCCCTCTCGGTAGTGTCAAGCAGAGAATGGATGACTTCCAGGGTTTCGTCCTGGGGTATCGAGGTGTATAAAGCCTCGACGTCGAACGAGACCAAAAGGTCAGATGTAATGTCAAAGTCCAGGTCGGGTAGTAGACGTAAGACGTCAGTGGTATCTTTAAGGTAGGTTGGCATTTTTAGGACCATCGGGCGTAAAAAGTGGTCAACAAAAGTCGACAGGGGTTCTAGGAGAGACCCAATCCCCGAGATGATCGGTCTACCCGGTGGAGGACGTTTCTCTTTGTGCACCTTGGGTAAGATGTAAAAATATGGGATCACTGGATGTTCGGTGTTGAGGAATCTGGCCTCTGACTCAGTAACCCATCCTTCATTGAGTGCCTCTTCCGTCATGTTACGAATAGTTCTTTGTAGGTCCGCTGTTGGATCCTGATCTAGTAGGCAATAGGATCTTACATCGCTGAGTTGCCTGAGGCATTCGGCTCTGTACGTCTCAGTGTCCAGGATGACAATTGCCCCGCCTTTATCGGCGGGTTTGATGGTTATGGACTTGTCAGCTGATAATGATTTGAGAGCCTGGTGCTTTGCTTTCGGGAGATTGTAAAATGGCTTCACATCATGTTTAAACAGCTCATCGATGTCCCTTTCAATTGCCTGTTCAAAAGCCAACACATTAGCTGGCATGAGGTGAGTTGGCGGATTAAAGGTCGATTTTGGTCTGAGTCCTGTGTTAGTCATAGCTTCCTCTTGGTCTGATTTTTCTTTATCAATAAAGAAGAAGTGCAATCGCACCTTCCTGATGAACTTAGCCAGTTCTAATCGGGTTTCAAAATGTTCATTCCGATAAGTGGGAACAAAACCCAGGCCTCTATTGAGGGCCGTTTGTTCAATCTGAGTGAGAGTACGACTGCTCAGATTGATCACGATGCTGTCTCCGTGGGGGTTTGTTCTTTGTTCTTGGCCGTGGTGCTCCGTAGGTTCTGAGTCGAGCTCGTCGTTGGTGGTGAATTGAACTGTACTTGGGGTTGTGCTGATGTTAGAGCTGGAGTATGGCCTCTCCTCCTGCCCCGTGACCTGCCGTGGCCATGCCCTAAAAAAGGCTGTCCATTAAATTGTGCGGGGAAAGCAGGCGGGAAGTTGGGTAAAAAGGGGCCCATGGGAGGTTGGAACGGATTCTGTTGGTTAGGAGGGAAACCGGGACCCCCATATAGCCAGGGGTTGGGTGGCCACCACTGTTGTGGTCCCTGATTATGTTGGTTACCCCGCCAATACTGATTAAAGTTTCTCTTGCCTCGGCCCCTGTATGGTCTGGACTGATTTTCACTGCTAGAGTCACTACCCGAGGTGTTACCGTCTGAATCAGAAGTACCATAGTTGGAACTAGTTTTGCGATTATTAGAATTGAAAACGGGCGGAGCATAGGACTCACTGGTGTAGGGATACACCCGTTCAAGTTTGAATTTCTCAAGATCCTTCTTAAATTTCTCCATTTTGGTGAAAAGAATGTGATCTTTATAGTCGCTATTACTTTTGTCAGACTCCTCTTTCTTCTTACGGAAGATTTTGTCAGAGAGGGTAGCCTTAATCTTAGATTCAGTGATCTGGATTTCAACCAAAATGGCATCAGCTGCCAGTTTGGAAGTCTTAATAATCAGAATTAGCCAATCCCTTGTGCAGCGCCAAGCGATCATTGCCCAACTTTTTAGAAAATCTTTATCTTTTAAAAATAGCCTGGGGGCGTTGGTAACTATAAGCCCAGTAGGGGCGCAATCATTACGTAGATATTGGGCCATAATGGTCCCATGTAAGGCTGTTCTCGTCATGGATTTTTTAAGGCCCAGGAGCTTGCCCCATTCCTCTTCACTGGTCACAACAGTTATCGGTGTGACCTCTAGTAAGTCTGGAAAGTCAGCTAATGCCAACTGTAAGTCTGCGTCATCAAATGACAGGCCATGATTCTCTGCCATTGCTGCTAGAAGAAAATCAAATATGTTCAGCAAAAAGACCGTGTACAAGCACTCTACAAAGCAAGAAGAACCACCCAAATGCGGGTGGATACGGTGTAGTCTATTCAAGATCAGAAGACCTGAAAAGGGGTCCGCAGTCCAGCGACTGCTCATATACAACTAAACTACATACAATACGGGGGACCCAAGGGCAATTTTAACGACCAGCTCTGAATACACGCCCAACAGACATATATCACAGAAAAGTATCAGAGGGTCAAGAGTTCAACAGGCAACTATTCAGGACAGAGAGGGTGAAAGTGAAATGCTACCTCTAGCCATATGACTGGAAAGATAGTGAAAAGGCCAGGTCAAGTTAGTGTATGGTCTCTGGCACCCATCAGTCACCACTCGGAACCGCCCTTCATCATTTGGGGCCCCGAGGACCAACACTGTACATGATCTTGTACTCTAACAGAAAGAGATAGGCCTTCCTGTTAGTCAATGTATGTTGGTATAAAAGTGTTGGTGATGTGGCCAATGGGGTAAAAAACCGTGCAGTGAAAGGGAAAACCAAGGAAAAGAGTGAATAAAATTGGTTTAGGGAGCCACATTTTTTTTAATAGGGTTAAACTCCCAGCACCAATGTTAAAAATAGCCAAGACAGGGAAACTTTATAAACTGTCTAGTGGTGGAACGTGGTCGACATGTTTCAGCAAATAGGGCCAATAGCCTTGCTTTCTTCAGGACCTATGTATTTCGCTACTGCAAACAGAAAAAACCCCCAAAGAAAATGTGATAGAAGTATCATAAATTAGGAGAAAAAGAGTACTGGAACTGCATCAATATGTCAATGTCACCTGGGCATCCTAGGTGTGCTTGTTCCAAGTCTTCTCACACAGTCTGCAGTGGACTGAAAAATACAAGCATGGCGTAAGCATATCACTCACTATCCGTCCGGAAAATGCCTTCTGTTACACCTGTTGTGGTTATCAACTTAGGTGAAATCCATATTAAAAGACTATGGATAACCACACTGTTTATACTAGTGTAATGGCGTTTTTAGAAATTGAAACCTTACAAGTTTCTCACACTACTTCTTACCTGGTTTTTGAGAAGTAGAGGCCTCACCCCACCTGGCTGCGGCTCAGGATATTGGTGAAGCACCGCTCTGTAAGGGTGAATAAATTCAAGTAACTGAATTAATCACAGCAAAAGTGCTGAACACAGGTCTATCTTGACTGGATGAGTATGATGTAAAATTTAATGTGAAGTCTAGCATGGCAAGCGGGGCTGTTTCAGAATGTTCTAACTGCCCCAAATCAGGAAATCATAACCATAAACCCACTGTCAAAGTGGACCAGCTGTTATCATTCTGATGGGAAGAGCGCACATTGGTATCTCAGCACCTAGATGATGCCCCCATAGTCTCACAATGCCTAGACGAACGCTCTAGGAACTTTCAGATGCAATCATATTTTTAAATCATATTTCTAAATGATAGCGGTAAACTAGCAGTGTAGTTAAGAGTGTTCTAACCGCTCCATAGCAGGGGTTCATAGTCATACATCAGCTGTTATCAGAGTAGACCAGCTGGCTCTGATGTAAAGGGCGCATATTGGTATCTAAGCACCTAAGTAACACTACTGTAGTCCTACAATGCCTGGATGAACGCTATCAAATGCTCTCGTATTTAAGTTTAACTGATAGCGGTAGACTAACAGTATCTTAGCACCTAAGCAATGCTCCCGTGGTTTTGCACAGCCTGGATGAGCGCTCGAGAATTTAAAAGGTGCACTCGAGTTGAGATTCAAATAATCGCGGTAAACTGACAATGCAGGAAGACTGACCAATACGCTCTTAGAGGATGCGGGTATTGAAAACGGGGGGCCTCAGGCGATAAGGACACTCACCTAACCGTCGGTACTCCAGCGCGGCGTCTGTGCCGTCTGGGGAGGTACCGGCGGGTTGTTCTCCTTCTGTTTTATTATCCTCGTAACCATTGGGCACAGAAGTCACGTGACGCGCAAAACGTGCGCGTCACCCATAAAGTGTGTTACCGATGTTTTAATTGGTTAGGCCAACAGCGGGATTAGCCAATGGCGCGCTACCTAGATGTTATTGATGTTGTAAGTAAATAAACATCGGCAAAAAGTGCCGATTTCGGCATTTGGCAAAGAGGGAATGTTTTAAATATTACAAAGGACTGAGGTTTCATTATGCAAGTAGATCTCCAATAGTTAAAGGATTTGAGCTGGATCTATCTGTTAAGCATGGTTTTTTGTGAAGGTCTTCATGATCACAAAAATCTTGGTCAGACAAATAAAATAATGATTTCAGAAAGATGACCAGGGTATGTCATCATTTAACCCTGTACGGTCGGTGCCAAGCTTTAAAACCCATTTCTGTTCTTTCTTGTGAAGGAATTCACTCACATTAGTGACATGAGAGGGAATGAATGGTTTTTCTAAAACTGTCCATATGAATGATGTAGGTGAGTGATTTAGGGTGATGAAGCGGGTAGTGAGTTTGGTGGCCTGCCTTCTACAGTTGATGGTACTTCTGTGTTCAGACAGCCTCACCTTGATCTTATGGGTGGTCATCCCCACATATCTAAGCCCACAGGGACAGGTGATTAGATAAATAAGTTTGTCACTGTTACAGTTAGTGAACTTCACCTGTTTCCAAGGCCTAGAAGTCCCGATGTCAATTTCTGTAGTTTTAGTTGTTTGAACGCACGATTGACATGTGCCGCATGGATGGTGGCCTGACACCGGTGGTAAATCCCAAAGGGTACCTATTGCTCTGGGGGTCTCATCACGCGGTCTGGTGTGAACCATTCTGTCTCGCAGATTGGGTCCTCTCTTGAAGGAGAACAGTGGCTGTTGGATGGAGTTGGGTCCTGAATTTAAAATGGGCCACCGTTTCTTCACAGCTTTCTTAATGTTGTGAGACAATGTACCGAAAGTATGTACAAAGGTCAACCTCTCTAGAGGTGCTTTCGGGATTTTAGGCTCCAGTAGTGCTGTTCGGTTATTGTTACTCGCTCGCTTCATGGCTCGATGCACCAAACGAGGAGGATACTTTCTTTTGACCAGCTGGTTTTTGAGTGCAGTTGAATGTGTTTTGAAAGCCATGTCTGTGGAACAATTCCTTTGTACACGTAGAAATTGCCCAAAAGGCAGATTGTCCCGTAGAGACTTCGGATGATGGCTGTCGTATAACAACAGGGTGTTTCTGGACATGGGTTTCCTGTAAAATTCGGACTGCAGTCCCGTAGTGGTTGCTTTAATCATCAGATCAAGAAAGGCCAGACTATTTTCGCCAATCTCTATGGTGAAACGTAGAAAAGGATTCGGGCTGTTCAACCATCCCAGGAAATCCTGGCAACTTTCTCTGGAGCCCCGCCATACCACCAATATATTGTCGATATATCGTTTCCAGGTTCTTATCTGCTCAAAGTATGGATTTGACTCATCCAAGACAAAACGTTGTTCGAAGTAATGTACGTAAAGGTTAGCCAAGCTGGGGGCGTAAACGCTCCCCATGCTGGTTCCAGACACTTGTAGGTATATGTTCTCTTCGAACTTGAAAAAGTTTTTCTTCATGGCCAGAGTGGCACAGGCCATGATGAAATGTACCGGGGTGATGGTATCCCTCTCGGTAGTGTCAAGCAGAGAATGGATGACTTCCAGGGTTTCGTCCTGGGGTATCGAGGTGTATAAAGCCTCGACGTCGAACGAGACCAAAAGGTCAGATGTAATGTCAAAGTCCAGGTCGGGTAGTAGACGTAAGACGTCGGTGGTATCTTTAAGGTAGGTTGGCATTTTTAGGACCATCGGGCGTAAAAAGTGGTCAACAAAAGTCGACAGGGGTTCTAGGAGCGACCCAATGCCCGAGATGATCGGTCTACCCGGTGGAGGACGTTTCTCTTTGTGCACCTTGGGTAAGATGTAAAAATATGGGATCACTGGATGTTCGGTGTTGAGGAATCTGGCCTCTGACTCAGTAACCCATCCTTCATTGAGTGCCTCTTCCGTCATGTTACGAATAGTTCTTTGTAGGTCCGCTGTTGGATCCTGATCTAGTAGGCGATAGGATCTTACATCGCTGAGTTGCCTGAGGCATTCGGCTCTGTACGTCTCAGTGTCCAGGATGACAATTGCCCCGCCTTTATCGGCGGGTTTGATGGTTATGGACTTGTCAGCTGATAATGATTTGAGAGCCTGGTGCTTTGCTTTCGGGAGCTTGTAAAATGGCTTCACATCATGTTTAAACAGCTCATCGATGTCCCTTTCAATTGCCTGTTCAAAAGCCAACACATTAGCTGGCATGAGGTGAGTTGGCGGATTAAAGGTCGATTTTGGTCTGAGTCCTGTGTTAGTCATAGCTTCCTCTTGGTCTGATTTTTCTTTATCAATAAAGAAGAAGTGCAATCGCACCTTCCTGATGAACTTAGCCAGTTCTAATCGGGTTTCAAAATGTTCATTCCGATAAGTGGGAACAAAACCCAGGCCTCTATTGAGGGCCGTTTGTTCAATCTGAGTGAGAGTACGACTGCTCAGATTGATCACGATGCTGTCTCCGTGGGGGTTTGTTCTTTGTTCTTGGCCGTGGTGCTCCGTAGGTTCCGAGTCGAGCTCGTCGTTGGTGGTGAATTGAACTGTACTTGGGGTTGTGCTGATGTTAGAGCTGGAGTATGGCCTCTCCTCCTGCCCCGTGACCTGCCGTGGCCATGCCCTAAAAAAGGCTGTCCATTAAATTGTGCGGGGAAAGCAGGCGGGAAGTTGGGTAAAAAGGGGCCCATGGGAGGTTGGAACGGATTCTGTTGGTTAGGAGGGAAACCGGGACCCCCATATTGCCAGGGGTTGGGTGGCCACCACTGTTGTGGTCCCTGAATATGTTGGTTACCCCGCCAATACTGATTAAAGTTTCTCTTGCCTCGGCCCCTGTATGGTCTGGACTGATTTTCACTGCTAGAGTCACTACCCGAGGTGTTACCGTCTGAATCAGAAGTACCATAGTTGGAACTAGTTTTGCGATTATTAGAATTGAAAACGGGCGGAGCATAGGACTCACTGGTGTAGGGATACACCCGTTCAAGTTTGAATTTCTCAAGATCCTTCTTAAATTTCTCCATTTTGGTGAAAAGAATGTGATCTTTATAGTCGCTATTACTTTTGTCAGACTCCTCTTTCTTCTTACGGAAGATTTTGTCAGAGAGGGTAGCCTTAATCTTAGATTCAGTGATCTGGATTTCAACCAAAATGGCATCAGCTGCCAGTTTGGAAGTCTTAATAATCAGAATTAGCCAATCCCTTGTGCAGCGCCAAGCGATCATTGCCCAACTTTTTAGAAAATCTTTATCTTTTAAAAATAGCCTGGGGGCGTTGGTAACTATAAGCCCAGTAGGGGCGCAATCATTACGTAGATATTGGGCCATAATGGTCCCATGTAAGGCTGTTCTCGTCATGGATTTTTTAAGGCCCAGGAGCTTGCCCCATTCCTCTTCACTGGTCACAACAGTTATCGGTGTGAGCTCTAGTAAGTCTGGAAAGTCAGCTAATGCCAACTGTAAGTCTGCGTCATCAAATGACCGGCCATGATTCTCTGCCATTGCTGCTAGAAGAAAATCAAATATGTTCAGCAAAAAGACCGTGTACAAGCACTCTACAAAGCAAGAAGAACCACCCAAATGCGGGTGGATACGGTGTAGTCTATTCAAGATCAGAACACCTGAAAAGGGGTCCGCAGTCCAGCGACTGCTCATATACAACTAAACTACATACAATACGGGGGACCCAAGGGCAATTTTAACAACCAGCTCTGAATACACGCCCAACAGACATATATCACAGAAAAGTATCAGAGGGTCAAGAGTTCAACAGGCAACTATTCAGGACAGAGAGGGTGAAAGTGAAATGCTACCTCTAGCCATATGACTGGAAAGATAGTGAAAAGGCCAGGTCAAGTTAGTGTATGGTCTCTGGCACCCATCAGTCACCACTCGGAACCGCCCTTCATCATTTGGGGCCCCGAGGACCAACACTGTACATGATCTTGTACTCTAACAGAAAGAGATAGGCCTTCCTGTTAGTCAATGTATGTTGGTATAAAAGTGTTGGTGATGTGGCCAATGGGGTAAAAAACCGTGCAGTGCAAGGGAAAACCAAGGAAAAGAGTGAATAAAATTGGTTTAGGGAGCCACATTTTTTTTAATAGGGTTAAACTCCCAGCACCAATGTTAAAAATAGCCAAGACAGGGAAACTTTATAAACTGTCTAGTGGTGGAACGTGGGCGACATGTTTCAGCAAATAGGGCCAATAGCCTTGCTTTCTTCAGGACCTATGTATTTCGCTACTGCAAACAGAAAAACCCCCCAAAGAAAATGTGATAGAAGTGTCATAAATTAGGAGAAAAAGAGTACTGGAACTGCATCAATATGTCAATGTCACCTGGGCATCCTAGGTGTGCTTGTTCCAAGTCTTCTCACACAGTCTGCAGTGGACTGAAAAATACAAGCATGGCGTAAGCATATCACTCACTATCCGTCCGGAAAATGCCTTCTGTTACACCTGTTGTGGTTATCAACTTAGGTGAAATCCATATTAAAAGACTATGGATAACCACACTGTTTATACTAGTGTAATGGCGTTTTTAGAAATTGAAACCTTACAAGTTTCTCACACTACTTCTTACCTGGTTTTTGAGAAGTAGAGGCCTCACCCCACCTGGCTGCGGCTCAGGATATTGCTGAAGCACCGCTCTGTAAGGGTGAATAAATTCAAGTAACTGAATTAATCACCGCAAAAGTGCTGAACACAGGTCTATCTTGACTGGATGAGTATGATGTAAAATGTAATGTGAAGTCTAGCATGGCAAGCGGGGCTGTTTCAGAATGTTCTAACTGCCCCAAATCAGGAAATCATAACCAAAAACCCACTGTCAAAGTGGACCAGCTGTTATCATTCTGATGGGAAGAGCGCACATTGGTATCTCAGCACCTAGATGATGCCCCCATAGTCTCACAATGCCTAGACGAACGCTCTAGGAACTTTCAGATGCAATCATATTTTTAAATCATATTTCTAAATGATAGCGGTAAACTAGCAGTGTAGTTAAGAGTGTTCTAACCACTCCATAGCAGGGGTTCATAGTCATACATCAGCTGTTATCAGAGTAGACCAGATGGCTCTGATGTAAAGGGCGCATATTGGTATCTAAGCACCTAAGTAACACTACTGTAGTCCTACAATGCCTGGATGAACGCTATCAAATGCTCTCGTATTTAAGTTTAACTGATAGGGGTAGACTAACAGTATCTTAGCACCTAAGCAATGCTCCCGTGGTTTTGCACAGCCTGGATGAGCGCTCGAGAATTTAAAAGGTGCACTCGAGTTGAGATTCAAATAATCGCTGTAAACTGACAATGCAGGAAGACTGACCAATACGCTCTTAGAGGATGTGGGTATTGAAAACGGGGGGCCTCAGGCGATAAGGACACTCACCTAACCGTTGGTACTCCAGCGCGGCGTCTGTGCCGTCTGGGGAGGTACCGGCGGGTTGTTCTCCTTCTGTTTTATTTTCCTCGTAACCATTGGGCACAGAAGTCACGTGACGCGCAAAACGTGCGCGTCACCCATAAAGTGTGTTACCGATGTTTTAATTGGTTAGGCCAACAGCGGGATTAGCCAATGGCACGCTACCTAGATGTTATTAATGTTGTAAGTAAATAAACATCGGCAAAAAGTGCAGATTTCGGCATTTGGCAAAGAGGGAATGTTTTAAATATTACAAAGGACTGAGGTTTCATTATGCAAGTAGATCTCCAATAGTTAAAGGATTTGAGCTGGATCTATCTGTTAAGCATGGTTTTTTGTGAAGGTCTTCATGATCACAAAAATCTTGGTCAGACAAATAAAATAATGATTTCAGAAAGATGACCAGGGTATGTCATCATTTAACCCTGTACGGTCGGTGCCAAGCTTTAAAGCCCATTTCTGTTCTTTCTTGTGAACAGATAGATCCAGCTCAAATCCTTTAACTATTGGAGATCTACTTGCATAATGAAACCTCAGTCCTTTGTAATATTTAAAACATTCCCTCTTTGCCAAATGCCGAAATCGGCACTTTTTGCCGATGTTTATTTACTTACAACATCAATAACATCTAGGTAGCACGCCATTGGCTAATCCCGCTGTTGGCCTAACCAATTAAAACATCGGTAACCCACTTTATGGGTGACGCGCACGTTTTGCGCGTCACGTGACTTCTGTGCCCAATGGTTACGAGGATAATAAAACAGAAGGAGAACAACCCGCCGGTACCTCCCCAGACGGCACAGACGCCGCGCTGGAGTACCGACGGTTAGGTGAGTGTCCTTATCGCCTGAGGCCCCCCGTTTTCAATACCCGCATCCTCTAAGAGCGTATTGGTCAGTCTTCCTGCATTGTCAGTTTACCACGATTATTTGAATCTCAACTCGAGTGCACCTTTTAAATTCTCGAGCGCTCATCCAGGCTGTGCAAAACCACGGGAGCATTGCTTAGGTGCTAAGATACTGTTAGTCTACCGCTATCAGTTAAACTTAAATACGAGAGCATTTGATAGCGTTCATCCAGGCATTGTAGGACTACAGTAGTGTTACTTAGGTGCTTAGATACCAATATGCGCCCTTTACATCAGAGCCAGCTGGTCTACTCTGATAACAGCTGATGTATGACTATGAACCCCTGCTATGGAGCGGTTAGAACACTCTTAACTACACTGCTAGTTTACCGCTATCATTTAGAAATATGATTTAAAAATATGATTGCATCTGAAAGTTCCTAGAGCGTTCGTCTAGGCATTGTGAGACTATGGGGGCATCATCTAGGTGCTGAGATACTAATGTGCGCTCTTCCCATCAGAATGATAACAGCTGGTCCACTTTGACAGTGGGTTTATGGTTATGATTTCCTGATTTGGGGCGGTTAGAACATTCTGAAACAGCCCCGCTTGCCATGCTAGACTTCACATTAAATTTTACATCATACTCATCCAGTCAAGATAGACCTGTGTTCAGCACTTTTGCGGTGATTAATTCAGTTACTTGAATTTATTCACCCTTACAGAGTGGTGCTTCACCAATATCCTGAGCCGCTGCCAGGTGGGGTGAGGCCTCTACTTCTCAAAAACCAGGTAAGAAGTACTGTGAGAAACTTGTAAGGTTTCAATTTCTAAAAACGCCATTACACTAGTATAAACAGTGTGGTTATCCATAGTCTTTTAATATGGATTTCACCTAAGTTGATAACCACAACAGGTGTAACAGAAGGCATTTTCCGGACGGATAGTGAGTGATATGCTTACGCCATGCGTGTATTTTTCAGTCCACTGCAGACTGTGTGAGAAGACTTGGAACAAGCACACCTAGGATGCCCAGGTGACAGTGACATATTGATGCAGTTCCAGTACTCTTTTTCTCCTAATTTATGACACTTCTATCACATTTTCTTTGGGGGTTTTTTCTGTTTGCAGCAGCGAAATACATAGGTCCTGAAGAAAGCAAGGCTATTGGCCCTATTTGCTGAAACATGTCGACCACGTTCCACCACTAGACAGTTTATAAAGTTTCCCTGTATTGGCTATTTTTAACATTGGTGCTGGGAGTTTAACCCTATTAAAAAAAATTTGGCTCCCTAAACCAATTTTATTCACTCTTTTCCTTGGTTTTCCCTTTCACTGCACGGTTTTTTACCCCATTGGCCACATCACCAACACTTTTATACCAACATACATTGACTAACAGGAAGGCCTATCTCTTTCTGTTAGAGTACAAGATCATGTACAGTGTTGGTCCTCGGGGCCCCAAATGATGAAGGGCGGTTCCGAGTGGTGACTGATGGGTGCCAGAGACCATACACTAACTTGACCTGGCCTTTTCACTATCTTTCCAGTCATATGGCTAGAGGTAGCATTTCACTTTCACCCTCTCTGTCCTGAATAGTTGCCTGTTGAACTCTTGACCCTCTGATACTTTTCTGTGATATATGTCTGTTGGGCGTGTATTCAGAGCTGGTCGTTAAAATTGCCCTTGGGTCCCCCGTTTTGTATGTAGTTTATTTCCCTTTGCAGTGGCCCATAATTTTGGACGCCTCTGGGCAGAGAGAGGATTCTTGACATCGAACGGGCCGAAAATCAAAATGGTCTGTTGATAGAGAGACTTTGACACCTTTGACTCTTCCTAAACGATTGGCAATAGAAAAATGCAGTGCCCATAAAACAATTACCGATGATGTTGGGAAAGGAAATGCATTTGCAGATCAGACAGCTAAGGAGACAGCCAGATCAAAAATGAGAAAGATGTTTGTAGCGGGCCCCGCTTCATGGGTGCACGACAATGGGATGTTCGAGGACACACTAGCCAATGTTAAGGAGATACAGAGTGAAGCAATAGTGGAGGAATTAGTGATGCAGCAGGAAAAACAGACCTTGTGAATGACAAGAAATGTTGGACTGATCTGCTGAAAAACAGAGATGGATGTTACCTAATTCATATGCATTTCCAGTGGTTACCATGGCACATGGTCCAGCACACATCAGCCCTAAAGGTATTTGTAAACTGTTAGACCATGTATGGAGCAATTACAATATTTCAAAAGTTGCCACACACTTGGTGAAACACTGTATGATCTGTCTTCGATACAATCCTGGGAAGGGTACCCTTACACTTTCTGGTAATTTTGCACCTCTCTCCTTCCCTTTTGAGGTGCTTCAGATAAATTATATAGAGCGGCCCCGGGTTAATAATTTGTAATTTGTACTAGTATTAGTTTGTGCCTTTAGTAAGTGGGTTGAGGCTTACCCCACAAAGGAAAACACTGCTATGGCAACAGCAAAGGCCCTTATTAAGGAGTTTTTCCCGCTTGATTTGTAGTGACAATGGAAGTCACTTCAACACCAAATTGATCAAATTGATATGTGATGGTTTGCATATTCAGCAAAAGTTTCATGCAGCCAACCACCCTCAGTCAGCAGGTTTGGTTGAGAAGTACAATGGTACTCTCAAGTTTAAATTTGCAAAGGTCAAGGAGAGTACTGGGTTGCAATGGCCAGATGCATTACCTCTTGCTTTATTATCCAATAGAATGACTGCCCATTCCAGGACCGGATTATCTCCTTATGAGGTAATTTTCAGTAGTCCAGCAAATGTGTAGGGTGGCCCAGAGATCAAAACGTTTCTTGGATACTAAGTACCCTTTGTTGGTTGACTATCTGTATGAACTTACTAAACACCTATGTTCCATCCATCATCAGATACATGAGGCGCTGCCTCCAGCACCTGAGGGCCCAGGGCACACAATCCAGCCTGGCGACTATATACTGATCCGAAGTTTTGAAAGAAAGGACGGCTTGTAAGTATGGGCGGAAAATCCGTTCCGCTCGCGGATTTTGCGGATTTTCGGTAAATTTGCAATCCGCGAGATTCGCGAATTTCCCGCAAAATCCGCAAATCCGCGAGCAGCGGATTTTATGGCTTGCTCGCACTGTTCGCGTGAGTTCGCGGCTTCCCAGTTCAACTTCGTGCCCCGCGAATAAGCGCTAAATTGCAGAAATACGATCTTAGCAAAACTGAAACTACTTACCAGGTTCAAAAGTTCAAGCTCATCATTAGTAGCCATTTCCTGTAGTGCTTCCTGAGGGGCCCCTCCAGAGTTCAGTTGCCTACTTGCAACTATTATGTGACCCTGCTCTGACCCTCAGAATAGTTACACATATGCCACAAAGGTCCTGAATTACAGCTAAGGGAGACAAGCAGGAGCCAGGCTGGAAGTTCAAATCCAGTGACACATTAATCAGCCCCTAATTCATTATTGTCAGTTGGGGCAGGGCAGGTGTTGTAACTAATTTTGCCACAATGAAAGCACTTAGCAAGTGCAAAAGATCACTAATCAGGAAGCACTAAGGAAGCAGGTGCCAGCTAAAAAAATATTCTGTGACACATTAATCAGCCCCAAATTAATTCAGGTGACTTGAGGCAGGGAAGGTGTGCTTTGCTTTGCCACAATAATGTACACTGGACAACCAGAGGGTGCTGTGATGAAACAGAGGGTGGCATGGGTGGGCCAGAGGGTGGCATGAGTAGTCAGAGAGTGGCAGTGGTGACAGAGGGTGGCAGTGATGAAGAAGAGTGTCCCAAACAGGCTGGACACGTAGAAACAACAAGTTCGCAAAACTTGCGACCCGACAGGTAAGTTCGCGTTTGCGAAATTGTACAAAACCCTCGCGAACTGGCAGAAACCCGCGCAAACACAAGAAAAAAAAATCCGCAAATTCGCGAGAATTCGCGGATTTTTGCGGATTGCGAGTTCGCAAATCCGCAAAATTCGCGAACGCGAGATTCGCAAAATTCGCCCATGCTTAACGGCTTGGAGCTGAGATGGAGGGGCCTATTTAGAACTCATTGTCACAAGGACGGCAGGAGAGTGGAAGGCCAGAAGAATTGGGTGCATGCCTCTGACTGTAAGAGAGTGCCTCTGCCCCTACCCTACGATGCCTGGGTAAGAGAAGGCATCGGAGACCATAAAACAGAACACGTTCCGCAATACCTACAGTTTTCTGATGCTCGATTAGTCTGGACATAAACAGAATCCGAGAACAATGCTGTGCTAAATGAGGCAGTTCCCCCAGATATACGGGTTCTCAGGATGCCAGTTCACCTGACTCCTTGGAACTTGAGCTACAGTCCTCAACATCTCCTGAATTTCAGATTCTACTTCGAAATGAGACAGTGCCTGGAAAGAACAGGTCCAATTTGCATCCTCGATGGAAAGATAGTGCGCCAAATGAAAAGTAAGTGTAGTTAGGGATGGACTTAATTGCTTAAGATAGGTAAAGGGTCCCTTTTTTATGCATCAGCATTTTCTTGTTAGATTAGGGATTACAATTGTTACACCATCATTGATGCAGGACAGGATAAGCTGAGGGTATCTTCCAAAGAGGGAGAGTGCCCTATCCTGAGAACAGTGAGCACTTGTTGATGACCTACGAGGGTGTGGCTCCACGGCTGCGTGCTCAATAGCACCACCGAGGATGGGACAATAGAAGCCTTCCGGGGAGGCTTAGAACGGACCCTGATTCTTGACCCTTGTGAGATTTTTTTATCTCCTTTTTTTGTGTGTTTTGCACCTTCCCTTCATCATTGGCTCCATTTTACGCCGTTGTTTCTTTAACACATTGGTTGTAAATATTATTGTAAAAAAATGTATCTTTTTGGTCGTCCTCTTGCAGTAGATGAACAAGGCCTTGTTTCTCTATGCCCAGCGTGGGCTGGTTTTGAATGGCTGTTCAGAAAAAGTATCCTCTGGGTTGTAATTATGTTACTGTTCCTATTGGTGGGAGGGGGGTTGTTTTGGGCAATGGAATGTCCTGAGACTTCATTGCCATGTGTCGTATATCAAGCAGTTCCCTCTGATCGCCAGAAGCACACTACGCACAGCAATGTTTTCCTAGATGCGCACCAAAAAGTTTTGGGGGACAACACAGCTTGTTATCCCACTCATTCTGTTACTAGCTTGTTGACCGTTTATCCCCTATCACTGGTAAATTACACATATGTTCATCACCCCACTTTTGTTGAGGTCAAAGGTGAATTTGGTTTTGGATATCCTGGACCTTGTCTATTTATAGAAATCCAAGAGGGACAGGTTATCCAGGATGTATGCCCGAACTGAATTGTGGAAATCTATATTTCAACCAAAGAAATATCACATTAACAGGATGGCATTACCAAGATTTAACCGTTACTCAGGAAGCATATTTTAGACATCCTGGAAAATGTCAAAGGCAAGGAGAGCGGTATTTGGAGGTGGTCCTTGTTTGGAGGTTGAGGCTGGATCCTAGAGAAAGTAATATATTTCATTGTTATTCTAATTTGCTGCTGTGTTCTGATGCAGTGCCTTCCTTTATGCTGTTCATATTGTGCCACTTATCTTACACCCAAAAGTAGTTTGATTCATGATACAAATGCTAAGATAATGCTTCAACAAGAAATGGACACCCTCATTCAGATAGTTGAGGGAGTTTTTGGATTAAGTGCTTCCCTTGCTGATTCTGTTTTTGATGTTACTCCTGTCGTAGATGACTAATGCTGCAACTCTTTTCCAATGAGTTTTAGTAATATACATCATTGTGTTTTGACAAATTATTGTGTATTCCATAAAGTTTATTCTTATTTGTTCTTAGAATTCTAAGGACCCTACCTGATAGCAATAATAAAGATGATTTAGCATATAAAGGCTAAATGGAGGGTGTGATACAATAGAGACGTAATTTGAGTTTATATGTGCGTTTTGCTCTCCGATTAAGTATGGGCGAAATTTGCGAATTTGCGATCTGTGAATTCGTGCGAAAGCGAACTCGCAATTCGCAAAATTCGTGAATTTGTGCGAATTTGCTGTTTTTGCCAGTTCGTGAGGGGTTTTTACAAGTTTGGGAACGAAAACTTACTTGTGTGGTCGCAACGGTCGCGACCATGTTGCTTCTACGTGTCCAGCCTGTTTGCCACCCTGTGGTTCATCGCGGCCACCCTCCGGTTCATCACTGCCACCCTCTGGTTCACCCCTGTCACTCTGTGGTTCTTCACAGCACCCTCTGTTTCACCACTGCCACCCTCTGGTTCACCCCTGCCACCCTCCGGATGATCACTGCAACCATCTGGTTCATTACTGCCACCCTCTGGTTCGCCACTGCCACCCTCTGGTTCGCCACTGCCACCCTCTGGTTCGCCACTGCCACCCTCTGGATCATCACTGTCACCCTCTGGTTCATCACTGCCACCCTCTGGTTTGCCACTGCCACCCTCTGGTTCATCACTGCCACCCACTGATTTGCCACTGCCACCCTCTGGTTCATTACTGCCACCCTCTGGTTTGCCACTGCCACCCTCTGGATCATCACTGCTACCCTCTGGTTCATCTCTGCCACCCTCTGGTTAATTACTGCCACCCTCTGGTTCACCAGTGCCACCCTCAGGTTCATCACTTCCACCCTCTGGTTGATCACTGCCACCCTCTGGTTCAAGGCTGCCACCCTCTGGTTGATCACTGGCATCCTCTGGTTCATCACTGCCACCCTCTGGTTAATTACTGCCACCCTCTGGTTCACCAGTGCCACCCTCTGGTTCATCACTGCCACCCTCTGGTTCAAGGCTGCCGCCCTCTGGTTGATCACTGGCATCCTCTGGTTCATCCCTGCCACCCTCTGGTTCATCACTGCCACCCTCTGGTTCCGCACTGCCACCCTCTGGGTTACCAGTGCCACCCTCTGGTTCATCACTGCCACCCTCTGGTTGATCACTGCCACCCTCTGGTTCATCACTGCCACCCTCTGATTGATCACTGCCACCCTCAGGTTCCGCACTGCCACCCTCTGGGTTACCAGTGCCACCCTCTGGTTCAAGATTGCCACCCTCTGGTTGATCACTGCCACCCTCTGGTTCATTACTGCCACCCTCTGGTTCACCACTGCCACCCTCTGGATCATCACTGCCACCCTCTGGTTCATTACTACCACCCTCTGGTTCGCCACTGCCACCCTCTGGATCATCACTGCCACCCTCTGGTTCATCACTGCCACCCTCTGGTTCACCAGTGCCACCCTCTGGTTCATCACTGCCACCCTATGGTTGATCACTGCCACCCTCTGGTTCAAGGCTGCCACCCTCTGGTTGATCACTGGCATCCTCTGGTTCATCACTGCCACCCTCTGGTTAATTACTGCCACCCTCTGGTTCACCAGTGCCACCCTCTGGTTCATCACTGCCACCCTCTGGTTCAAGGCTGCCGCCCTCTGGTTGATCACTGGCATCCTCTGGTTCATCCCTGCCACCCTCTGGTTCATCACTGCCACCCTCTGGTTCCGCACTGCCACCCTCTGGGTTACCAGTGCCACCCTCTGGTTCATCACTGCCACCCTCTGGTTGATCACTGCCACCCTCTGGTTCATCACTGCCACCCTCTGATTGATCACTGCCACCCTCTGGTTCCGCACTGCCACCCTCTGGGTTACCAGTGCCACCCTCTGGTTCAAGATTGCCACCCTCTGGTTGATCACTGCCACCCTCTGGTTCATTACTGCCACCCTCTGGTTCACCACTGCCACCCTCTGGATCATCACTGCCAACCTCTGGTTCATTACTACCACCCTCTGGTTCGCCACTGCCACCCTCTGGATCATCACTGCCACCCTCTGGTTCATCACTGCCACCCTCTGGTTCACCAGTGCCACCCTCTGGTTCATCACTGCCACCCTCTGGTTGATCACTGCCACCCTCTGGTTCAAGGCTGCCGCCCTCTGGTTGATCACTGGCATCCTCTGGTTCATCCCTGCCACCCTCTGGTTCATCACTGCCACCCTCTGGATCATCATGGCCACCCTCTGGGTTACCAGTACCACCCTCTGGTTCATCACTGCCACCCTCTGGTTGATAACTGCCACCCTCTGGTTCAAGATTGCCACCCTCTGGTTGATCACTGCCACCCTCTGGTTCATTACTGAACCCTCTGGTTCACCACTGCCACCCTCCGGATGATCACTGTCACCATCTGGTTCATTACTGCCACCCTCTGGTTCGCCACTGCCACCCTCTGGTTCGCCACTGCCACCCTCTGGTTCGCCACTGCCACCCTCTGGATCATCACTGTCACCCTCTGGTTCATCACTGCCACCCTCTGGTTTGCCACTGCCACCCTCTGGTTCATCACTGCCACCCACTGATTTGCCACTGCCACCCTCTGGTTCATTACTGCCACCCTCTGGTTTGCCACTGCCACCCTCTGGATCATCACTGCTACCCTCTGGTTCATCTCTGCCACCCTCTGGTTAATTACTGCCACCCTCTGGTTCACCAGTGCCACCCTCAGGTTCATCACTTCCACCCTCTGGTTGATCACTGCCACCCTCTGGTTCAAGGCTGCCACCCTCTGGTTGATCACTGGCATCCTCTGGTTCATCACTGCCACCCTCTGGTTAATTACTGCCACCCTCTGGTTCACCAGTGCCACCCTCTGGTTCATCACTGCCACCCTCTGGTTCAAGGCTGCCGCCCTCTGGTTGATCACTGGCATCCTCTGGTTCATCCCTGCCACCCTCTGGTTCATCACTGCCACCCTCTGGTTCCGCACTGCCACCCTCTGGGTTACCAGTGCCACCCTCTGGTTCATCACTGCCACCCTCTGGTTGATCACTGCCACCCTCTGGTTCATCACTGCCACCCTCTGATTGATCACTGCCACCCTCTGGTTCCGCACTGCCACCCTCTGGGTTACCAGTGCCACCCTCTGGTTCATCACAGCCACCCTCTGGTTGATCACTGCCACCCTCTGTTTCATTACTGCCACCCTCTGGTTCACCCCTGCCACCCTCTGGATCATCACTGCCACCCTCTGGTTCATTACTACCACCCTCTGGTTCGCCACTGCCACCCTCTGGATCATCACTGCCACCCTCTGGTTCCGCACTGCCACCCTCTGGGTTACCAGTGCCACCCTCTGGTTCATCACTGCCACCCTCTGGTTAATCACTGCCACCCTCTGGTTCAAGATTGCCACCCTCTGGTTGATCACTGCCACCCTCTGGTTCATTACTGCCACCCTCTGGTTCACCACTGCCACCCTCTGGATCATCACTGCCACCCTCTGGTTCATTACTACCACCCTCTGGTTCGCCACTGCCACCCTCTGGATCATCACTGCCACCCTCTGGTTCATTACTGCCACCCTCTGGTTCACCACTGCCACCCTCTGGATCATCACTGCCACCCTCTGGTTCATCACTGCCACCCTCTGGTTTGCCACTGCCACCCTCTGGTTCATCACTGCCACCCTCTGATTTGCCACTACCACCCTCTGGTTCATTACTGCCACCCTCTGGTTTGCCACTGCCACCCTCTGGATCATAACTGCTACCCTCTGGTTCATCTCTGCCACCCTCTGGTTAATTACTACCACCCTCTGGTTCACCAGTGCCACCCTCTGGTTCATCACTGCCACCCTCTGGTTGATCACTGCCACCCTCTGGTTCAAGGCTGCCACCCTCTGGTTGATCACTGGCATCCTCTGGTTCATCACTGCCACCCTCTGGTTAATTACTGCCACCCTCTGGTTCACCAGTGCCACCCTCTGGTTCATCACTGCCACCCTCTGGTTGATCACTGCCACCCTCTGGTTCAAGGCTGCCGCCCTCTTGTTGATCACTGGCATCCTCTGGTTCATCCCTGCCACCCTCTGGTTCATCACTGCCACCCTCTGGATCATCATGGCCACCCTCTGGGTTACCAGTACCACCCTCTGGTTCATCACTGCCACCCTCTGGTTGATAACTGCCACCCTCTGGTTCAAGATTGCCACCCTCTGGTTGATCACTGCCACCCTCTGGTTCATTACTGAACCCTCTGGTTCACCACTGCCACCCTCTGGATCATCACTGCCACCCTCTGGTTCATTACTACTACCCTCTGGTTCTCCACTGCCACCCTCTGGATCGTCACTGCCACCCTCTGCTTCACCACTGCCACCCTCTGGATCATCACTGCCACCCTCTGGTTCATCATTGCCACCCTCTGGATCACCACTGCTACCCTCTGGTTCATCACTGCCACCCTCTACTTTGCCACTGCCACCCTCTGGGTCATCACGGCCACTCTCTGGTTCACCACTGCCACCCTCTGGTTCATTACTACTACCCTCTGGTTCTCCACTGCCACCCTCTGGATCATCACTGCCACCCTCTGGTTCATTACTGCCACCCTCTGATTCACCACTGCCACCCTCTGGATCATCACTGCCACCCTCTGGTTCATCATTGCCACCCTCTGGATCACCACTGCTACCCTCTGGCTCATCACTGCCACCCTCTACTTTGCCACTGCCACCCTCTGGATCATCACGGCCACTCTCTGGTTCACCACTGCCACCCTCTGGTTCATCACTGCCACCCTCGGGTTCATTACTGCCACCCTCTGGTTCATCACAGCAACCCTCTGGTTGATTGCTGCCACCCTCTGGTTCATCACTGCCACCCTCTGGTTCACCACTGCCACCCTCTGGTTCACCACTGCCACCCTTTGGTTCATAACTGCCACCTTCTAGTTTGCCACTACCACCCTCTGGATCATCACTACCACCCTCTGGTTCCGCACTGCCACCCTCTGGGTTACCAGTGCCACCCTCTGGTTCATCACTGCCACCCTCTGGTTAATCACTGCCACCCTCTGGTTCAAGATTGCCACCCTCTGGTTGATCACTGCCACCCTCTGGTTCATTACTGCCACCCTCTGGTTCACCACTGCCACCCTCTGGATCATCACTGCCACCCTCTGGTTCATTACTACCACCCTCTGGTTCGCCACTGCCACCCTCTGGATCATCACTGCCACCCTCTGGTTCATTACTGCCACCCTCTGGTTCACCACTGCCACCCTCTGGATCATCACTGCCACCCTCTGGTTCATCACTGCCACCCTCTGGTTTGCCACTGCCACCCTCTGGTTCATCACTGCCACCCTCTGATTTGCCACTACCACCCTCTGGTTCATTACTGCCACCCTCTGGTTTGCCACTGCCACCCTCTGGATCATAACTGCTACCCTCTGGTTCATCTCTGCCACCCTCTGGTTAATTACTACCACCCTCTGGTTCACCAGTGCCACCCTCTGGTTCATCACTGCCACCCTCTGGTTGATCACTGCCACCCTCTGGTTCAAGGCTGCCACCCTCTGGTTGATCACTGGCATCCTCTGGTTCATCACTGCCACCCTCTGGTTAATTACTGCCACCCTCTGGTTCACCAGTGCCACCCTCTGGTTCATCACTGCCACCCTCTGGTTGATCACTGCCACCCTCTGGTTCAAGGCTGCCGCCCTCTGGTTGATCACTGGCATCCTCTGGTTCATCCCTGCCACCCTCTGGTTCATCACTGCCACCCTCTGGATCATCATGGCCACCCTCTGGGTTACCAGTACCACCCTCTGGTTCATCACTGCCACCCTCTGGTTGATAACTGCCACCCTCTGGTTCAAGATTGCCACCCTCTGGTTGATCACTGCCACCCTCTGGTTCATTACTGAACCCTCTGGTTCACCACTGCCACCCTCTGGATCATCACTGCCACCCTCTGGTTCATTACTACTACCCTCTGGTTCACCACTGCCACCCTCTGGTTCATCACTGCCACCCTCGGGTTCATTACTGCCACCCTCTGGTTCATCACAGCAACCCTCTGGTTGATTGCTGCCACCCTCTGGTTCATCACTGCCACCCTCTGGTTCACCACTGCCACCCTCTGGTTCACCACTGCCACCCTTTGGTTCATAACTGCCACCTTCTAGTTTGCCACTACCACCCTCTGGATCATCACTACCACCCTCTGGTTCCGCACTGCCACCCTCTGGGTTACCAGTGCCACCCTCTGGTTCATCACTGCCACCCTCTGGTTAATCACTGCCACCCTCTGGTTCAAGATTGCCACCCTCTGGTTGATCACTGCCACCCTCTGGTTCATTACTGCCACCCTCTGGTTCACCACTGCCACCCTCTGGATCATCACTGCCACCCTCTGGTTCATTACTACCACCCTCTGGTTCGCCACTGCCACCCTCTGGATCATCACTGCCACCCTCTGGTTCATTACTGCCACCCTCTGGTTCACCACTGCCACCCTCTGGATCATCACTGCCACCCTCTGGTTCATCACTGCCACCCTCTGGTTTGCCACTGCCACCCTCTGGTTCATCACTGCCACCCTCTGATTTGCCACTACCACCCTCTGGTTCATTACTGCCACCCTCTGGTTTGCCACTGCCACCCTCTGGATCATAACTGCTACCCTCTGGTTCATCTCTGCCACCCTCTGGTTAATTACTACCACCCTCTGGTTCACCAGTGCCACCCTCTGGTTCATCACTGCCACCCTCTGGTTGATCACTGCCACCCTCTGGTTCAAGGCTGCCACCCTCTGGTTGATCACTGGCATCCTCTGGTTCATCACTGCCACCCTCTGGTTAATTACTGCCACCCTCTGGTTCACCAGTGCCACCCTCTGGTTCATCACTGCCACCCTCTGGTTGATCACTGCCACCCTCTGGTTCAAGGCTGCCGCCCTCTTGTTGATCACTGGCATCCTCTGGTTCATCCCTGCCACCCTCTGGTTCATCACTGCCACCCTCTGGATCATCATGGCCACCCTCTGGGTTACCAGTACCACCCTCTGGTTCATCACTGCCACCCTCTGGTTGATAACTGCCACCCTCTGGTTCAAGATTGCCACCCTCTGGTTGATCACTGCCACCCTCTGGTTCATTACTGAACCCTCTGGTTCACCACTGCCACCCTCTGGATCATCACTGCCACCCTCTGGTTCATTACTACTACCCTCTGGTTCTCCACTGCCACCCTCTGGATCGTCACTGCCACCCTCTGCTTCACCACTGCCACCCTCTGGATCATCACTGCCACCCTCTGGTTCATCATTGCCACCCTCTGGATCACCACTGCTACCCTCTGGTTCATCACTGCCACCCTCTACTTTGCCACTGCCACCCTCTGGGTCATCACGGCCACTCTCTGGTTCACCACTGCCACCCTCTGGTTCATTACTACTACCCTCTGGTTCTCCACTGCCACCCTCTGGATCATCACTGCCACCCTCTGGTTCATTACTGCCACCCTCTGATTCACCACTGCCACCCTCTGGATCATCACTGCCACCCTCTGGTTCATCATTGCCACCCTCTGGATCACCACTGCTACCCTCTGGCTCATCACTGCCACCCTCTACTTTGCCACTGCCACCCTCTGGATCATCACGGCCACTCTCTGGTTCACCACTGCCACCCTCTGGTTCATCACTGCCACCCTCGGGTTCATTACTGCCACCCTCTGGTTCATCACAGCAACCCTCTGGTTGATTGCTGCCACCCTCTGGTTCATCACTGCCACCCTCTGGTTCACCACTGCCACCCTCTGGTTCACCACTGCCACCCTTTGGTTCATAACTGCCACCTTCTAGTTTGCCACTACCACCCTCTGGATCATCACTACCACCCTCTGGTTCACCACTGCCACCCTCTGGTTCATCACTGCTATCCTCTGGTTCATCACCTTGTGGTTCACCACTGTCACCCTCTGGTTCATCACTGCCACCCTCTGGTTCATTACTGCCACCCTCTGGTTCACCACTGCCATCCTCTGGATCATCAATGCCACCCTCTGGTTCATCATTGCCACCCTCTGGTTTGCCACTGCCACCCTCTGGTTCACCACTGCCACCCTCTGGTTCATCACTGCCACCCTCTGGTTGATCACTGCCACCCTCTCGTTCAAGGCTGCCACCCTCTGGTTGATCACTGGCATCCTCTGGTTCATCCCTGCCACTCTCTGGTTCACCACTGCCACCCTCTAGTTCATCACTGCCACCCTCTGGTTGATCACTGCCAAACTCTGGTTCAAGGCTGCCACACTCTGGTTGATCACCGGCATCCTCTGGTTCATCCCTGCCACCCTCTGGTTCACCACTGCCACCCTCTGGTTCATCACTGCCACCCTCTGGTTCAAGGCTGCCACCCTCTGGTTGATCACTGGCATCCTCTGGTTCATCCCTGCCACCCTCTGGTTCACCACTGCCACCCTCTGTTTCATCACTGCCATGATCTGGTTCATCACTGCCACCCTCTGGTTCATCACTGCCACCCTCTGGTTTGCCACTGCCACCCTCTGGATCATCACTGTCCCCCTCTGGTTTATCACAGCACCCTCTGGTTCACCACTACCACCCTCTTGTTCACCACTGTAGATTATGGGGGGAAAGCAAAGCACACCTTCCCAGCCTCAATTGAGATGAATTCATTTGGGGCTGGTTAATGTGTCACTGAATTTGAGCTTTAAGTCTGGCACCTGCTTCCTTAGCTATAAGTGCTCCCTGTTGCAGTTATTTTTTTTTTTACAGGAGCATTGTGCCATACTTGTAACTATTCTCTGACCCTGCTTTGAGGGTCAGAGCAGGGTCAGAGAATAGTTGCAAGTAGGCAACTGAACTCTGGAGGGGCCCCTCAGGAAGCACTATAGAGAATCGTTACAAATTAGCTCGAACTTTTGCACCTGTTAAGTGCTTTCAGTTTTGCAAAATTCGTTTTTCTGCAATTTCGCGAGATTCGCGGGGTGCGAATTCGCTTGAAATCGAACTTGCAATCCGCAAATTTACGCGAATTTGCGGATTTCTTATTTTTTTGTGTGTTCGCGGACCGCTTGCAGCGCACCGTCCGCGAGGTTGCCCATGCGGTCGTACATGGGCGCGGCCATCTTGTGCGCATTGCGTATTTCCGTTTCCAGGCGCTATTGACAATGTCGCTATGTGTGCGGCGCGCTATTACCAGTTTGCACGTGTTTTTGCGTACTCGCATGGGAAAAATCGCGCGAACTTACCCACGCGGTCCTCAATGGGCGCGGCCATCTTGTTTTTCATTCATTGCTATGGTTCTGTGCATGCTTTCTAATCCTCCTTTCATCTGTTCAATCCTTTGCTTCTTTGGACTTTTTTTAACCCTTTCGCTGCTGATGACGAGCTCAGCTCGTCATCACCCACGGGTGTCGTGTGCTGATGACGAGCTGAGCTCGTCATGTAAACAGCAAAATGATAATTTGCAGCACAGCGCAAAAATCACAGCAGCAGCCATGCGGTTAATCTTTTCTACTCTATATCTATCCTTCTTTTTTTCTAGATCTATATTTTGTGTTTTTTTCAACTTTTCGTTACTTTTAAAGATACTTTTTTAAACTTTTTTTTACTTTACTTTTTCCCTATCCTATCCTTTCCTTTTTTCTTTATTTTCTGCTGTACAGGACCATGCAAAGAGAGCCTGGAAGGAGAAGGGGAAGGGTCCCGAACCCCGTACCCGGCTCCCATGCGGGCGATTGCGGGGGGAGCTAGTCACAGCCCGGGAGATCTTCAGTGCGGAGGAGGTGGCCGCACTGGTTTACTATGTGCAGCGCCGCCTCCCCAAGACCATCGCGGCAGGCGGCAGGATCGCTAGCGGATACGGGCTCCGGGAGCGTCGGAAGCGGTGGGAGAAGGTGTGTCGGGCCATGTATCAACACTCTCGGGTCCAGCGCACCTACAACCAGGCCACGCACCGGTGGTCCGACGTCCTAGACCGAGAACGCAACCTGCTCGACCTGCTAGGCATCGAGATCACCGGGCTTGGTGAGTAGTAGTAGCTATTTAATCACTACTCTGTTTTCTCCTGCTCTATGTGTTATCATATTGCAAATTTTTGTTTTTTCCGAAGAGCAATAATGCTGCTGATTAGATTGTAGGTAAATAATGTTTCAAAATGTTCTGTGATTGCATTTCTGGTGAACTGCTCTCCTGCTCAGTGGCGGTGCAACTATGCTTATTTGTTTTCGATTTTTTTTGCTCATTTCATTGGCCTGAGTAATTATGTATGAGTGTACTTTACAGAACTGCGTAATGCTAGACACTAAGGGGCAAATTTACAATTACTGGTGCATCCCTGCAAATTAGCAGGGATGCACCAGTAATTGTGCGCCACGCCTCCACCACCCATGGTGCGCCGCATTTACAATGCGGCGCACCATGGGGCAAAAACGACACAGAAGCGTCACGCATCTGTGCCCTAAAAGCAGCGCATTGCTGGAGTTGCGTCGCAACCACGTCGCAGCTCCAGCAATGCTCCGGGGTGCCCTATCTCCCCAATGCTGCATCAAGCCGTACGTCTGCTTTAAGCAGGCGCAGGGTTTTGACTGAGTGACGCTGCATTGGCCTAAAAGTGACTGAGTGAAATCTTGTAGATTTCACTCGGCCACTTTTAGGATGCGTTCCTGCGCAGGAACGCACTCCCTTGCGCCGGAACCGCCCCTGATGGCGCAGGGCTTTACAACGTGATGCATCTCCCAGAAAGTCATGCAACGATGGAGCAAAAGAGCAGCAAGGGACTTGTAAATCTGCCCCTAGAGACTCAAGTCCAGTCCTTCCTTTGTACACCTGCCACTAAGAAGAGATAGTGGTGGTGGATTGATAGTTTGAGTATTTTAATGACTGGTTATGTTGTAGGAAACTTACTTTTTAGTGTTCTCACTGGTCTGCAATCACGATGGACTTTGTCTGTCACTTCGCGTGCTGCGTAGTGCTGCCTGCCAGTCCTAGTCAAACCTTTTTGCAGTTTGTTTAGTGAGTTACATAACTTTCCAAGTAGACGGTCCGCAAATCCAGCAATACTAATATCCTAGTAGACCACATCAGATAGGTCAATAAATGTAGTGCAATTGTTGTCTATTTGCTATTTCCCCGAAATAACTTGTTATTGTTCTTTTGAAATGTTTGATTTGGTTGACAACAATCATCCATGTTTGGGTCTTTCTTTCATGTTGTACATCAGCTCCCCCCAGGGGCAAGAGGACAGCGGAGGAGGTAGCGGCGCCGGCGGACGAGGACCAGGAAGGCCAGGATCGGTCAGGCGAGAGCTCCTCTGCTTCCCTATCTTTCAGAGTACCTATTTTTTACTAACGTTCCACATTCGATTTTTCCTACATCGTCTTTGATCTTCTTGTAGACTGTTTCTAAATTCTTATCCTGCCTCTACTATGACTCCCTGTGGTACTACTAGATTATTATTATTAGTCAGCCGGTGTAGCTAACTAGGCTTGCACAGTTGGAAAAAAGGTGTTAAACGAAACTCCCATTCTATTCAGCAATAGCTCTATGCACTGAGTGCAGTCCTCTGGGTTGTCCATAATGTCTTTTGAAGTCTTCTAAATGTTTATGTTTTGACAATTCCCAACGATAAACTGTCAATGACCACCAAGAAAGAATAAGAAACTAGTTTACTTTTTGATTGGATAGGAGGACAATCCATACTACTATTGTTGCAGGGACAATTCTGCACAAATAGAACTATGGACACTAAATAGTGCATTGTTTTCCAATTATAATAGGCGCAGTTAGACTTTCCACATACCTCAGTCATAACAGTATTTGAACCCCCAATCTCTGTACTGACTAGCTAGTGTGACAGAGTCATTTAAATCCCTAATTCATCGTTGATTGATCCCCAATGATGATTTTCTAACCCAGGACATAAGACTGCGGAGTCAGAGTCCTGAACTGTCAGAGCCATGGACTCATGCTTGCAAATTGCAAACCCTTTTGCTCACTCACTCATGACTAAAAACCACAGAGTCTATGTAAGTTTTAAAGCTTTATTAAAAGTAAAAACATTTATTAAAATCAAGTTCACCATACAACATAAACGGTGGATTGAAAATGGAAAAGTGCTTAGTGATCTCACACATTAATTGTGGGCGAGCCCTCACCTGGTTGGAACTTCAAATCTTCTTTGTGGTGCTGAATCGTTGCTGACTCCATGCTACTGATGATGATCTGATGTTGCTCTTGTTCTTAGAAGGGAAGCTTCTGTCTGTTATGAGAAAAACAGTGCATGTTAAAAAGCAAGCATTCATCAGTTGTGCCAAAAAGTGTAGCAAGACAACACCCTTCCCTGAAAAAAGTGCAATTTTTACTTTTGACTAGACAGTCACAAATTATTACATTTGTTTGTGTAGTTGTAGTGACATTTTTCCATTCCTAGACAAAATACTAGGGAGTGGTGTATATGGCATCTAAGAATCTGAAATGTATTTTCTAGGCGGAACATCGGCACAACCATCCACCGGTGCCGGGGCCAGCGCGGAGGTGGGCACTCCTGGGGCGGAGGCGGTGCAACAGCCAGCGGAAGCTGCTGTGGGGGATGCCATGGTGGTGGCGGACAGTGGTAAGCTATTCTATTCCTTACTTATTGAGATAGCAGACTGCAGAGTGTGCTCTCTGCACGGGTGTAGTATATGTTGTACAGTACAAGTATACTATACTGTTAAGAATAAGAAGACTTACAAATTTAGCTGTGAAAGTTTTTTCGAGAATCCAAGTCAGATCAGAGATGAACTTAATGGATGGTATGAACGAAAAGGGAAAGAAGGGTGTAAGTAAGTGTGGAAGGACGAGCGAGTTAAAAGTAATGATGACTGGCAAAGAATGATACGTGTTTTTGAATGCTGCCCGAGGTGGCTGGGAATATGATGCATGTCCGGTTGAAGGTTGAAGCAAGGATGGATTGGAAGGAGAAAGGAAAGAGGACTGCCGGGTGGGTGAAACACAAACTGTATGTTTGCGTAATATATCCTTTGGTTGAAATTCAAAAGCAAGTCAAGCACGGATGCATGGCTTGCGGTTTTCAAAATAAAATGAAAATGTTCTTTTCCCGTGAGAAAAAGTAAGGTTTGTCCACTTGAGACATTAAGATGAATGATTGACATTTACTTTGAATGGATGGATGCCTGGATCATGGTACTATCTGACTCATAGATAGCATATGTGTATGTAGAGAGAGTAGACAGTCACTGGATGAACTAAGTGTTACTTTGAAGAGCATGTAACACCGCACCCGCACCTCCGTTCCAGTGTAGGGAAGGCAAGGAAAAGAAGTTGTAATTTTTCAGAATACTACCATGAATAGTAGCAGTACTTTGTATTGCAAGCACAGCATATATCCGGCGATTACGGGGGCCACTCACTACCTCTGTTAATAATTTTAGTACAACTCTGTCATTCATGTGTGGCCTATCAGTGTTCACTCAATAAAAAACAAAGCACCTAAAGTCATCCTATATGTAATCAAATACATATCCTGTGAAGGGATAGATAATCATATTATTTATCTTCTTCATTTTCCTTTTCTAGTAGTCATTGGCACTGTAGGGTGAACGTTAAATTAATTAATCAGTAGCCCTTGTAACAGAGTATTCTCAGTGCCACCCGTAATAGAAAAGTAAGAGCTTCACCACCTGCATGTACTGGACTGGTACAGTAACGCAAGCCCGTGTCATCATGGCGTGCAAGTTGACTGCACTGGCATTATGCCGGCTTTCAGAAGTTTACGTACCAATTTCGCTAAACAAGAGAGAAGAAGAAGAATAGGACTGGTGTACTGTCATAGTCGACTCTAATGTACTGAGTCCATAGTGCTCATAGAATTGATTCCTGAAACTCCCACTAATGTTAGAGCAAGGCTGAAGAAGTGGGAGGTTAGATAGATACAGGCCACAAATGTTATGTACTGTGCTTGCAAGTTTCTATTTCTACTGTGACACAACTTTCTGCTGAATTATTTTGTGTTAATCTTAAAAAACATTGGTTACAGACTATGTTTTTCTTTCTTCATATAGATGCTCCTTCCAAACTGTCAAGGAAGGAGATGGCTAGACGGGCCCGGCAACGGAAACTGGAGGCGACTGTCGCCGAATATCGGCGGCTGGTGACCCAGGAGGAGGAAGACATGCAGTCGCAGACCACCACAACATCCACAGGGACAGCTGCATCCTCCTCCGCGCTCCCTGGGTCAGCCAGTCAGCGCAGGCCTCCAGCGGTATGGAGCCGTGGTACCGCAGCCACCCGCCACCGCCAAGCAGCCAGAAAATCAGCTGCCCCCCCCCCACAGCAGGTGCAAGGCATGCTTGCACCGCCTAACCCTCAGGGTGTCCTACCTTGAGCAGGAGCAAAAGAAACTGAGAATCCTGCTCAAGAACCTCCGCAAGGAGCATGACCACCTGGCCCAAAAATTACGCCGCCGGCGGCATTAGAGAAGGAGAGACTGTCCCTTGCCCCTTTTTTAATGACTTTTGGGGGGTGGGAATTGGGAGTTGGGTTTTTTGGACTTTGGGGACTTTTTTTATTTCATGGACATTCGTTGGGGTTAGGTGGGGGGGTGAGTCGGGTCTTGCGGGATAGTTTATTTTTGTTAGGGATATAAATAATTATTACTTTCAACTTAAACATAGCATACGTGTTTTTACTGCAGTTGAGGCTGGAAGGGGGGGTTAACTGTAAGTTTGTTTTCAGGAAACTTAAGTGGCTTCTTGATTCAAATTGTGTGAGTAATTGCCCAAATGTTTACAAACGTAAGTGCCTCTCACAGAGTCAGTGAATTCAATTGTCCTAGGACTTTACCAGTACTACCGCCAGTCTCTCGTCTCTCATACTACTCCATTATTCTTCCTCCCCCCAAATGCTTATCTTACCTGTAATTCGTGTTTGAAAATTGGGCTAGGCACAGGGCTGGCTGCATGGCAAATGGCGATTAAGGATGGCAATCCTGGGCGGTTGAAATGGCATCATTGCGATGGTACTAGTGGTGGTACACAGTGGCAGTTGCAGCATATGAAAAAAAAGAAATTGAAACCTTGATTGGCCTGAGATGAGCATTAGAAGGGTACAATAGATACTATAGCACGTGACAGTACACTAGAACAGTGCCAAAATGTTGCCTTACAAATGCTAAAGTATTGAAAGTATAACTACTACTTGCGTGGAATTTGACATTGGCTACTACTACAAGAAATAGTACTGAAGGTGAAGGACACAGCAGCGTAATCATTTGCCACGTGTAGGAGGAGGATGTTCTTCATGATCAATGCAGTTGATGGCGCCCATGAAAATCAGCTTTGATTTGCCAATAGTCATGGGTCTGTGTCAACCTGAGTAAGAATATATCCTTCGATTCCTCCACCAGCCTTGAAATGTATTTAATTTTCAGTTGCTATGACCTTATCCTCCCCAGCAAGTGTGTGGAAATATTGCTGTCATTTACTCACACATCAATTAAAACCACACAGTCCGGGGGAAGAGGGTTAGGGTTTGGAAATTGGATGGGAATGGGGTTTTTTGGGAAAGTTTTGTTGAGAGAGGAAAAAAAAACACAGCATGGAGAAACAACAAATGAAGATAAACAATATTTTAAGGGACATAAAGGAAGTGCATGCACTTCTGCAGGCATGAAATTGATTGCTCAATGGATGGTTAGGTTACCTAAACTAAGTAGTAAGGATGGGCGGAAAATCCGTTCCGCTCGCGGATTTTGCGGATTTTCGGTAAATTCGCAATCCGCGAACTCCCGCGAATTTACCGAAAATCCGCAAATCCGCGAGCGGCGGATTTTTCCGGGGGCAAAAGTTCAAGCCTGCCCTGTTGTAACTATTTTAGGATGGCGCCGGCAAGCTGCCAGCGCCATCCTAAAATAGTTACTAAGTTAGCTTCAACAGGAAGCTCTAATAGATAAAATAAAGCAGGTGCTCGCAACTGCATTATTTTATCTATTAGAGCTTCCTGTTGAAGCTAATTTAGTAAGTATTTTAGGATGGCGCTGGCAGCTTGCCGGGGCCATCCTAAAATATTTACAAATGCCCTTCCTGTGACCCTTCCTGTGGAGCTTTTTCTCTTCATCTGCTGAACTGATCTTTCTCTGACCTTTTATGCACACAAGAGGCATGTGAACTCGCATGGAAGCCCCGCACGTTTGGCCCCGCGCACACACTCGCGGTTTGCACCGTCTTCCCGCCATTCACCCACTATGATGGACAGCTCACTCAAGGGACCCCTGCGCCCTTCGGGGTGATTGCATAGTAACACACACATGGTCGCTCGAACTAGTTGATGCTCAAATTCAGTGACTCATTCATTAGCCCAAAAACAATCATGAGCGTCTTCGAGGCTGGACAGGTGTGCCTCTTCCCAAATCTACCGTGGAAAGTCAGCTGTGATGCTGGGTAGAGGCCTTTGCATCCTTGACTTTCATGAGCGCAATCCCCGTGCTGTTCCTGTGACCAGGAGCTTCTTTCTCTTCATATTATTGTGTTCGCACGGGTTGCTGCAAGTTCGCACGCGTTTTGTACAATTTCGCAATTTGCGAAATTGTACAAAACCCTCGCGAACTTGCAGAAACCCGTGCGAACATAAAAAAAAAAAAAAAATCCGCAAATTCGCGAGAATTCAGAGATTTTGCGGATTGCGAGTTCGCAAATCCGCAAAATCCGCGAACGCGAGATCCGCAAAATTCGCCCATGCTTACTAAGTAGTACTTTCTAATGAATGAAAGAATGTGACAGTACAGGCCTGCACTAATTATGTGTTTTTGCCTACCTCAGCACCCAGAGAAACACTTTGTTCATTAAATAAGTTTGAAAAATAGCAAAGTAAAACTATACAATGGCTGGAGGGATGGATTTAGAAGCAGAGAGCAAAGAAATGCAGAGTCACACTCATAGAAGTTCACAGCAATAACATTACTTAAAAGATAAGTAGAAATGAATGGATACTGTTACTGTATGTTGTTTTACTTGTCCTGTTGAATTTGGGAAGTTGCATGCATCAAGCCATTCCTCTTATTTGCGGTACTCCTCCATTCCATCTGACGCTCCGTCGATCAATGTTGGTGACCAGTAGACACTCTGTCCACTGCTTGCCTGGCAGATGCTGAATTGCGGGTCGCTAATGTGAAGCCTGACTTCATCCTTTTTTCCATTGCACAGGGTGAAAGCCGCCCTGTAAATGTTGATGCAAAAACAGGAAGTGATATTAAAACACCACTGAGAAAAAAATATAAGGCACGTACGCTGTGCAGTGCAAAAAGTCACACTTTCAGTTTCAGAATCGACAGTACAATAGTTTCGAAAGGGCCTACTCTGAGTCTCCTTTTGAAGGATAAATAAGTATGGGCGAATTTTGCGGATCTTTCCCCTCAAGGTAGGTGTAGTGTAAACTATGATTTTAGAACAAAATTAGAACTTCCCAGCAGTGCTCCCAGACCCTTAAACACAGGCGCTAAAATGTACAATACAACCAATCAGCCCACAAAAAACGTGCGATACTGCTACCTGTCTGAGGCCTAGTGGAAAATGGTGACAAAACGTACTTTGAAAGTAAAGTAGGCCCAAATCCCCCCTTTCCCACCATGGATTTTCTTCAAACCAATTGCAACCAAAATTAGACATTTCTCGACAAGTGCTCCAAGAGTAGACCTCAGAACTTAGTTGCCAAAATCTCGAACACCCCAAACACATGCAATACTGCTAACCCTAACGAGCTCTAAGTTTAAAATAGTGTCAAATGCTTTCTTCAACTAGGCCCTAACTCCCCTTTGCCACCATGGATTTTCTTCAAACCTCTTGCAATCAAAAGTATCCATACCCAGCATTGCTCCAAGACCCCAAAACCCACCCACAAACCCCAGGAACTCCCCCAAACAGCCTCCCGAAAACGCTAAAGTTAGCGAAATTCCTGAAAATGGAAAAACTTTTTCACCTCCGATTTTCTCCAAACCACTTTTATCCGGTATTAGACCTTCACAGCAATGCCCCCAGACCCGTCAGCCCAGGCAGAAACAAGTTTAACCCCCCCAAACAGCCAAAAACGCAAAAACGGAAAAATGGGGACTTAGAAATATTTAGCCCTAGTTCCAAAATCACTACGTGCGCGCTCTGCAGCTAGGCCCTGACTCTCCTTTGCCACCATGGATTTTCTTCAAACCTCTTGCAATCAAAAGTATCCATACCCAGCGTTGCTCCAAGACCCCAAAACCCACCCACAAACACCAGGAACCCCCCCAAACCACCCCCCGAAAACGCTAAAGTGAGCAACATTCCTGAAAATGGAAAAACTTTTTCACCTCCGATTTTCTCCATACCACTTTTATCCGGTATTAGACCTACACAGCAATGTCCCCAGACCTCTCAACCCATGCAGAAACAAGTTTAACACCCCCAAACAGCCAAAAAGCAAAAAAAGGAAAAAGTGAGACTTAGTAAATTTCGGGCCTACCTGGAATTCAGTCCAAATGCGCTGTGCAGCTGGGCCCTAACTCCACTTTTCCACCATGGATTTCCTGAAAACCCAATGCAATCAACATTAGACTGTGCCAGCAGTGCTCCCAGACCCCAAAACCCACCCACAAAAACCTGGAAGCCCCCCAAACAGCACCCCAAAGACAGGCCAATGAGCAAAAACGCAAAAACTTTTCCACCATGGATTTGGTCCAAAACACTTGATTCCGATATTAGCCCTTCCGAGCTATGCCCCAGACCCCTGCAGCCACCTGAAAAAAGAAGAACACCCCCAAACAGGCAAAAATCAAAAATGGGCCTACCTTCAATTCAGTCCAAATACGCTGTGCAGCTAGGCCCTAACTCCCCTTTTCCACCATGGATTTCCTGAAAAACAAATGCAATTAACATTAGACTGTGCCAGCAGTGCTCCCAGACCCCAAAACCCACCCACAAAAACCTGGAAGCCCCCCAAACAGCACCCCAAAGACAGGCAAGTGAGCAAAAACGCAAAAAATGTTTCACCATGGATTTGGTCTAAAACACTTGATTCCGATATTAGACCTTCCGAGCTATGCCCCCAGACCCCTGCAGCCACCCGCAAAAAGGCAGAACACCCCTAAACAGGCAAAAAGCAAAAATGCAATAACTCATACTTAGAACGTTTTCAGCCAACGAGTCAACATCGATGCAAACGCGCTCTGCAGCTAGGCCCTAACTCCTCTTTCCCACCATGGATTTTCTTCAAATCACTATCTACAAAAATTATGCTATCCCAGCAGTGCTCCCAGACCCCACACCCTCCCCCACGAATCTAGAACACCCCCAAACAGCCCCCCAAATACAAGCAATACTGGTATACTCAAAATATGGCAAATTGCTCTGTTCACAAAACATTGCTGTTTTCAGCACTTCCACTACTTTGATCCTCTTGAAAATCACCTGGACAGTCACTTGTTCCAGCGATTCATAAGAATCTCAGCAAGGCAGAACAAAATCGAACCACTGCGCTCTTTGAAGAAGAAGAAGAAGAAGAAGAAGAAGAAGAAGGTCTACGACTAGTTTTCACTTGGTTTTCACCCAAACACACTCGCCCGCAAAACAACCAAAAAGGCCAAAATTCTGCCAATTCAGGACCAAAGAACACCAAACCCCCCTAAAACCTTGCCAACATCATTATGAATGAGCCTGCATCGGGCCCCGAGCCCTAGAATCAGCGTGAACCATACCAACTTAAACCCAAAAAACCTAGTACATCGCACTGAACCCTAAACTCTAGATATGCTTTGTCTGTCTGTGTCAAAGAGCCTAGGTATGCTACATCAGGAGGATGCTTCACTCAGTGGTGCCTGCCTTGACCGTCTGCATGGCCCTGCCGCAAGCATGGGCCAAAAATCCGTTCCGCTCAAGAATTTGCGATGTTTCGGAACTTTCGCGAGATTTGCGAAATACCGAAAACAGCAAATATTGCAAACATAACGGATGTTTGGCCCAAGCTTGAGGCAGTGCCATGCAGAGGGTCAAGGCAGGCACCACTGAGTGAAGCAACCTGATGTAGCATACCTAGGCTCTTTGTCAGACAGACAAAGCATATCTAATTGTATGCATCAAGCCACATTGCCCCAATTTTACATGAACTGCTGTCTGGAGTGGACTCTGCCTGGCATAACAACAACAGTACACTGCCTCGCCCTCGACCAATACATACCACGAATAGACAGACATTTAGTCCTGCTGTAGTAGTTGTTGTAGACTGGGTTACCTGTTTGCCACTCACGAATTGGCCATAGTTCTTCCATAAATCGACGCTGATGATCCATCCATCCCAGTGAGTGACTGTAAAGAAAAAAGATATATTATTTAATCAATCATCATGGTATAGTGGCAAGTGAGTCTGCTCCAAGGACATTTTGCATATTTTGTGAAATGCCCCTGAATTTGAAGTACAATTTTAATTAAACAAGGTAAAAAAAAGAGTTGTTGACATGAGTTACAATTACTGTGTGAAAGATTAGATAATAACTATGACAAGAAAACATATGAATCATCATTTCATGCACAAAAAACAAACAGCAATTGGTTTCATCAGAGGCAGACAGCCATTGCTGTCCAGTGCATGCCATCTTCTCAATTATTCATTACCTGTTCTACTTTTTGTCCTCATATTCTTCGGAAAGTGAGGGCCCACAGGGCAGCCTCTCCTGTCAATGTCAAAAGTTACTCTGTCAGCAATCAGCAAGCATTTAGTCAGTCAGTAATTTCAGTCCCACTTGAGGGGACTCGTCGTAATCCATCCATCTGCCTTGAGGGAAATGGATAGGGGGGGTCTGGAGGAGGAGCATAAAGGAGCATGATTGAGTTGTGAACTTGTGAACCTCAGGAAAGCACACTGCAGCCCCTTCAAATCAATAAGGAATATAAGATGAAGACAGTGCTGCTGATGGACCTTTTGTGATTAGGTGATTAGAGTTTTTTGTTGTGGTAAAAGTTGCAAAACAAAGAAAGACACACAGGAATAAAAGTGAATAAGGACGAAAAAAAGGAAGTCATTTTCAGGGCTCGGTAACAGGGAAGTACCATGATTTTAGATGGGAGTAGGTCAGGTAACAGAGAAGAACTTCCGTCACCTAAGTCGGTGTCCTCTTCTTCCTGCGTGCATTCACGTACTTTGCAATCTGGTGGTATCAAGTGCTGATTCATCTTGATCAGTGTTAACCTCTCCACATTTTTGGCCGAGAGGCGGGACCTTTTTGAAGTTACAATGGCACCAGCAGCACTGAAAACACGTTCAGAAGACATGCTTGCGAGTGGGCAAGACAAATAATTTAGATCCAGGTTGCTGATCAGTGGCCATAGAGCCGTTTTCCTGTACCAATACAGCAATGGGTTCGTATGAACAAAGACCTGTGTTGGCTCATCCAGATAGGCCTGCACCCTCAACTCAAGGTTCTCCACGGTTGCTTCACTTTGCATACCATCTGTGGCCTTCTCAGCACTGGAACGAACAAAGCCTTGATGAGTTAGCCAATCCCCTTCTGACAATATTATAGGTGGGCCTGGTGCAGGTGAGGATGATGATAGGGTTGCTGCTGGTGTCGTTAACGACTGTGAGGGAAAGTGACTCCCTTTGCCCACAGATTCAGGAGTGGAACTTGACGCTGGATTGCCTGCTGATCCAGTTGGACTTCTGACGGCTCCTTGAATTTTCTGCCGATCTTTTTCGAACCGACTGGCTGACACAGCTTGCCAATGTTTGTACTTTGAAATATCTGCTTCATCAAAAGGAATGAATGCTTTGCTGGCCACTGCCTTTTTGTACCATGGATCCAGAATAGTGGCACAAATGTAATGTTGTTCTGTATGTATCTTTTGAAGCCTTTCATTGGCAACTAGGTGGCTTAATAAGTTCTCCGCCAACCGATATGCATCTTGCTTTCAAACATCATCTCTGAACATTGAAGACACCGCCTTCAGTTGGTGCTCTAGCATGCGCAACAATGGGATAGCTTTGCTCAAAGAACAGTCCTCCCTGCTGACTTCACGCGTGAAGATCTCAAAAGGAAGAAGCATGTCTGTCAGGCTTTTAACTAGCTGCCATTCCTCCAACTCTAGCCTCAGGTCAATAGAACCTAATCAATCAATCAATCATCGCATTTATATAGCGCACTACTTACCCAGAGGGTCTCAAGGCGCTGGGGGAGGGGGATCTGCTACTGCTCGAACAGCCAGGTCTTGAGTTGCTTCCTGAAGGCGAGGTGGTCCTGGGTCAGGCGGAGGTGGGTGGGGAGGGAGTTCCATGTCTTGGCGGCGAGGTAGGAGAAGGACCGTCCCCCTGTGGTGGCTCTATGGATGCGGGGGATGGCGGCGAGGGCGTGGCTGGTCAATCGAAGCTGGCATTTGGGAGCGTAGAAGTTGAGGCGGCTGTTGAGGTATCCTGGACCTTGGCTGTGTAGGGCTTTGTGTGCGTGGGTGAGGAGACGGAAGGTGTAAAGCTGTAAAGATATAGCCATTGATTACCATGCACTGCTCAAACAGACGCTCAAGCATGTAAAAGGTTGAGTTCCAGTGTGTTGCCACCTCCTGGATGAGTCCTTTGACTGGCACTTTACATACATGTTGATTGCTCCTCAGCTGCTTCCGGGCCTTAAAAGAATGGCTGTAATGTGTGCAGATTCTTCGGCAGGTAGACAGTAACTTCTTGACTTGGCTTTCAGTTTTCAAGAAATCTTGAACAACCAGGTTTATACAGTGCGCCAAACACAGCACTCTGAAATATTCACCATCCTGCATGGCCTTAACTATATTACTGCCATTATCCGTGGAAACCTAACCAACCATACGATTTCTTGGTTTCAGCCATTCGGAGACCTTACTGTTAAACTCATCCAAAATGTTTTTTGCAGTATGAGTTTTCTCCATGGCAAACATGGCTAATGTTGCATGTTTCCGAGAAGCTTGAAAAACTGTGTCCAGGTCAACAACTGCACTTGACCCAGTGTGCAGTGATGCACATGTAATCAAATGCTTGGCAACTGGTCCACATGTCTGTTGTCAAGTGGATAGTGTGAACAGCACTCTTCTGCAAAGCTGCCCCAATCACCTCCAGCACATCTTGATGTAGTGCTGGAACTGCAACTCTGGAAAAATAGGACCGGCTAGGAACCTTCCATTTAGGGCAGACAGTTGCCACTAATTCTAGAAACCCCACCCCTTCCACGAAAGAAAAAGGGAGAAGGTCCAGCGCTAGCATTTTAGCCAGCTTTGCGTTATACAGACGTACCATTGGGTGGTTGCGTTCAAATGGCGCCTCCGACCACAGCATTGCGCGAATGGTGGGCTGGATCATTTTACGTGATGATGATGATGACGTCTTCAAACCAGTTAGGCCCATTGATGTAGTTTTCCGCATTGGTGTCTCTCCAACGCTCTTAGTGTGCCTCATAGATGTTGCAGGGGTAGAGGGTGTGGGCATTACCACTGTAGTGCTGCTGCCAGGGGTACTGGGTGTACCAGAGAAAATGTCTTTTGCTTTGTAGTGTAGTTCCTATTTTCCCTATAGGCCCTGCGCATTGGAATAACATAAACAGCAGTGTAGACGTAGGACTGAGGTTATCTAGGTCTCTACTGACTATGTTAGACTTAATTTAGGTTTGCGCCAGCTAGCTCAGAGGTCACTGGAAACTTTCTTGAATGAATAGGAAGGGATCAGCTTCCCTGGCTCAGACAAGAAGGGATTCAGCCTCCGACAACCGCATAAACATGACAACTTTGCTCCCTCAGAATAAAAGTAAATCTCTAGAGTCGTGTGAAAACAATAGACAGTTATTTCACTCAGTCAGATGTGCATTCTTAGTTTCACCAGAGGGCAGAGAATAGAGAGACGGGTGTTTTCAATAAAAGGTATTATTTATTGAGCAGTCTTCATTCTCATGCAAGAGAAATGAATTGCCACAATTGCAATACTTAATATAAAGTAAAGTACATACAGTAAAAGGAGCATTATGAAATAATACTGTAAAAGCATTGATATGGTTTCTTAGCCATAAGACACTTTAAAATGGATAAAATATATGTACATATATACATAGGTTAACATGCTCAACTGGTGCTTCTAAAATAAGCCTACCCCGGTGTACCTGACCTAAGCCTAATACGTGGGAAGGAATAAGTGAGTAGCAGTTTGAGTTAAGTAGTTTTTTTGCCAAGAATCTGACTCAAGAATTCTCTCTAAGGGTTTAGTCAGCACTGTACCTTGGGAATAGAATGTAGGAGGTCTGGTATCTCTCTCTCGGGACTAGATATCCCAGTCACCCACAAGGGTCGGCTGGAAACGCCGGAGCTGGATTTTCTCGGCAGGAGAAAAGACAGCGTCTTTCTCAGCGCGTCAAAGAGGAGGGGCAGCGTCCGTGGGCTTCTCGCATCTGCTGGGCTCTCTGCAAGTAGATAGCTGCTCTGCTCCAAAACCACCACCGTGTGTTTGCTAAAGGCAACGTTGGTATATTTATACCTGAAAGGTGCCGAGTTTGACGTAAGGTTTGGACATAAGAGGTCAATAAAGATGTCACTAAGAACTGGCCGTTCTTACAGTGCTCGCAGGAGTTCTATTACAAATCAAAACAAAGCACATGGGGATTTCCCAGGTTGCTGGAGGTTTGGTGTGTTGAAAGAACTCGTTGTGCTTTTTAGGAATCTAAGGAAGTAGCTTTTGCCATGCCTTGGACTGCAAGGGCGATTTACTGAAATATGGATCTGATTCTTATGCCATTATATGGATATTATTGATTATAGCTGTGTAAGGGCATAAAATGGTAATATTGATTCTGGTTCCTAGATAAAAACACAATAGCTTCTTCACTTCCCCCCTGCACGATCAGATTCTCGTCATCATCAGATGCAATATCAAGGGATACATTTGGATTTGTTTTTCTTTTGCCTTCCCCGTACTTCCTCATGTGTGCTTCCCACTCGATAGTGTGGTGTTTTTTTAGATGACCTCTCTGGCCTCGGGTACCATAGTTGGAACCAAGCTTACCCCGACTAACGCATGCTTTACGAATTGAACAAACAACCATGTTTTCCGCCTTTGTGCTAACAGTAAAGAAGTCCCAAACTGGGGATTGGTGATGTCTGCTGAAGGTGGAGGTGCTACTTTGACTTTCAATGCCAGATGAAGTGGAGGATGGGCGTGGCTGAATTTGTTTCTGTTGTTCACTTACAGCACCACTACTTGAGGTCGAGCTGGATGGAGGTCCATGCCGGCCCTACTGACTAAAAAAGATGGAAGCTGTAGGTCGTGTTGGTGTTGTAGTTAACGGTGGTGGTACCAGTGCCACGCCGCCCATATCCCGCTCAGCAGCCTTTCGGGATAGGGTCAAAATGTGTGTCTGCTGCATGCCCGCTGGGGCTGGAGTGACGACTGTGATGACTGGGTCATCGTCAGACTGTTCATCAGCAGCAGAAGACACCACTTCTTGTTCGTCGTCATCACCCATAAGTCGAAGCTTTGCGGGAGCCTTCATTTTAGGCTTAGCTACCTTTGTCGGGTCATGGCGTGACTCACTCTCAGACTGCATTGGTGAGTTCCAATCAACATCAAGATCATCAGAAGCAAGGGGGCATTAAGAAGAACTTGTCGCAGCAGTAGTATCCCTCCTTGACCTTTTTCTTGCTGGGGATCTGGAAGACAATGGATCATCATCAGGAGGAGTGGCTTCCTCAGATAATACCTCCTCTTGAATATCAATTTCCTGATGTGCTCCTACTTCTGGTGGAACAAGCATTGTATGCAGTTGTGCCGCTCCATGAACCTCTAGTTGCACCTCTCCATGCACCTGTCCATGCGCTTCTCCTTGCGGCTCTACTTGCGCCTCTCCTTGCGGCTGTACTTGCGCCTCTCCTTGCGGATGTACTTGCGCCTCTCCTTGCGACTCTACTTGCGCCTCTCCTTGCCCATGTACTTGCGCTTGTACTTCTTGCACCTGTGTTTGTGGCTGTGGTTGTTGAACACTCGTCAGCTGAGTTACATCCGGCGTTGATTGGATGGTACTTTCTTGTGATGAGCCAAGATCACTGGTCGATGGTGATTCAACAACCAAAGTCGCTGTCGCAGCAGCACTCATGGTGGTCTTGGACCTAACTTGGCGGTTTTTTTCCCAAAAAAGGTGTCGGTGGGCACACCAGTCTCCTTGGTAGGTGGTGCCACTTGCTTCTTCTGCTCCTTCTTATTGGCAGTGGGACTGGCAACTTTTTTTGCTGAGGCGCTACGGGCAACTTTCTTTGGGGCCATCTTCTTGAGATGTCAGAACAGCAGGCCGCAGTTGCACGAGTTGCAGAGTTGTCTTGTCTGTGGCCACACATGACGTCACATGACGTTGTGCTGCACACACCGCTGCAGGACTTCTTCCTGGCACTGGTGGTTCTCTTGTGCACCTAAAAGCAATGGAAGCCAGAGGAACATCAGTTATACACCCCAAAAAGTCGAAAAACACTCAAAAATCACCACAATCCCATGCCATCCATGCCCTCAATGATGTTTAAATTCAAGACACCTCACAGAAAGACTAGGCCCATGCACCACTGAGTACCCCTGGGCATAATGGTTGAAAGCAAGGCAAACTGGGTGCAGACCTGAGCACACTGCCTGGCTTCAAAATGGCCCCTTGACCCCCACCACATGGCCAGGCGCTGCCTGTACCAGGCTTCAAGATGGCCCCCACCCACATGGCCAGGCCCCAACAACACCCCCAAAAGTCAAAAACATTCAAAAATCACCACAATCCCATGCCATCCATGCCCTCAAAGATGTTTAAATTCAAGACACCCCACAGAAAGACTAGGCCCATGCCCCACTGATTACCCCTGGGCATAATGGTTGAAAGCAAGGCAAACTGGGTGCAGGCCTGAACACACTGCCTGGCTTAAAAATGGCCCCTTGACCCCCACCACATGGCTAGGCCCTGCCTGTACCAGGCCTCAAAATGGCCCCCACCCACATGGCCAGGCCCCAACACCACCCCAAAAAGTCGGAAACACTCAAAAATCACCACAATCCCATGCCATCCATGCCCTCAATGATGTTTAAATTCAAGACACCCCAGAGAAAGACTAGGCCCATGCACCACTGAGTACCCCTTGGGCATAATGGATGAAAGCAAGGCAAACTGGGTGCAGGCCTGAGCACACTGCCTGGCTTAAAAATGGCCCCTTGACCCCCACCACATGGCTAGGCCCTGCCTGTACCAGGCCTCAAAATGGCCCCCACCCACATGGCCAGTCCCCAACAACACCCCAAAAAGTCGACAAACACTAAACAATCACCACAATCCCATGCAATCCATGCCCTCAATGATGTTTAAATTCAAGACACCCCACAGAAAGACTAGGCCCATGCACCACTGAGTACCCCTGGGCATAATGGTTGAAAGCAAGGCAAACTGGGTGCAGGCCTGAGAACACTGCCTGGCTTAAAAATGGCCCCTTAACCCCCACCACATGGCCAGGCCCTGCCTGTACCAGGTCTCAAGATGGCCCCCACCCACATGGCCAGGCCCCAACACCACCCCAAAAAGTCGAAAAACACTCAAAAATCACCACAATCCCTTGCCATCCATGCCCTCAATGATGTTTAAATTCAAGACACCCCACAGAAAGACTAGGCCCATGCACCACTGAGTACCCCTGGGCATAATGGTTGAAAGCAAGGCAAACTGGGTGCAGGCCTGAGCACACTACCTGGCTTAAAAATGGCCCCTTGACCTCCACCACATGGCCAGGCCCTGCCTGTACCAGGCCTCAAAATTGCTCCCACCCACATGGCCAGGCCCCAACACCACCCCAAAAAGTCAAAAAACACTCAAAAATCACTGCAATCCCATGCCATCCATGCCCTCAATGATGTTTAAATTTACGACACCCCACAGAAAGACTAGGCCCATGCACCACTCCCTACACCTGGGCCTACTGGCTAGTGAGGCTTTACAGGCACCCAAAATAAAATAAAAAAATCAACATATAACAGTGAGCTAAAATTCAATGACATAAATGAGAATTAAGTTAAAAAACAAATCACAGAAACAGTTGTATCATGCACCCATGACTAACCCTGGGCCTACTGGATATATATTTTGTTAAAGTTTTGAAAAAAGTTTTAGAACTGTAGTTGCCTAAACTGCAATGCCCCAAACAAACAACACCAACTTACTTGTAAAATCTCAAGTCCAAAAAGTCCTCAAATACAAATCCAACAGCAGTCACAGAAAGTAATCCTTCCAGCTCAACAGCCAAATGAAAAGTGACCAGTACATGCACAACGCACTGGGAGGAGCCTGCTGGACAGGAACAGGAAGTTGGAGACTCTGAGGCACTTCCTTCCTCCCACCCCACCCCAAAAAATTGACTCCTGTACCAAAAAGTGCAGTCAAACGTCAATCTGAGGAGTTATTCTGATCAAAATCATCATTTTCACAAGGTTTATGCTTCCTGCGGTGGATTTCTTGTGCAGAATTGCAATTTTTGCCATTCCGGGAACGCGAGCTGTTCAAATCTCCCGCCGGAAGTCAGCTGCGCGCCGTTGCAGGCTTTTATGACGTACTCACATTGTCAAACTCTCGCCGTGCAAGATGGCAAGCCGTGATAACGTAATTGCGTTCGAAAAACTCTCGCGCGATCACACAGCAAGATCAAAAATCGTGCAGCACATGCAAAACCTGAAGAATAACAACGGAACTTGAATAACGGACTCAGAATCACGGCAAGACAACGCCGCGCGTGCGATATTGTATTTTCAAGCGTGACCAAGCAAAATAATTCACAGCTTTCGAATTTGCGGATTATTGCGTAAATTCGTGCGATTCGCGGATCGCGAAATTGTCAAAAATCTACAAATTAGCCCGCGAAACGGATTTTACGCCCACGCGCATCTCTGATATGTTAGCATTTTTTATGACTAATGCATTATAGTTGTGTAAGAAGTATAAGACTTACTCATTAGTTATGTTACTTAGGTTAAAATCTGTGCTGCTACTTTAGTTAGAAGGGCGCCCTGTTCTGACACAATTGAAATGTTGCTGGCCTACTCGAAATTGTATTTTGTTCATTTACGAGAAATGGCCCGTGGTAAGTTTTGTTTCTTTGATGTTCCTGTTAGCTCGTTAGCGCATGCCTTTCCCCTCAAATCAAGGCTATCTCCCACCTATCTAGAATGGAGGACAGGCCAGACAACCTTGAAATGTAGATAGTTTGTACCGGGCTGCACAATCAAAACTCATGTTCTGTACTCCCATTGTATTACGACATCAGTGCTTTTCCATGATGGGCGGGTCTTTGCGGACTTTACAACGTACATAATGTAACGTTATGCTTGTAAAGGGCAGTCTCTTGTCAGCCATCATAGGAGGCTGATCTGATCGGACTCCACTGCAGTGTATTCTGGGAATAAACTAGTTTGCTTATAATCTCTACTGCGTCAACGACTCTTCATTGTTTCAAGGCTAGAGGAGGTCCCGAGCGAACCGTGTGGCCCTAACCGAGTCACTTTCTTCAATAGCCACACCTTTATTTGCCTATTTCTGTGCCTGCATTTTGCAAAAATATGTATCCATAGCTAAAATCAATTAATTAAACTAGCCCCACCTGTGAACCATACCTCAATGCTATCAAGTGAGTGAAGAGAGCGAGTGAGTCGCACCAAAAGTTACCATTTTCAGGAGGAGGGTGTAAGAGCTATGGGGTTGTCCAGTGCACAAGTCATAAAAAAAAGTAGTGGGGGACCAACAAAGTTAGGCAGTATGCAAGTGGAATCACAGGTAGTGACATCACAACCCATGACCTCACAGGATGTGATATCGCGTGAAGTAACATCAGAGCAGACCTTAACCCATATGTTTAGCAGGTCTATCATGAGTACATTTGAGCGAATTACGAGATTTAACAAATGAGATTTTGCGTTTGGGTTATGCCAAAATAAGTGACACAACCTGACACAAAATTGTGACCCAAACTTGTACATTTATTTATTTCTAAACTGCCACAAAAAAGTAGCAACAAGAAGAAACTTGGCAGTAAATCTGTTCTGCTTCATGTGTTGCAACATCTGCATCTTAAAAAGTTTTATGGGGTTAAGGCACCTTCTGCAGAGGTCTTTGTGTGCCCAGTAAATCTTAGTGAATAGTAATAATGGTAAGATAACTCTGGAGGTTAATGTATTTGCTGGAGCGATTTTTTGTAAAGACCCAGTTCTGAATCAACGTACCACAGAGAGTTAACGAGTCTCTTGCAAAGCTCATCATGTTGCATGCAGGTGACAGACTTTTATTTTATGTTGCTAGATAAATGGGTTACTGAACTATGAAGGACTTATGACTCCTACACATTGTAACACATTTTCTACATTGATTTACACACATATGATTTATTGTCAATGTATATTGTGTACATGTGATGTAAAGTGGTCTGACACCGTGCATAGGGTGGGAGTAGCACACAAAAGAAATAAAACAAAATAGTGGTATTTAAATTGTCATTTGTGTAAATACTGGGTGAGGCCAACACATCTAACATTCTTACAGTACATGTATATCTCTTATGTACAGGGACTGATCGAAGTCAAAACAATGCTTCTCTTTAGTACTTGTGAATTGAAAACATGCTGTGTGCGTTTGTTTCTCCTTCATTTCATTTGCATCTGAGTGTGAGGCTCCAGATATGTCAGGCACTGCTGAATATATCCTGGTGTCCGAAAAATACACTGGAACGAGTTCAGTGTATTTGAGAGGGTCCCAACTTTTTAGCAGGGTGGACGGTGTGCACTCTGTTAAAATAGTGTGTGGCACTATCCACCAACGTGTACCCTCGACTTGTGCCCTGGGATTGTCCACTCTTAAATGGAATTGTCCACTTACAAAATGAATAAGCAGTTGCAATGCAACAGGTCTTGAAATTGGGAAAGTTAGAGCTAGAGGTGTTGTAAATAACAATGTCTTTTACCCATGTATTTTGGTTCAGAGTGGAGTGAATGAATGTGGTGTGGAGTGACATTATGTGGATTGCATTGGAATTGTTAGTTGTGGAATTGTATGATGTGGAATAGTCTTGTGTAGGGTGGATTTGTGTGGTGGAATTATGTGGCCTGATGTGCAGTGGAATTATGTGGATATTAGTTATGTGGTATTGAGTGTACTGGAATTATGTGGGTTGGGATTGTGTGTCATGGAGTTTAATTATGTGGTGCGCTGTTGAATTTTGAGGCATGATGTGTAATTCTGAGGTGTGAATTGAATGTATGTTTTGTGTTGTGTTATTGTGTTTGATGAAAGCGAAGAGGTGCACCAAGGAAGCAGATTCAGTCCACTGTAGTTCTTGAAGAAATTCTTTATTCAAAGTTCATGCACATTGAATGAACGACCAGCCAGCGTGGTTGGTTCCCAAAATACATTCATCGAACTTTGTCAGGGCTGTAACAAATAACATAAAAACATAATATGTCTTACAAACATGACTGATGACAAAATAATTCAACATTGTCATACTAGTAGAATGATGACATATGACTGAAATAAGTAAATACAAGTTAAAAGGTACATAGGACACATGATCGACAATCGAACTATGGTAACAAAAATTAATTAAACCTCAACAAAATAACTTACTAATTACTTAATACAAAGGACTTACTAAAAACATATTTTTCAAACTTTTGCAAATGGTATCATTTAATGTGTAGTAAAATCTAATCCATGGCTATTTACAAGATAAACAGCATTTGTAACAACGTGTTCATCTCATCCATTCTCAGCACCATTGAAAATCAACATTCCACCCTATGTCATGGGGATAGCAATGGCTTGTCCAATAGCAAAGACTTTAAGGTAATCAAATTGTTAAAATTCAGCTTAGATGGATCATAGTTAAATTAACAAGTGTAAAAGCAGACTCAGAATAAAGTAAAAAGAAAAAGAAGAAAAATAGAAAAAAAGAAAAACAGACAGGGACTACGTGAGCACTACTTAGTAACTGTGATAATGCTAAGTAAGATAATGGTCTGAACTCCCCTCTCTATAATGAAAAAGGCTAGTGCTCCATATACATTCATCGTGAATCTGTTGTCACCTTATGATAAAAGGGAAATCCCAGGAATACTGTCTGACACCTAGGGGTCGATTCTGATAAGGGAAAAACCACTCTGAATAGCAGTTCGGAGCGTTTTTCCTGTACGAATCGTACCCTGCAACGTCCCCCGTACGTACGACGAAGTATGATTCGTACCAGGAGCTGGAATAAGTACGAATCGTACAGAGACCGTACGGATCAAATCCCCGTATGAATCTCCCTCGGAACCCGCTGTACGCGACATCTGTACGGTATGCGGCTGGTTTTTCCAACACAGCAAGTACGGTTCGTGTCGGGTACGCACCGTATGACCCACGGGAGCTGAAAACAGCTGTAAAAGCAGAGTTCCCCCAGAAACAGGTACGGAATGCTCCCCCCGGGTACGGTGCATACACCCCATGATTGCAGGGGTACGGTGCGTACCCCTGTGATCATGGGGTGTACGCACCGTACCCCTGCGATCATGGGGTGTACGGACTGTACCCCAAGTTCGCTGCGTGTACGGTGCGTACACCCTGCGCTCGCAGGGGAACAGTGCGTACACCCCATGATCTCAGGGGTACGCATCGTACCCCGCAATCATGGGGTGGACGGACCGTACGGTGTGCATGTGATTGTGTGCTTTTCCGTAAGAATCGCCCTTACCTGACGTGGACCGTGCGAATCGCGTCCTCATACCCCGATCTGGATTGTACTCGTCGGGTCGTACGGCATGTTTACGATTCGTACGGAGAGGGCTCCGGATACGTATCATATGGACGTTTTTTTCCAGGATTGGAATCGACCCCCTAGTGTAAGAATAATTAAAAACATTTTATTAAAGTTTGGGTAATGCGCTCACTTATTATAACAAAGGTGTTGTAGGAATAGAGACAAAAGACAGCATTCCAAAGTGCAGATCGAAAATAATACATTTAACTACACATATTGTGCCACGGGATAAAGGAACAAAAAACTGAAGAATTAACCCTATTTATAAAAACCAGCTGGGTCTTTCTCCTAAAACTCTCAAATCCCCAGTTGTCCATAAGAGCCTTATTCACTTGTACTGTATTTTAAATAACCAGTATAACTCATCAGAAATATATCCGCATTAAAATTACTAATAGGTCGAATGAAACACATGCCAATTGTAAAGGCAGAGATTCTATTTCAGGAGTAGAAATCAATGTATCCTAGTCCCCAATCATCCATGAGGACCTTCCTCACTTGCCCCGTAGTTCAAATATCTACTATAACTTATCCATATTGTATCCACATTAAATTTACTATTAGGGCAAAGGGAACACATGCTAAGTGTAAAGGCAGAAATTCTCCTGATTCGCAAGCGACCTGCTGCTACCGCCTTCTACATAATCTACCTGATCTCCCGTAAAAGTGCCTGCGCCCAAACTACCCCTACAGCAATCGGCAAAAAATATTTGGCCCTTGTGATCCCATTATCAATGCTAGGCGAAAGGACTTTGCCGCTTTTAATGCTGAATGCTTTCCACTATAATGAGAAAATTCCAACTTGCCTTACTTATTGCCTTAAACGCAGACCTGGTTGGCCGAAAACCTTCTGAAACTAAACACCCTCAATACTGAATTCCTCTTATTTGCTCCCCCCAACCAATCAACCAGCATCCTCGATTGGATGAACAACCTAACAGCACTCAAATGTCAACTGCTCATTATCGACTCAGCAAAATCACTGGTAGTGACCCTGGACAGAAACCTAAACATGTGGAAACACATCAGCGCTTCTACAAAAGGAGCAAATCTTCAAATGAACACCTTGAGAAAAAGGAAACCATTCCTGCCCGCAAATAATTTCAAACATGTAGTGCAAGCTCTCGTAATCCCCAGAGTGGAATATAGGAGTGTCACTATGAGCGGCCTTCCCAGAGCGACAACGACCCCTTTAAGAGGTGCAATAAACACTGCTGCCAGACTCATCACTGGTTCCCAAAAAAACAGTCACATCTCCCCTGACCTTCGAGCCCTCAACTGGCTACCTTTTGAGGCTAGAATTCATCTAAAAATCGCTTTCATGACGAACAAAGCCCTTCATCACAAAACTCTGAGTTATCTAGCTCAGAAATTAGTACTATCCTGTGGTAATAGATCCACCAGGAGCTCCAGAAATCTCATACTGAAACCACAACGCTTTGTCGAGAAAAAAACATACAACCGGCCTTTCTCAGGAATGGCTCCCAGGATTTGGAATGCTTTGCCCCCTGACACGAGACAGACCTCTTCTACTGCACTCTTCAAAAAAGGAGTGAAGGCTATTCTCACAGCTAAATTTACTTGAACTATTTATGTGTACCTGTAGTATATCGGCTTATTTGTTTTAGTAATATTTTGTATTAGTCTCACCTACATTCTCTCTACTTGTTTGTGATTTCTGTTTACTTACACCAACCCTGTAAATTGCTCTGATACCCGCTAGGGTCTTGTTCGCGCTATGCAAAATATTCAAATAAATAAATAATCCCCAACAGACCAGATAGAGTCAAGAGGTACGACCCACTTCTTACATACCTGGCTACCCACTATAATGAAAAAACTTCAACCTGTATGACGTACTGTGCTGACATGTATTATTAGTGAGGGACGTATGAAATGCACCCACATTTCGATCCCCAATTAGACCGTATAGAGTCAAGAAATACGGCCCACTTTCTACATACCTTGCTAAGTATCAAGACTCTTCTTCTATGGTTCTGTGCGTGTTTGAAAAGCGCACCACGTTGGAGCATTTGAATATCAAGCAATCCTAATTGCCAACAGGTGAAAACCTGTGGCGTCACATATTACATGACCTATCATAGGTCCAAATGCATATTGCAGTACTGACCATTACTACTATGTTCAGCCATCTTGGAATGGAGCCAGTGTCACTACACTGTTTGCATCCCCGGCCCTCATTTATCTTGCCGGTGTACCCATGCTTAATATTAACTGCCACAATTGAGGGCAGCAAACACTATCATATGGTGCAGCCTTCTACGAGTGTTCGGGTGGTAAATTTTGTTTATAAAAATGTTGATTGCTAATCAAGGCTAGATGTAGGTAATAGCAAATTACCGAATGGTAAATACAGAATTTTACCTATTCGGTACTTACTATTCGGTAATTGCTATGTAGGTAAAAAATTTGGTAAAAATACCGAATCGGTAAGATTCGGTAATTACCGATTCGGTAATTACCGAATCGGTATTTGCCATTGAATCCTATGGGCCTTGAAGCCCATAGGATTCAAGAACAAATACCGATTCGGTAATTACCGAATCGGTAAAATTACCGATTTTACAAGAGGGACAGTGTGTCACTTTGACACCCTGTTGCACCCCTGCAACTGGCTTTTGCGCCATGTGGCACACAGACATGCCCTTAGGGTGGACATGCACAGATGTGCATGTACACAATAATTCGTTATTTACCATGCAATTGTATTACATGGTAAATAAAGAATTCTGAAGGCCCTGTAGCACTGTTAGAAGTGCTACCTACATAGGAAAATACAGATTCGGTAATTTTACCGATCGGTAAATTTACCGAATCGGTAAAATTTACCGATTCTGTAATTTTACATAATCGGTAATTTTACCGATTTGGTAAAATTACCGATTCGGTAAAATTACCGAATCTGTATGTTTTCAGTGCCCCTACATACTAATGTCAAAATACCGGTCGGAAACGGCTGAAAATCAGTATTTTCGGCCGATTCCGACCGGTATTTTGACACCTATATCTGGCCCTTAGTGTCTAAATTCTTATATCCAATACCAACCCAGAGTTGAGGGCAGAAAACATTATCTTATGATGCAGCCCTCTAGGAGTGTTTGGGCAATAAATGTTGTTAATAAAAATGTTAATTGCTAATCAAGTGTCCAGATTAATGTGTCCAATACCAACCCAGAGTAATCCTTTCGGCCAACTTGATGTGGAACGTTTATAACACACAAGATGTATGGATAGACTGTTTGTGCTTAATTGTTAACTATTGAGGGCTGCATACACAATCATGAGGTGCAGCCTTCTAAGAGTGTGAGGGCAGAATAATAATTATGCTAATGCAAGCGATGGCTGCAAGTGGGGTGTCTAAGTTAATATAACCATTACCAACCAATATTAAAATGTTCGGCCATCTTAGGGTGTCGCATGTATAACCATTGCCAACCATAATGAATGCATTCAGCCATCTTGGAGTGGGGCATATATAACCAATGCCAACCATCACTAATACATTATGCCATCTTGGAGTGGAGCATGTATATATGATTAGACTCTTTTTCAGATATTAATCACCTTGCTTTTGGAATAGCTGAACACCAACATGAGATCTTTTAATTAGGAGGAAAGAGGAAACTGTGGGTAAAACCCTTTAATCAGAAATAGCTGTAATTAATAAGGATTTCACTTGTCAATTAATTCTCACTGCCATCTTTAAATGTGCAAGTAAACTCATGCTTAACATGAATTGCCCCTGATAAGGACAGCAATTGCATTCAAATTCTGCGGATTAAATTAGAATGGTTAATCGATGTAAGTTAAGACTTCTAGCTAAGTGTCACGGTATTGACACCTGAAATTCCACTAAAATACTATACTAAATTCCTCTTAGAGCTCATCTAGATAATGTTTGCGACCGTCTTAAATTCATCATACTCACTTCTTTAGGTCAGCAATGTGGTCCAATAGGTTTAAAAAGAGAAAAGGTCGGGGGCGTGGCTTGGACGCCGATCGGGATGGCGGCGTGAGCTCGCAGCTCCGCGCGGAATCCCACTAATTCTCCTGATTTTTGCACCCTGGGCGACCCGTGGTCGACACTCCTACCCTACGAAGTATAGGGGGACCTCTGGGCATCGATAAGAGGTGGCTGGGGGACCGCTGGCCCCGAGGAGACCCTGATGAAAGACGGCCGAGGTGTCGCCGAGAGTGAGAAGAAAATGGCGACGGAGCGGACCGGCGGCTCCAGAAATCGACATTGAGCAGCTATGGTATCGACTGGTGGGGGTCATGCAGCCGTGAGATAGATGCTGTGGGGACTGTGGCGACAGTCCTGAAGTTCGGGGAACAGGGACCCCGGCGCCGCTCGGACATCGGGGACAATAGCTGGCTGCTGTCCCTCCTCCTTCCCCTCCTCCTCCGGACTCCGGAGGGAGCTGATCGGACAGTGCTAACCCACTTGGCCCTTGGAGCTGCGGCATCGGCGGTGGCAATTGATCCTGTTCAATATTGGGAGGTTTGCGCTGTCCCAGAAGTGCCGGGACCGGACGGGTTGCTTGGCCTGTGACGCAGTACCCTAAGATGGCGGCTACGGGAGGACCGGTGGCCACGAAGCACGGACTGGGAGACCTGGCTGCGCTGTCCCAGGTGGGTGAGACCCCTCCGCCGGTGCTGGACCAGGAGCAACGACTGAATCGGCGCCTGGATGCTATACTGGACGCAATCACCTCGACTAAGGAGGCGTTGCAGCAGGACATTGCCCAAGTAGCCACGGGGCTGGGGCTATTGCGAGCGGACCATGCGAAACTGGCGGATAAGGTCAAGGACCATGATCAGCTTCTATTGGACCTGAAACCATCAGTGGTGACCGCAGAGCATAAAATCACGGACATCCTAGCCCGGTTGGACTCGCTGGAGCGTCGTGCGGAGGATGCCGAAGGCCGCAATAGGAGGAATAACGTGCGGGTCGTAGGCCTGCCGGAACGAATTGAGGGGGAGGATGCGGTGGCCTACATGGAGGACTGGTTCCGAACTGTGGTGGCACCGGAGGGGCTTACTCCTTTCTTTACCCTGGAACGAGCGCACAGGGTGCCGGCTCGCCCACCGGGGCTTGGCCGCCCCCCCCGGCCGATGGTGGTGCGGCTCCTCCATTATAAGGACCGGGACCTCCTCATCCAGAGGGCTCGATCATCGGGCCCGTTTGAGGTGGAGAACAGCAGGGTCACAATATTCCCGGACTACACCCAGGCGGTCCAAAAAAATAGAGCATCGTTCCTGGCGGTGAAGAAGGAGCTGCGAGAGGAGGGCATTCAATACTCCTTGCTCTTCCCGGCCAAGCTGCGGGTCATTTTGGATGAGACCACGCACTTCTTTCAGACTCCGGATGAGGCATGGCAGTGGCTGGAGTCCTACAGAGCGGGGACGGACAGGTCTCACAAGAGTAGGCGAGATCGGCCTAAACCGCCTCAGGTCAGACAATCGCAACGCATCCGGTCCCGCAATAGGCGCCAGCGGGAGAAACGGGAGGCTCAGATGGCGGAGGACAAGAGGGACGCGCTAGCAGCGACGGCGGCCATCACGAGGTCGCAGCAAGGAAGTGAACTGGCTGAGACGGACTCTGGCGGCGAAGGCAGCAGGACGGGAGAGGACCTTTCGGAAGCGGAGAGCTCCAAGGGGCCGGTGGTGACCCCTCAGACTTCTGATGGGATATTCCACGGTTGAGGCTGTGTTGGGACTTGGTCAAGCTCTGCTGGTAGGGCGGTATCCTGTTGGCGATGGGGGGGTTGCCGGGTAGGGTGCAGCGTTGGCAGGATGGGATGGGAGCGCGGGGTGTGGGCTCCGCTAGCTAGGGTCGGCGATAACTCACCCCCTCAGGGCCCTTAAGGCCATCTTGGTGGCGACCACAGGTTAGGACAATGCGTGGTTGGTTCAAGGTTTGGATCGGGGCTGACACTGGGTTTGTAGGCTCTGTCCTGGGGAGTGGGGTTTGGGGTGTTTTTCTTTTCAGAGTTCATTTCGGGGGGGGCAACTGCTTTGGTGGGAACGTGAACTGGCACTGTTTGACCTGGACTGTTCTCTGTTGGTATGGGGACGTTACCTAGCTTAAAATGCCTAACGTGGAATGTCCGGGGGCTACGAACCATGATCAAGCGCCATAAGGTGCACGCATATCTGGTGCGGAGGGGGGTCCAGATCGCTATGTTGCAGGAGACCCATCTGACAAAAAAAGAATGTGCTGCGTTGCAGAAAAGATGGAGGGGCCAGGTGTTCGGCACCACTTACTCAGCGTACGCCAGGGGGGTATTGATTTGGGTGAGAGCGGGGATACCGTTTCAGGTGCTGAACCAAGTGGTGGATCCTGAGGGCAGGTTTGTGGCGGTGGAGGGACGGTTGTATGGTAGGGATGTGGTACTCTGCTGTGTGTATGCGCCAAATGCTGAGCAGGCCCGATTTTTCGATGGCCTTTCCGGGTCCTTGGCCTCTTTCCTAGCGGGCCCGGTGATACTGGGGGGGGATTTTAACTCGATTACGGATGTGGTCCTAGACAGGTCTCACCCTCCCCTTGTTGATTCCCCGGTACGCAAGTTAGCCATGCACAGGAAGGATTGGCAGGACAGGTGGGGGTTGCTGGATGTGTGGCGGGAACAGCACAGGGACACTAGGGACTATTGCTTTTACTCAGCTCTCCATGCATTACACGTGAGGATTGATTCGGTGCTCTGTGGCGGATCCCTGGCTCCATTGATCTCGCACGCGGAATACCTAGCTAGAACCATATCGGACCATAATCCCCTACTAGTACATGTCCAGTGGCAACGGGAGCGCTCGGCGATCCCAACATGGCGGCTCCGGCCGGACACGCTGGAGGACCCGGTGTTTAGTGCAGCTGTCCAACAAGGCATCGATAATTATTTCGGCGAGAACGAGGGTACTGCCTCGTGTAGGTCCACTGAATGGGATGCGATGAAAGTGGTGGTGAGAGGGGTTTGCCTGGGTCGGTTTTCGTATGCCCGTACGACTGTGTTGAATGCACTTGCGAAAGCGGAAGAGAAACTGAGGGATTTGGAGCGGCGCAGGCCGGCCAGACCGGACTTGCAGGCCCAGGTGCTGGAGGCGAAGGAGGTAGTCGCTACCGAAACAGAACGGTTGCGGGGCTACGACTATAAGCAATACGCCATTAGAGCGCATGCGGAACGGGATAAGGTGGGCACGCTCCTGGCCAGACTTGCTAACCCTGAAATTAGAGGCTGCCCGGTCCTTAGCATCAACAACGCACTGGGGGAGACGGTATATTCTCAGGCAGCAGTGTTGGAGTGCTTTCGAGTGTACTACGAGGAATTGTACCAGAGTCAGTTGGGAGTGGAGGCCCAGGACATTGTGGAGTACCTAGAGGCGAGGCAGCTTCCGGTCCTGGACGAGGAGGACGCGAAAGAGCTGGGCGGGCCGATCACGCTTACTGAAATAAGGGCGGCCATTAAACATATGGCTCGGAATAAAACACCCGGAGTGGACGGGTTACCAGTAGAGTTTGTAGATAGCTTGGCACCCAGACTGCTAGTGGTGTACACAGAGGCCTATGAGTCAGGGGGTTTGCCCGGGTCCATGAGGGAAGCTTTGATCGTGCCGCTCCTAAAACCCGGCAGGGATGCGACGGATGTGAGGTCCTATCGCCCGTTGTCCATGTTAACGGTGGATTACAAGATCCTGAGCCGGATTCTGGCCACCAGGCTAGCGCCACACATGACTGGCCTGGTGCACAGGGACCAGGCGGGGTTTATCCCCACGAGGAGCACGGCGTCGAATGTCCGGCGACTGGTTGGGATTATGGACGCTGCCCTGGATGAGGGTGGGCCCCAGGCGGTCCTATCAGTGGACATTGAGAAGGCGTTCGACAGTCTGAAGTGGGTTTTTCTGGATGGAGTGATGGAGCGGTTTGGCATAGGTGAAGGGTTCCGCCGGTGAACGAAGGTTCTGTATTCCTCGGCGACGGCGCGAGTACGCTTGGGTGGTTTGGTGTCTGCGGCTTACCCGGTGGGCAGGGGCACGAGACATGGGTGCTCCCTTTCCCCCCTCTTGTTCGCCCTGGCGATTGAACCCCTGGCGGCCCATGCTAGGACGGGAGACAGATATGCGGGGATAGATAGTTGTGGGCGGTTACATCATATCTCGCTGTATGCCGATGATCTGTTGCTGTATTTAGACGACACGGAGCACGCCTTGGAAGGAGCGATGGATTTGTTGTCGGAGTTTGGCCAGTTGTCGGGCCTTAAGGTTAATTGGGCGAAGACCTGCGTGTTCCCGCTGAGGCCAGAGTCGCCCTGCCCTGATCGCGACTTAGGGGTAGTTTGGGAGCCATCTTGCTTCATCTATTTGGGAGTCCGGGTCTACCACGTGACCGCGGACCTATTAGAAGGCAATATTGGATGGTGCATACGGGCACTGAGAGGCAGTATGTCCTTTTGGTCGACCCTCCCGCTGACGGTATTGGGTAGGATTGCTCTTTTGAAAATGGTGGCGCTCCCCCGACTCCTGTACTACTTCCGGACACTACCCATTTGGATCCCTCAGAGGATCTTTAGGGACCTGAGGACGATGGTTATTGGCTTCTTGTGGGGACATGGCCGCCGTAGAGTGGCCTTGAGCACGTTGCTACGCCCCAAGATTGAGGGGGGGATGGCTGTTCCTGATTTTGAACTATATTACTTGGCGGCGCAACTCCAGGTTCTCACGTAGCATGTGGCCCGGGTATTTAGGGGTCCGGAGTGTGATCGTGAGTTGGGAATACAGCGCCATGTGCTGTCCTATATCATTATGCAGCAGAGGTTGGAGATACGGGGCCTCACTATGGAGGAACGGACGCTCAGGTTGTGCTGGCAGAGGAGTCTCAGGAGGGCGAGGGCGACTCGGCCTTATGCGCCGGAAATTCCGATTGGCATGCTGACAGCCCTGCCACATGGGGGCAATTGGTCCCCATTGCTGGAATGGGAAGAGGCGGGACTTCAGGTGGTGGGAGACCTGTATGTTGATGGGACTTTGGTGCCCTACGGAGTACTTCAGGATCAGTTCGGGCTGCCGGACGGGGGTTTTCTCTTGCATGCGGTGGTGGTGGCGGCCATACAGAAGCATTGGAAGGGAGGGCTCATTGAACCGGACACTACCATGGCATGCCAGTATGTGGTGATGGCAGCGGGCACCTTTAAGGCGGTGACCTGCCTCCATAACAGGATGTTGCACGAGGGACTGGAACCGCTCCAGGGGCTCAAAGAGAAATGGGAGGAGAGTGTGGGTAGGCCCATTCCGGACACGGTATGGAGCCATATTTTACGGCGCACATGGAAAGGCATGAGGAATGCACGTTTCCAGCAAGTGCATTTCTTTGTGCTGCATAGGGCCTATCTGACTCCGGAAAAAATACGGCGGTACTTCCAGGTGCAGGACGCAAGGTGCCCGAGGTGTTCGTCACCAGCGGCGGACATGGACCATTTGTTTTGGGGTTGCCCGCACTTGGAGGCCTATTGGGCAGAGGTGGGGGACCTTCTGTATGAAGTGACTGATAGGGAGGTGGACTTCGACATGGCGGCGTGCTTGTTGCTCTGGTTCCCGCACACCAAACACACTAAGGTGACGAGCAAATTTATTGACCTGGGTTTGATACTGGCACAAAGAGAGATCTCATGGCATTGGAAGTCCAGGGGCGGGCCGTCTGTAAGGAGGTGGAAGAATGAATTGCTGCGGTGGTCTGAATGTGAGAGTGTGCTCCGAATGAGGCAGGCTGTCAAGCTTGGTAATGAGAAAGCCTTGGATACAGCGCGTGCGTGGGAATTGGTGGTGCAAGCCTTGCGTGATTCCTTGGTAGAAGATGAGGATTGAGTGGATGGAACCTGTGGACACTGCGAGGCATACTAGCTCAGAGTTCTCATTGACGCTGTAGCCGGACCCATACTACATTTCAGAACAGGACACACACCATTAGCGGTTGCCGGGGAGGGGACACTGGGGGTTGTTTAGTGGGTGTTCAGGGTGGGTTGGGAGCCTGGGTGTTGATTGGCCGCGGTAGTGATTCTGGGCTGAGAAGGGCCTGTGGGGAGTAAGTAGCGAGCGGGAGGCACCAGAGGGAGCGGGCCAGGCATGGTGGGCCCCGCAGGGCAAGGAAGGGGCTCGGAAGCGGCTTGTAGCACTGACCTGCATATGTGGGATGGCTGATGTTGTCATTTGTTGTGGGTGGGGGGGTAAAACGCAGATACGTAAAACGCTCTTGTCGACCATTGTCCCATAGGGACACTCACCGTGATGCCTCCCTGCTACTCAGGGCACTACGCCGCCCGGCCTCCGGGATGCGGGCTGAATGGCTGTGTATGATACAAGTTTTAATGGTTGAAGCGGGGGACACCATGAGTGGACTGGTTGATTAATTGTATTCTGTGGTTTCTAACTCTGCAATAAAAACAAATTTAAAAAAAAAAAAAAAGAGAAAAGGTCAATGAAGCTAGAAAAAGGTAAGATGGTAGGGAGGTGATTAGTGTTACATTTGTCTTTAATTCCTTTCATTTTTAAGAAACTTACTATAATTATAGGTGAAGTGTAACTACACATTTCAATCCTGCTATTAACAGTGTTATAACAATTCATTTGACATATATTATATTTGACATAGAGGAAAGTTTCAACACAAAAAAACACAATTTATTTAACTGATGGCTAAATATCTAAACTGCTAGGTCATCCTACATGCTATGCTTGACCAAAACTGCATTAAATGATATGAATCCGCTATGGTTAATTAAAAAAGTAGTGAAATTCATTGTCGGTATTATGGCCACAGATGCTGCAGTCTGCAGATCCACTTGCTTCCTTCTTTCTTAGAGAGAGCTCCCTATCACCTCCTCTATTGCACATCCTAACATTCTCAATCCCATGGAACCAGAAACCAGGATCGGTCAGATGGACCTGTCTGTAATGTTTAGCCATAGGGTACCTGGTGTTTCCATTCGCTATGGCTCTACTGTGCTCTCGATTTTTCAACTTCAAGCTTCATGTTGTGTTGCCCATATAGATCATTCCTCAGACACAGATCAATACATATATCACAAAGGATGTTTGAGCTGATTGATCTTATAGTTTTCCATGCTATCCCAATTGACATATGTTACATGAATTGCAAATCTAAACACCAGTAGGTTTGGGAGGTAACCAGGTTGTGGCTCTCCTCTCAGATGTCACATAACTTGGGTAATTTGTCCTTTAGGGTCAACCCTTTCCTTGTTGTATAATTGTGTTGTTAAGTTGAGTTATGTGATTAGCTGTTGAATTATGTGGTGTGGAATGGAAATGTGTAGAGCTGAATTATGCGATTTGGAAATGTGTGGCGTTGAGTGAAATTATGCTGATTGGCATTATGCTAATGGCCAGCATGATCCTCTGGCAGAAGAAGTTGCAGCCTTCATAGCAGCGGCAGTGTGCTGCAGTCATTGCAAGGAGCCACTGCTGCTGGGCTCCCCTCCAACTGCTGCAGACTGCAAAAGCGCTCCCATGTGACGTCGGAAGACACACCTCTTTAAAGACACTACATCCCAGTGCATTAACAGTCCACTTTTGCTTCCAGGACCCAGCCACCTGGCCTACACAACTTTGACTGTATCTTTAACTGTATAGAGCTCTGCTGTCTTATGGTAAGTTGTTGGTGAGGTTGTTGCATTGTACAAATACAACATAAAGACATACAAACATAAATACATGCATATATGCAGTACTTTTTGTTGCTGTTGTGTAGCATTTGTTGTATTGGTGGTGTTGTGCCTGTGTGGTACTGTGGTTTTGCAGATTGGCATATCATAGACAAATTGTTTGGGTTTCAAAAGAATACATACACTAACACGCACACACCTTTAACCTCTTCAGTGCTCATAACAAGGTCAACTCGTCATGGGTTTTACCTGCCCTGTGCTTATGACGAGTTGACCTTGTCATGAACAATGGGATCCTGCATTTCTCAGCGCACAGCGGGAAAACCCCTTAGCAGCCAAGGTGTTAAAGGCTCGAACTAGTATGAAAGATTCCAGTGCAGTATGTCCCATCTCTAGATATTCCTATGATTAAGTTGTAACTTCAACGCTTTCGGAACACAAACGTTTTTGATCCAGGTTTTCACGTAGGCAGCTGGTAAAGTATTTTTGGAAATGTTAATGGACAGGGAAATTTTGGTAAATAATAATAAATAATGATATATATACTGTGAGGTGCCAGTTTCCCATATTTACTGACACAAAAGTAGGTTTTTTGTGTTGAAAACAAAGGAACTGAGCAAAGGTAAACATTCCTCAAGTGAGATTTACCTGAAGATCGGTGTCCATCTGTCTGCTGAGAATATACTGAGTGCCTCCTTTTCTGCTAGAATTTTGGCAATTTATTTGGCACAATGGGCACAAACTGACAAAGAATACAATCTGCATGTCCTTGTGCTAATTACAATAAGGGGCTTGTGCTAAGGAGCAAAATCACAGAAACATGACTGTGCCTGTACAAACAGACATGAGTAAACCAATTTTTGCCCAGGCAGACATTTTTTATGATATGATCCCAACATCAAAAGGGGCAGTACCAGGAAACTAGAAGACAATTCAAGAGGAAGAGCAACCACACCGATCTGGCTACTCTAAATTGGTATCCATGCCCAGGTCACTTTATTGCACCTGGTTGCAATTCCGTGTGGAATTTAAAACGCATTATGCACAGTAGATCCATTCTACTATACACCTTTGTAAACTACAATCTAGTGATCTGGAGAGTTTTTCTTTACACATTTTATCTGTTTTGTGTCTCAACCTAGGAGGGATTCTCCGTTCCCCATAACAACACTAACTTCACGTCAAGGTCACACAGAAGCATCAATGTAGCTGTTGTTATTCTCCTAAAACGTCATTTTGTGTGCTGCGATTCAGTTAGCCAGGAAGCAGATGTAGTCTACAGACACGAAATGTATGAACAAAAGTGTACAAGTTTTGCGGAAATACTCAATCAGAGTTAACTTTTGACAAAAGTTGGGACATGCAACAACCATTATAGGCTACGATTGTTTAATGACACCGACAAAAGCCAATCAAAAAAAGGGGGCAGGCTATAAGCTCATAGACTGAATACAGCATGTCCCTCAAGACAGCACATGTGTCCAGCCTAGGCTCGACCTAAAAATGGTTCATTCTAAACCTCACTCTTGTAATAATGCAAAAAATAAATTACCTGGGTGATATACCTTGGAGGTATTCAAGGACTTCCGTTCTTTGTACCCCCTTTCTATTTTGCCTTTGTTCCCCAGTCTTCTTTTTTCTCAGCACCTTCAGTTTTCTTTCTATCATTTCTCTCTCTCGATCACTCTAGTTTAATTGCCTCCTTTCTCTCTCTTCTTTTGAGTGTTCATTCTTTCTCTTGCCTGTCTGCAATAATGTGCATAGCTCCTCTGCCTACGCTTGGACTCACCTCCTCCCACAGCCATGCCCTTCCTGTGAATTGTTATTTATTAACTGCAGTCTTAAGGTGGCTCATAAAGTCCAGTGGCAGGGCTTGCAGTAGTTGCAGAAGTGGGAGTTTACTACACCACTGCTTAGTATTACTATATAGTTGCATTTAATGTGACCTTGAGATTTCAAATATGACTGATTATTTGTGAAACTGAGGCAAAGATTTACATCCCTTCATGAAAATTAGCGCTTTGTGGAAAATGGAATGCTGCATTGCTCAAAGGATAAACATAGTGTAGCTCCAGATTTAGAAAGAGCCACCTGTGAATGCCATGGTCAGAGGCGCATAGATGTTCTGCGCTACACTCAGCCGTGCACTATGGCATAAGGAGAGCCAGTGTGCCTAGCGCAGGTTTTGTACTCAACATACACTCCCCAGTACAAATTCTTGAGTATAGACAACAGCTGAACATGTAAAATGTGTGATGCTCGTAAGGAACACATTACACAAAGGTAAACAGTACAAATAGTGTTTGCCCCCTTACTTACTTGCAGGTGGTTTCACTTGGATTTGGTACAAAACCAGATCACACTCCGTTAGTAGATTGGGCCTGCTGCCACAAATCTATTGTTTTTGTGTTGTCCTGCCCCAGAAACATCGCCTTCCATAATTTAATAATCATCTTTTGGCACAAAATCGCTTTGGAGATCAAAATTGATAGTCATTGCTGTTTGATCAGCTTTGGACAAGCATCAGTATAATCCTGTAGTACACAACCATATCATCTCTTCCCCCGGCCAAGGAGACAATACCCAGAAGCAACACCCCCCCACTCAGGAAGGGTCACACTGCCACCTTACCCGTATCGAAAACCAAATTGACATTATAATACAAGGCCTGAATCTTATCCTTACCAAGCTCTCGACACTCCACAACCCTCCCCCAAACACCCACTCCACCACCTTCTCTTACACCCCAACTCACCCCAGGCCAACCAAATCATCACTCCCAACCAACACACACTCCCCCTCCTCGTCCCAGGCCCGGAGACCTAACAGAGCGGCGAAAGCCATGTCCTCGGAAGAGGCGTTCGAACTGGCCGCCTCTTACACAAGCGCCACCACCCACCGCCCTCAATCCACTATCCAGGTAATCACCGGTTTCAGAAATGATCATCCCCTCCCAAAAACCCCTAGACCCCCAGCCTCCCGCATCACCATCCCTACTGAACCACTAAAAAAAGACTCTCCCCGGACCAACTGCTTGCTCATAAACTGCAGATCTGCCACAAAACATTCTACAGAGCTAGCAGAATCCATCCTCAACCATAACATAGACGTAGCCTTCATCACCAAGACCTGGCTAAACGACTCTTCTCCAGCTATCCTAGACATGCTCGTCCTTCCGGGCTTCTCCATCATCAATAAAGATAGGAAGGAACAAAAAGGCGGAGGCGTGGCAATTTTCCACAACAACAACCTATCAGTGGTCGAAACCGTTACCTTTAATTACAACTCCTTTGAATGCCTTACTACCAACATCAAAACCACCAACAACAATCTCCGCAATGCCAACTACTAAATCATCCCCCCTGGTAACAACGCCATGTTCACTGAACAACTATCAGACCTGATTGCCCATTGCTCTCTCAGAGAGTCCAACAGCCTCATTCTAGGTGATCTTAACCTCCACTGGAACAATGAGAACAGTGCCACAATACAATCCCTAAACAAACTTCTACATTCCAACAACCTTACCCAACACTGCTCAAAAGAGACCCCAAACAAAGGGGCAATCCTGGACGCCATCATCGCCCAACATGATGCAATTTCTATAGACCACATCCTTCCTGTAGATTGGTCAGACCATCATCTAATCCTATTCCACCCCACGGAACCGATCCTGTGCCAACCACCCATCGCAGTCCCCCCTACATGGTCCAGGAACCTATCACAGATCAACCCAGTTGAACTAGAAGAAAGAATAGCCTCCACCCTGCCAATCTCCTCGGAAGGCCTCTCAACTACTGAACTCACCTCACACTACAACACTACCACGTCCGCCATCCTAGACCAATTGGCACCCCGAAAACAGAAAAAACCTAGGAACATCCCATCTAGAACCTGGTTTAACAAGGACATCAACGAGGAAAGAAGACATCTCAGAGCCACAGAACGTCATTGGAGAAAGAACCCCTACTCCAGCCGTTGCGAGGAACTCAGAAGGTACAAGAAGCATATCAATAGCGAAAAAACTAACTTCTTCTGCAATGCGCTTGACAAGGCAAAAAACAGACCAAGAGAACTCTTTGACATCATCAAAAAACAAACATCCAAGCCATCTACTATCCATCCCCAGCCCTCCAAAACCCTATGTGATAACTTCGCCACCTTCTTTAATTAAATAAACTGTCAAGATAGAACTGTCTCTTGACATCAACCCCCATCCGCATGGCAATAATGACCTAACAACAACCGAAACCACCTCTAGAGATCCTACCACAATCGTTTGGTCCTCTTTCGACCACATTGACAAAGCCGAGATCCTCAATCTAATCTCATCCTCCAAACCCTCATCACACAACCTTGATCTCATCCCCTCTCAAATGGCCAAAGACCTGAAACTCACCCTTGCTCCACTCTGGTGTGAAATCATCAACAGCTCCTTAAAAACTGGCAATATCCTTGACTGCCTCAAAGTCGGCCAGGTTACACCTCTTCTGAAGAAACCAGGCCTAGACACTAACGACCTGAACAACTTTAGACCAGTTTCCAGTCTGCCCTTCCTAGCCTAAATCCTAAAAAAATGTGTGCTACGCCAACTAAACAACCAGAGCGACAACATTAATCTTCTAGACCATAACCAATCAGGCTTCAGAAAAGGCTATAGCACCGAAACCACAATCCTGAACATAGTGGATGACATCCGCAACTCACTTGACTCAGATCACTGTTGCCACTTATCCTCCTAGACCTTTCAGCGGCCTTTGACACAGTAGACCACAAGCTGCTCATCAAGGCCCTCAAAGAATGAGTAGGTGCGGACGATGTGGTCCTTCAATGGTTCTCCTCCTTCTTTCAGAATCGCTTTCAAAGAGTTAAAATCAAATCTTTCACATCCGACCCTCTCCCCGTGACCAGAGTTGACCACCAAGGATCTGTTCTCTCTCCTCAACTGTTCAACATATATATGGTTCCCCTCACCACTGTACTGAAAAAAGCCAACATCCCTTTCCATCTCTATACTGATGACACACAGATCTACATAGCAACCTCCTCCTTTAATGACATTCTAAGGCTCAACAACACTCTCAGAGAAGTCCAAGACTGGCTAGTGATGAATCACCTTAAACTCAATCAAGGAAAAACTGAGATCCTCCTCATCTCTAACAAGGAGGATAACCCGCAAATCATTGAATGGGTGAAAGCTATTGATGCCCTCGACGGAAATCTCACCCTGACTAACTCGATAAAATCACTTGGAATCACTCTTGACCACAAACTATAAATGAAGAACCACATCAAGAACTCTGCTAAGAGCGCCTTCCTCAATCTGAAACTCCTCAACGAAATCAAACCGCACATTTCGCTGAGAGATCTCAAACAAGCCACCCAATCACTGGTGCTGTCCAGACTGGACTATGGGATCGCTACCCTCTCCGGCACAGCTCTATCCCACCTAGCGCCACTCAAAACTACCCTCAATGCAGCTGCCAGAATGGTCTCCGGTGCAAAGAAATTCGACCACATATCTTCCGCACTTAGAGATCTAAAATGGCTACCAGTGGAAATGCGCGCTAGCTTCAGAACGGCCTGCCTTACACACAAAGCCTTGCACACAGGGAAACCAGAATACTTAGCCTCTAAGCTCAAGAAAGCTGGTCAATCCAGAAGTCTGAGAAGTTCAAACTCCCTTTTACTCATCCCCCTGAAAACACGGAAACAAAAAACTACAGCCAGCTCTTTTGCAGGCAACGCTACAAAAAATTTGGAACTCCATCCCTGTGGACATCCGAACTACCCCTTGCTTTCCAGAATTCAAGAGCTGACTAAAAATCCTCTACCTCAACTGTTCATTCCCGAACTCAATCATGTAACCAACACGCATCGCCTGGCAGCGACCTGTCATCACGTACCCACTCCCTCACTCTTCCGGTCTCTCTAACCCGCAACCGGGGCTCTACATCCCTAAGAAAGAAGTCCAATAATAACTTTGACTATACATCAAGAATACTATGAATCGAAAACGCCTCCGGACCGCTCTACCTCAACAGCACACCCTGAACCTATGACTACCTCAAAGTCGCTACCTCAAAGTCGCCCCTCAGGCGCCAGCCAATTTTTAATCTTTAAACATGTATGAATCTATTTTTGCTTTATTGTTCTATACCTGTCTTCTCCACATCCACTTTAAAGCGCTCCGATACCCTCGGGTCTGGCCAGCGCTATAGAAAACTTCTAAAATTAAATAAAATAAAATAAATTTGAGCTTACCATTTTTTGCCAAAAGAGAGGGAGGGATACTCAAGTCAAAACAACATTAAAGAATAGCATGGCCTACTGAAAATGTGAACGGGTTTCTGAAGCTAGAGATACACCCAGGCAGAATAATACAGGCCAATGTCGAACACTCACCTCATCAAAGATTAATTCTGTAGATGTATATTTCCACTTCCTTAAGGGACACTCCAATTAAATATTTTTATGATTGGAAAAGAAGACAAAGAGTGATAATAAGGTTGTGATTAAAGGTGACTTCCATCCTCTTCATAATTAATTGGAATCCCATTCACATGCGGAATTATCCAGATAAATAATGGAAGTAGAGAAAGAAAGCATCGTGTGGTAATGTTTAAGTGCCTCTCACAGGAAGGTTAAATACGAGTCTGCTCCCAATCACGTTCCTAATAGAACAATAAAATGCAAATTGCCGAGACGCTGTTTTTGTACTGATTACAGAGTAATTTAATTTAGCCTTTTTAAATATTAAATCCTGTCAAATAGAGGTCCATAACAACTGTGTTCCTGACATGACTGATTTGCATCAGCGTGCTACGCAAGTTCATTTCGTTTTGTGTAATGTCGCAAAAAATATGTTTTATGGTATTCAACTCCGTAACTTCGACGCTCTCCATTTGACGCTTTACATTTTACACTTTCCTGAGCAGTGCTAGTACCGGAATTTGCGGGGCCCCGGGAAGAAAGAACAAAGTTTGTGAACACTTTATTTTGTATCACAGAATGTGTCATTTGGTAGCTTTTCTGTACTGGCATAATTAAAGTAAATATTGGAAGATTGATCCTCAGCAGCAGGGAGTTTGATGAAGTGAACATCAATAAAAGTGGCACAACAGGAAAAAGGAATTGTATAAAAAAACAAGCATTTGCAATGCAGTAGTCTCTAATTTACGAGAGTTTGAGCAATTGGCATTGTAAATGCCAATGCCTTTTATGTATGTGTTGTTTTTAAAACAGAGGCGCCCCAGCCTGTAAAGAATCATAAAGATGGCCTGTAGACCAGTCTACCTCTCATTTACATATGCTCTCCATCAAAGTGTACATGAATATGAGCAGGGGGAGTGGGGGGGAGAGTTTCCAGAGATAGTCAGTAAAGTGTTGCTCTCCAAACAAGTGTGTTCTTGTAAATGAGCATGACAAATTTTAAAGGCAGGTCTCTAATTCAACAACCTGTGAAAGGACAATCTCCCTTACTTTCAGCCATCCAGGAAAATCCATGGCTGCAGTGACAAAGCCATTCTTTCAGTAGGAGATGAACTTTAGCAAAGCAAGGTGCTACCAAATGGTTAAAGAAATTTGAGGTGCTTTGCTGAATCTACGTTTTTTGGGTGAGTCCAAGGAAAAAGGCCTGAAGATTTAGACATTGTCCCTGGTCGTTTAAAGCTCTGTCAAACTGTAAGCATCTCCTCCTTTAGAGACACTGTAGAGCAGCGGTCTTCAATCTGTGGGGCGCGACCCCCAGGCGGGTCGTGGAGTCCTGGGAAGGGGGTCGCAGATTCTGCAGAGTGCAGTACCTGGCATTGGGCTGGAGGCCTAATTCATACCGAGGTGTGAAAAACATCAACGCCTCATTAACAAGTAAAAGGTCTTTTAAAGATTTGTCTAGTACTTGGGTGTGACTGTGTGTGTGTGTCCCTGAAGCTGTTACAGCCGGGCTCACATACACGAGCTGGGAAAGAAGAAGGAAGACGACGCAGAGAGATACTGATCCCCCCCATGAGAGAGGCACAGAAAAGGTGGGTGGATGAATGATGAGTGGATGGATGGATGAAAGTCTGAAGGATGGATGGATGTGTGAAAAGGTGGGTGGATGAATGATGAGTGGATGGATGAATGAAAGGGTGGATGGATGAATGATGGATTGATGGATGTATGGATGGAAGGATGAAAGGGTGGATGGATGAAGGATAGATTAGTAAAGGATAGATGTATGGATGGAAGAATGAAAGGGTGGATGGATGAATGATGGATGGATGGATGTGTAAAAAGATGGGTGGATGAATGAAGGGTGAATGGATGGATGAAAGGGTGGATGGATGAATGATGGATGTATGGATGGAAGGATGAAAGTGTGGATGGATGAAGGATAGATTGGTGAAGGATAGATTGGTGAAGGATAGATGTATGGATGGAAGAATGAAAGGGTGGACGGATGGATGGATGAAAGGGTGGATGGATGGATGAATGATGGATGGATGGATGTGTAAAAAGATGGGTGGATGAATGATGGGTGAATGGATGGATGAAAGGGTGGATGGATGAATGATAGATTGGTGAAGGATAGATATATGGATGGAAGGATGAAAGGGTGGATGGATGAAGGATGTATGGATGGATGTGTGAAAAGGTGGGGGGATGAATGATGGATGTATGGATGGGAAGATGAAAGGGTGGATGGATGTATGAATGGGTAAAAGGTTGCATGGATGAATGATGGATGAATGTGTGAAAAGGTGGGTGGATGAATGATGGGTGGATGGAAGGAAGGGTGGATGGCTAAAGGATGGATGTATGGATGGAAGGATGAAAGGGTGGATGGATGAAGGATGGATGTATGGATGGAAGGATGAAAGGGTGGATGGATGGATGTGTGAAAGTGTGGGTGGATGAATGATGGAGGGATGTGATGAGGTCTAACCGGCGCATTTATGGTTGTCAAAAGTTGATGATGAGGAGTACCAGTTTCTAGAAACTTTTGTCGGAAGGGGGTCCTTACGCCTAAAAAGGTTTTACAAGGGGGTCTCGGCATCAAAAAGTTTGAAGACCTCTGCTGTAGAGGGATTGTTGAATTCCCATAGAGTCCAAAAAAATCTGTTCTTACACTATCACCTTAAGCCTCCCCCTTTCTGATATAGTGAAACAGAGTCTGTCTGGAAATGCTTCCTGCCTCTCCCATGAACCCAATGGTAATGTTGGTCACCATTTAAAATCAGACAGTGTCTCAAGGAGCACTGCTGCACAGCCTGTCAACATACAATGGGCATAAACCAAGTACTCTTAGCTCCTTGGTCTCGTAGGGCGAGGGTGAACTCCTATTGCCACTGCCCATTCCCCCACAGAGCCACAAAGTGCACATATGGTCTTAATCTGCCCGTTCGGAATGACGTTTCGTCCTCCGGACAGATCACGATGCATCAACCAGCCCATCAGAACGCAGCAGAAGCTCTTCTGAGATGGGGGAAGCAGACCTGCGGAGTCTTAGACACCTCCACATGTTCCTGACTGTCATGGATCCTGCTCTATAAGCCCTTCCGCTGCTGTACCTTATCCACAACCAGCAGAAAAGACACCATTGTGGTCAACACCGCAGGTAAGATAAAAACATATCCCCGCATTCAAGCCCCGTACAAGAACAACACAACTGTTGCACGGAAATAGGTTGCCTGTCTACATCCAACGCCCTGGTGGGGATAGGAACATATGTCATAGTCTAAATATACATGTCTTGCACTTAGGTAAATTGAAACCTTAGCATGGGGGCACCCATTTCCATAGAATAGATTGCATCTAGCCCAGTCTTGACAATCACGTCACCGCAGCAGTGAAGCTGCGGTAAAACTTGCCCACAGTGTAGTAGGAGTCCAGCACATTGTCCCAGGCAAGCAATATCATCATTACAACCTCCACACCACATATTAACACTGTCGGTGCTCATGACGAGCTCAGCTCATGCCTCACTGTGAGGCACAGTGGTGCTGTGCTCATGACGATCTGTGCTCATCATGAACGCAGCAGAAAGCCCACGCTGGGATAATTCACCTGCTGTGCTGAATGTTCCACAAAAACGGGCGTGGTCATGACGAGCTCAGCTCGTCATGAGCACAGCGCCACCATGCAGCGTGACGAGCCGAGCTTGTCACAAGCACCACGGCGGCGCACGCAGCCTCCCCCCTGCGTCGCGGGGGAATTAGCCCCACGGCAAAGGGGTTAATAAGAGAGGCACTAGTCTGTACAACATATCTGCAGCACGAAGTCATGTGTAGAACACTGTCTATAGCGACATCTCATTCGGATCATCAGCAATTGTATGGCAACATGAGTGAGGGATGAGGCTAGAGTCCTTTCAAAATTACAATAGTCATCATTGAATCAAAATAAAGGTCAGCCCACATACAATGTGTAAGAGAGGAGGGCAGAGCAACCAGGGTATGTATGTGTATTTCACAGTAGTCCAACAAGGTGTTGGATGAGTCAGTTAGTCAAGGTAGATGACGCACTACTGCCACATAATCACAGATCAGCACACACCCCAAGCAGACATCTGTAGACTCATCACATACAATGGCAGACCATACTACATAATGACAGCCCATACCATGCACCACAGAACAACATTTCTGACTCAAACATCAAAATCAAAGTAAGCACCTGTGTGCATTTGACTCACTTGTGTACTGCTGCACTAAATGACACCATGTGAGTTTGTCCTGTAAATCAACAACACTAACTACACTGCCACTTCACAGAACACCTCCACACAATTACTCCACCTCAACAAAGGTAGCACCAACTATAAAGTTTTGAACGAATGCCAAAGTGTCAGGAAGAGTCCCTCTTGACAGCAGTAAACTCTGACCAGAGTCTCATGACAACCCTCCTCTTCCTCACACCTGCCTTCCACTCATGTGAATAAAAGTGAGTAATTGAAGAAATGAAGAGTCACTGTGCAGATTAACAACCTTCGAAATGTCCAGTCTGCATTTTAAGTCCTTAATAAAGCTCACACACTTTAACTCTGCCTCATACACAAACCATAAGTCAGCAGCACTGTATGTTATACAGGTACACTATTCTAAAGTGGAGTGCACAGTGCAGGAAAAGCATGGACAAATGACTGTATGATATGTACATGGCTTTTAAGAGGTACCACATATGACACTGCACATAGGGCATCAATGAATACATGGGTGGCACGGAGATTACAATTGTATGAAAGTAACATCTGTGTAGTATCCCTGTGGTACAGCAATGCAAGTAATGCATTGGACCAGAATGAGATAAGTTCAGTGATCAGCCCCTCATCTTTATCAACTATCTTGACATGTGTTTGCCACCAGCACAACACTGATGGCTCACGGTGACATTCCCTGGCTGTCAAACTCAACTATGAACTTCACACATACCCCTCATCTACCCATCTTCCTCCTTCACTGCTCTAAACCTGGGAGAAGCTCTGATAAAGGTGAAAATAAGGCCCTATGAGTTTCCTGATACCCTGTGCTATACCCTAGTGTGTATCTACAATTGTCTGTGTTCGAATCAGTGATGTCTGATCCAATGCTGAACTCAAACCAATTGCCAAATGCATATATTACAAACCACACCAAAAGAAGTCCAACAAGCATGGCCATGTGCAGCAAAAGAGTGGATGGGCAATGTGATCCTAGACCACCCTCGAATAGATAACATTTCTCCTCTGGCCAACTACACAGACAGCATCATCAAAACGAATCCAAAAATACATGAACGTATGTCAAATATAACCACACACCGTGTGCAACCAGACAAATCTGCTAAGACAGACATAGACACTCCACCGGTTACAAAGTGAGCATGGTGTCAATGTGTTACACAAGCATTCACATGCACAATCGCCAAATTCCACAACTCCTGCCATTCAGAAAGCGAATTAAAACTTGGCTCTTCCCTAATCCCGGTCATCTTTAATTCCATCAGCCTCCCGTCTCTTTCCATCTTAGGAGTAAGCTCTCAGCGCCAGGATACCTGTCAGGTGACAGTTGGGCTTTATAAATGTTTTAAATAAATAATAAATAAATAATCCTGACAAGTGACTGTTCAAATATAGGAGGCCATTACACAATTGTGCACACAAAACAAGCTAATAAACAAGACTCCACATTGCCCCATGTGAAATGCACACAATAAATGCACTTTAATTCGAGTCCGCCGCAGGTCAGGGTCCGTGCCAGCAGCCTGCACAGCCTCCTGGTGATTGTTGTTTCTGCACTATATTCCCTGTAACTGTGTTTTCTCCACATTTAGTGACACTGTATTTAAGCTCATTCTCTGCGATATATTCCAGGTATCTGTGTTGTTTCTATGCATTACTGCCACTGTATTTTAGCTAATTTAACATCAGGGTTCGCGCCAACAGCCCCCGCAGATCAGGGTTCGTGCCAGCAGCCCGCCAAGACCCCTGGTGATTCTTGTGTGAATCTAGTACTTGTAATATTTTGCCGTGATTGTATCTTCCTTCGCATTACTGCTACTGTATCCTTATCTGCTATTCCGCCGGACTCTCTGAGTCCATAGTTTTTCTTTGCATTGTGTTGAGCCCGTTCATCTGCAGCTGCTGCCCCTGCGGCCACTCCCACCCTAACCCAGTCCCCACTCCCACCTCCCTACCACTGGTCCCACCCCTCTCCCCTACTTAATGGCAACCGCTGGTGCATCGAAGGGGCACCTAAGGCAAGCCTGTCTGCGCCCATCCACGACCCGACCGCGACCAGCGCCAGGAGCCCTGGTACTCCCAGGCCCACCACCACGACTCTACCACCCTCCACACACTCAATCCCGGAAGGCTTGCAGATTGCGCAAGATCCTCGCCTAACGCCACCCATGGGCAGTTCTTGTGCATACCCTGCCGCAGACCCTTCACCATCAACAAGGCCCCCGATACTGCTGAAGTCCTGCCGGAAGCACGGACTGCGGAAGTCCTGACATGCAACCTCCACAATGTGCACTACCTGCAGCGATACGCCGTAGAAATCTGGGAACTGATCGACACCCTCTCACCCGACGTCGCCTTCTTCACAGAAACCTGGACCAACGCCGCCTAGGGTCCCAACATCGCCACGGCCATCCCCGATGGCTACAAGATCCAGAGAAAGGACCTCCTGCACCGCCCAGGAGGAGGACTCGCCATCGCACACAATACCTCCCTCTGACTCTCCACATCCAGCACCAGTGAGCCCCCACTCCAACACAGAACACCTCCACTTCCAGATTCAGACCAGCCCCAGAATCACGCTACGTGGCACCCTCATCTACAGACAGCCAGGACCTCGCACCCAGCCCGCAACTACCATTGCCAAGCTCGCCACAACCCACGCCATCACCTCCACAGACTACATTCCTCTCGGGGACCTGAAATTTCCCCTCAACAACTGCAACGACCCCGACTCCACCACTCTCCTCGACAACCTTGATAACCTGGAACTGAAGCAGCTCGTCAACACTCCCACCCATAGAGTGGGTCACACTCTCAACCCCATCTTTGCTGGAGGAACAAACATCTGCATCAGCCACAACACCCCGCCCCTCTGGACGGACCACCACTGCGTCCATTTCACCTTCAATACCACCACCGCACCCAAGCTAGCCCTGCACCCACCATCACGGATCTGGGGCAAGGTCACAGAGAAACACCTAAACACCACCCTCTGCCAAAACCCACCCCATGCCATGATCCACACCAAATCCCTAGCCAGGGAATTTCACCACTGGGTCGCCTGCTGCACCGATGAGCTTGCACCCCTCCACCACCCCACCAAACAACGCCCGCTGAAGGCTGCCTGGTTCACCGCAGTACTTTAAAAAAAACAGACACTCCTGCAGACGTCTAAAGAAAACCTGGTGAAAGCAGAAAGTCACGGAAGCTTGTAATAACCACAAGAGCGTCCTGAAGAAATACCACCAGCACATAAGAGACACTAAACGGACCTTCATAAGATTCAAAGTCCAGACTAACACAACCATCACCAAGGAGCTGTTCCACGTCATACAGCAGTTCACAAAACCCACTTGCGAAGCCACGTATGTCCCACCTTCCCAGAAACTCTGCAATTAGCTCGACTCCTTCTCCATCTGAAGATCAAGACCCTCTACGACAACTTCAGGGAACCAGAACGGGACACCGCCCCCCTACCAACCATCACCAACAAGCCAAACATCACGTCCTGGGATCCCACCACCATCGAACACATCACAGCAACCATGAAGAAAACACACTCAGGAGCACCAATGGACCCCTGCCCACCTCACATCTTCCACAGGGCCACTTACGTCATGGAACCCGAACTAGGACAGACCATCAACGCCTCCCTCAGATCTGGCATCTGCCCAGATGACTGAAAATGGGCGGAGGTTAAACCCCTCCTCAAGAAACTAACGGCCAACCCAATGGACCTGAAAAACTACCACCCTATCTCTCTCCTCCCCTTCGCAGCCAAAGACACTGAGAGACTTGTAAATGACCAGCTAACCGCCTTCATTGAAGAGAGCTCCATCATAGATGCCTCCCAGTCTCGATTCCACCGCAACCACAGCACCGAGACCGCCCTCCTCGCTGCCACTGATGACATCCGCATACTACTAGACCAGGGACACACTGTGGCCCTCATCCTTCTAGACCTCTATGCAGCCTTTGACACCGTTTGACATCACACGCTCACAGCCAGACTCCATGACGCGGGAATACAAGGAGAAGCCCTCAACTGGATCCAATCCTTCCTCTCCGGCAGAACCCAGAGGATTTGAGTCCCTCCCTTCCTCTTCGAACCGCTGGAAATCAACTGCAGAGTACCCCTGAGATCATCACTCAGCCCCACGCTCTTCAACATCTACATGGTCCATCTCGGCGCCATCGTCAGACAACACAGGCTCATCATCGTATCCTACGTGGACGACACCCAGCTCATCCTCTCACTCATGAGGAATCCCGATGACACTAGACGTGGCAGCCTGGATGAACGATAGCTGCTTGAAGCTCAACTCAGAGAACACCGAGGTCCTCATCCTCGGACCCTGCACCTCTGCCTAGGACAACACCTGGTGGCCCACCGCCCTCAGGAGCCCACCCAGCCCTACAGACCACGCTCGGAACCTCAGCATCATCCTTGACTCCTCCCTCTCCATGAACAGCCAGATCAACGCTGTTGCTTCCACTAGCTTCAACTGCCTTCGCATCCACTGTAAGCCCTTCAATCAATCAATCATTGGTAAAGCGCACTACATACCTGTGAGGGTCTCAAGTAAGCATGGGCTGAAAATTTGTTCCGCTAGCGGAATTTGCGGATTTTCCGCGATTTCGCGATCCGCGAATATTGTGAAATCGCGGTAAAATCGCGAATCAGCGGAGACGAATTTTCAGCCAAGCACTTACAGGGTTACAGCAGCAGATGCAAAAGTTGAAGCTAATTTTTTGTAACCCATTACAAAAGGGTTACAAAGAAATTAACTTCAAATTGGGCACCTGCTGCTGTAATTCTGTAAGTGCTTCCTGGCGCCTCGTTGCCTACTTGCAACTATTCTCTGACCCTGCTCTGACCCTTGAAGCAGGGTCAGGGAATAGTTACAAGTAGGCAATGAGGCGCCTGTCACGAAAATTAAACCTCAACAGGAAGCACTGACAGATATACAAACAAGCATTTGCAATGCAATAGGTCTCGCATTAGGAAAGTTTGAGTTATTGGTCTTGTAAATGACAATTTTTTTTATTTTGTGTTGGTTTTGAAAATAGCTAAATTAATAGCTTTGTCATTTACAATGCCAATAGATATAACTTTAGAAAATGTGACACCTATAGCATTTGTAATGCAACATGTTTTGTATTTACGTGACTTAGCTGTATTGATATTACAAAATACAATGGCTTTTAATTTTTTTAAATAAATAATACTTAAATAAAAGTGATTTTAATTTATAATGGCAATATCTTAAACTTTTGTTAATAACTTTTGTGAAGATTATGTTCAGTGTATTTTATTGTGACAAAAATCCAAGAACAGAAGTGAAATATTAACATCTTTTTGTGACATTTGTAATAAAGTTTGAAAAATTGAGAGAACATATTTGAACCAGTTCTTGAATGGTTGCGCAGATTGATGCTGGGGTGGCGCTTAGTGGTGCTGTGGTGGTGCTGAGTGGTGCTATGGTGATGCTGAGTGGTGCTGTGGTGGTGCTGAGTGATACTGTGATGGTGCTGAGTGATGCTGGGGTGGTGCTGAGTGCTGCTGTGGTGGTGCTGAGTGATGCTGTGGTGCTGCTGAGTGATGCTGTGGTGGTGCTGAGTGGTGCTGTGGTGGTGCTGAGTGATAATGTGGTGGTGCTGAGTAATGCTGTGGTGGTGCTGAGTGATGCTGTTGTGGCGCTGAGTGGTGCTGTGGTGGTGCTGATTGGTGCTGTGGTGGTACTGAGTGATGCTGTGGTGGTGCTGAGTGATGTTGGGGTGGTGCTGAGTGGTGCTGTGGTGGTGCTGAGTGATAATGTGGTGGCACTGAGTGATGCTGTGGTGGCGCTGAGTGATGCTGTGGTGGTGCTGAGTGGTGCTGTGGTGGTGCTGAGTGATAATGTGGTGGTGCTGAGCGATAATGTGGTGGTGCTGAGTGATGCTGGGGTAGCGCTGAGTGATGATGTGGTGATGCAGAGGGTAGAAAGCACAAAAAGCAGTCTAACAAAGGGCAGAAGGACAGAAAAACAAGGGGAAAACGAGTTTAACAGAGGGCAGAAGGGCACAAAAAACCAGTCTAACAGAGGACAGAAGGGCAGAAAAACAAGGGAAAAACTAGTCTAACATAGGGCAGAAGGGCATAAAAAACTAGTCTAATGGGGCAGAAAGGCACAAAAACGAGTCTAACAGAGGGCAGAAGGGCACAAAAAACGAGTGTAACAGAGGGCAGAAGGGCACAAAAACAAGGGAATAGCAGAGGGCAGAAGGGCACAAAAAGCGAGTCTAACAGAGGGCAGAAGGGCACAAAAACAAGGGTAAAATGAGTCTAACAGACGGCAGAAGGGCACAAAAAACGAGTCTAACAGGGGGCAGAAGGGGAGAAAATCAAGGGAAAAACGAGTCTATCAGAGGGCAGAAGGGCAGAAAAACAAGGGAAAAACAAGTCTAACAGAGGGCAGAAGGGCACAAAAAACGAGTCTAACAGGGGGCAGAATGAATCCCGCCCTGCGTGTTTGTCCACGAAAATGCCACCTTTTTGTGCAATACCTCCACTCAACTGGAGTACTTTCTACTGTCTAATCAGTAAGTGCTCCCTTGTTGGCTAAATGTATAGGGGCATATTTACAATAACTGGCGCATCCCCAGGGATGCGCCAGTTAGTGTGCGCCGCAGCGCCACCACCCATGGTGCGCCGCATTTACAATGTGGCAAAAATGGCACAGATGCGTCACGCATCTCTGCCGTAAAAGCAGCGCATTGCTGGAGCTGCGTTGAGCTTGCGACGCAGTTCCAGCAATGCTCTGGGGGGCCCTATCTCCCCAATACTGCATCAAGCCTTGCGCCTGCTTCAAGCAGGTGCAGGTTTTTGACGCAGCATTTGCCTAAAAGTGACTGAGTGAATTCTTGTAGATTTCACTCAGCGACTTTTAGGAGGCGTTCTTGCGCAGGAACGCCCTCCCCTGCACCGGAACGCCTCCAGATGGCGCAGGGCTTTACAACGTGACGCATCTCTCAGATGCGTCACGTTGTAAATACCCAGCACCTTGGCGCATCTTTTGTGCTGCCGCTGCGTCAAAAAAAGGGCTTGGTAGAGGGTGGGAGCGTTGAACCAGAGGGTGGCAGTGATGAACCAGAGGGAGGCAGTGATGAACCAGAGGGTCACAGTGATGAACCAGAGGGTGGCAGTGCTGAACCAGAGGGTGGCAGGGGTGAAACAGAGAGTGGCAGTGATGAACCAGGTGGTGGCAGGGGTGAACCAGAGGGTGGCAGTGCTGAAACAGAGGGTGGCATGGGTGAACACGAGGGTGGCAGTGGTGAACCAGAGAGTCGCAGTGGTGAACCAGAGAGTGGCAGTGCTGAACCAGAGGGTGAAAGTGGTTAACCAGAGGGTGGCAGTGGTGAACCAGAGGTGCTGTGATGAACCAGAGGGTGGCAGTCGTGAACCAGAGGATGGCAGTGGTGAATCAGAGGTGCTGTGATGAACCAGAGGGTGGCAGTTGTGAACCAGAGGGTGGCAGTGGTGAACCAGAGGGTGACAGTGCTGTACCAGAGGGTGGCAGGGGTGAACCAGAGGGTGGCAGGGGTGAACCAGAGGGTGGCAGTGGTGAACCAGAGGGTGGCAGTGCTGAACCAGAGGGTGACAGTGGTTAACCAGAGGGTGGCAGTGGTGAACCAGAGGTGCTGTGATGAACTAGAGGGTGGCAGTTGTGAACCAGAGGGTGGCAGTGGTGAACCAGAGGGTGACAGTGCTGTACCAGAGGGTGGCAGGGGTGAACCAGAGGGTGCTGTGATGAACCACAGGGTGACAGTGGTTAACCAGAGGGTGGCAGTGGTGAAACAGAGGTGCTGTGATGAACCAGAGGGTGGCAGTCATGAACCAGAGGGTGGCAGTGGTGAACCAGAGGGTGACAGTGCTGTACCAGAGGGTGGCAGGGGTGAACCAGAGGTGCTGTGATGAACCAGAGGGTGGCAGTCGTGAACCAGAGGGTGGCAGTGGTGAACCAGAGGGTGACAGTGCTGTACCAGAGTGTGGCAGGGATAAACCAGAGGGTGCTGTGATGAACCAGAGGGAGAGGGTGGCAGTGCTGTACCAGAGGGTGGCAGGGGTGAACCAGAGGGGGGCAGGGGTGAACCAGAGGTGCTGTGATGAACCAGAGGGTGGCAGTCGTGAACCAGAGGGTGGCAGTGGTGAACCAGAGGGTGACAGTGCTGTACCAGAGGGTGGCAGGGGTGAACCAGAGGGTCCTGTGATGAACCAGAGGGTGACAGTGCTGTACCAGAGGGTGGCAGGGGTGAACCAGAGGGTGCTGTGATGAACCAGAGGGTGACAGTGGTTAACCAGAGGGTGGCAGTGGTGAAACAGAGGTGATGTGATGAACCAGAGGGTGGCAGTCATGAACCAGAGGGTGGCAGTGGGGAACCAGAGGGTGACAGTGCTGTACCAGAGGGTGGCAGGGGTGAACCAGAGGTGCTGTGATGAACCAGAGGGTGCCAGTTGTGAACCAGAGGGTGGCAGTGGTGAACCAGAGGGTGACAGTGCTGTACCAGAGTGTGGCAGGGAGGAACCAGAGGGTGCTGTGATGAACCAGAGGGAGAGGGTGGCAGTAGTGAACCAGAGGGTGGCAGGGGTGAACCAGAGGGTGGCAGTGGTGAACCAGAGGGTGGCAGTGCTGAACCAGAGGGTGACAGTGGTTAACCAGACGGTGGCAGTGGTGAACCAGATGTGCTGATATGAACCAGAGGGTGGCAGTCGTGAACCAGAGGGTGACAGTGCTGAACCAGAAGGTGGCAGGGGTGAACCAGAGAGTGGCAGTGCTGAACCAGAGGGTGGCAGTGGTGAACCAGAGGGTGGCAGGGGTGAACCAGAGTATGGCAGGGGTGAACCAGGGGTGAACCAGAGGGTGGCAGTGGTGAACCAGAGGGTGGCAGTGATGAACCAGAGGGTGGCAGTGGTGAACCAGAGGGTGCTGTGCCCATACACGACCGCATTGGTAACTTCGCTATGCAAGAGGCCCGCAAACACGCAAAAAGCCCCACGAACATGCAAAAAACACTGCAAACACGCAAAAAACCCTGCGAACACGCAAAAAACCAAAAATCAGCAAATTCCACGAATTCACAGATTTTGCGGATTGCGAATTTGAATTTGCAAATTTCGCCCACACTTAGTCTCAAGGCGCTGGGGGTTACTGTTCAAACAGCCAGGTCTTGAGTATCCTCATGAAGGTCAGCAGGTCTTGGGTCTGTTGTAGGCTCAGTGTGAGGGTGTTCCATGTCTTGGCGGCGAGGTGAGGGAAGGATCTCCCATCGGTGGTTGTTCTTCTGATGCCCAGGACGGTGGCGAGTGAGAGGTTGGCGGAGCGTAGCTGACGGTTGGGGATGTAGAAGGAGAGCCGTCTGTTGAGGGAGGCTGGGCCGGTCTTGTGAAGTGCCTTGTGTGCGTGGGTGAGGAGCTTGAAGGATATCCTCTTGTTGACGGGGAGCCAGCACAGGTTTCTCAATTGGGGGGTGATGAGGCCGTGGCATGGTACGTACAGGATCAGTCGTGCTGAGGCGTTTTGGTATGTATTGTAGTTGTTTGATGATCTTGGTCGGGGCTCCTGCGTAAAGAGCAATTTCCATAGTCGAGTCTGCTGCTGACGAGGGCCTGCATGACTATCTTTCTTGTATCTGTCGGGGTACATCTGTAGATCTTGCAGAGCATGTGGAGGGTGTTGAAGCACCAGTAGGAGACGTCGTTGACTTGCTTGGTCATTGAAAGCGTTGAGTCAAGGATGATTCCCTGGTTGCGTGCATTGTCGGTGGGTCTTGGGACTTCCCCCAGAGCCGTCGGCCACCTTTAGTCGTCCCAGGCTGAAGGGTTGGAGCTGAGGATGAGGACCTCTGTCTTGTCCGAGTTCAGCTTCAGATGGCTGGTCTTCATTCAGTCGGTGACTGCCTTCATTCCTTCGTGGAGGTTGGCTTTGGCGTTGATGGGGTCCTTGGTGAGGGAGAGCATCAGCTGAGTGTCATCGCCATAGGAGATTATGTTGAGGTTGTGCTGTTGGGCAGCGTGTGCGAGCGGGGCCATGTAAATGTTGAACAGCTTTGGGCTGAGAGAGGATCCGTGGGGTATGCCGCAGATGATCTCGGAGGCTTTGGAAAGGAATGGGGGGAGGTAGACGCTCTGGGTTCTGCCGGAGATTAAGGAGGTGGTCCAATCCAGAGCCTTGTCTGAGATACCTGCGGCGTGGAGGCATGCGGGTGGTGTGCGGTGGCAGACGGTGTCAAAAGTGGCAGAGAGGTCTAGGAGGATGAGTGCTGCGGTCTCGCCGTTGTCCAGCAGGGTCCTGATGTCATCAGTGGCGGCGATGAGGGCAGTCTCTGTGCTGAGGTTGCTGCAGAACCCTTACTGGGAAGGGTCCAGGATTCTGTTTTCTTTGGGGTAACGGGTTAGTTGTCTGTTGACAGTTTTCTCGATGACCTTGGCCGGGAAGGGGAGCAGAGAGATGGTCCGGAAGTTCTTGAGGTCTCTTAGGTCTGCCTAGGTTTTTTGAGTGGGGCGTTGATCTCGACGTGTTTTCAGATCTCTGGGAAGGTCGCAGTCTCAAGGGAGAAATTGATGACGTTGCGCAGGTGGGGTGCGATGCAGCTGCTTGCTCTGTTGAAGATGTGGTGCGGGAATGGGTCTGACGGAGAGACGGAGTGGATTGTGCGCATGGTTTTGATGGTGTCATCGATGCTCACGCTGACCTGGGCTAGCAGGGAGTCGTGGTCAATGGTGTGCAGAGGGTCTGTTGTGTTGCAGTCTGTTGGGGTGTGGAAGCTGTTGTGAATGTCTGCTATCTTGCGGTGGAAGAAGGTGTCAAGGGAGTCGCACAGGGCTTGCGACGGCAGGATGTCATTGGTGTTGGAGCTGGGGTTGGAGAGTTCCTTCACAATGTTGAAGAGCTCCTTGCTATTGTGTGCATTGTTGTTGAGGCAGTCTTTGAAGGAGGTCTTCTTGGCCGCCCTTATGAGGTGCTAGTGGTTGCGGATGACGTCCTTGTGTGCTGGGTGACTGTCCGGAGTTTGTTCCCTGTGCCATTTCTTTTCTTGTTTCCGGCAGGCTTGCTTGGAGGCTAGGAGTTCTGGGGTAAACCAGCTGGCCCTCTTGCTATTGAAATTATTTGGAAACTACAATCATTTACGTCATAAAGCTAAACTAGTTACTATTATTGTATTCTGTCTACCATACTGTGACCTTTCTCTGTCTACCCACCATTCTCTGATTTGGTACCTTGGGACTTTTTCTGGGTTGCCTAATGAAATCTGAATATTGAGACACCTTTCTCAACACAAACTATATCCTGCCGTTCTTTTAAAAAAACACTAGTATAACTTTTTTTTCTGTATTCCTTGCCTGCGCGGTTTTGGTATAACTCAAGCCACAATCACTGTATTTGACTTAAGACTCACCACTATCTGAGAATGTAGATAAGGCTTTGACGCTATGACACCACAAAATCATCCTAATCACTTCTTCACACTAGGTGATTTCTCTGTTCCTCTTGGGGTCAACTGCTATCATACTACACAACTAAAACATTCTTTCTTATCCTCTTCAACAGCCTTGAGAAAGCCCCGGCGCAAATCGCCAAGAGGGGGCGAAACACGTGTCGGCTGTCCTTGTCCTATGAACAATAATAAAGACACTTCACTGCAATCAAAACTAGTTCTGTCCTTTATATTACGATCTGGAAAGAACGGATACTAATCCTGAAAAAACTGATGTGAATTTCTGTGGAGTACACACTTACCATTTCTCAAACCTGGCCCTCTTGCTGGTGTCTCTGTGGGGGGTTTCTTCAGCAGGGCGAGGGTGTTGGCACAGTCCTCGATTCAGCATCTGAGGCTGTGGGCAGCGTCGTCGGTGTCGGAGGGTTCGCTGAGAGCGAGGTCTGCGTGTAGTTGGTCTTCAGTGATTTTGTTCCAGCAGCGGAGGGGAATCTGTTGGGTGCGGTGGTATGTGGTGGGCTTCTGGAAGGCGAAGGTGGTGCAGCGGTGGGCGGTCCAGAGGAGTTCGGTGGTGTGGCTGACAGAGACGTGCGGGCTTGAGGAGAAGACGGGGTCGAGCGTGTGGCCGGCGGAGTGGGTGGGCTTTGTAACGAGTTGCTTCAGTCCGAGATTGGCGAGGTTATCGATTAGGGTTGTGGAGTTGTTGCTGTTGTTCTCAAGGTGAAATTTCAGGTCTTTGAGGAGGATGTAGTCGGTGGAGGTCAGGGCGTGCGTGCTGATCAAGTCGGCGATGGAGTCGCTGAACCGGGGGTGGGGTCAGAGGGGATCGGTAGACGAGGGTGACTCTGAGGGTGGAGTTAGGGTCTGTGTGGATCTGGAAATGCATGTGAGCATGTCGTCGGTGCTAGTCGAGACCCTGATGCTGTTCTTGTGGACAATGGCGTTTCCTCCTCCGACTCCGTTGGTGCGGTCTCTGCGGGTGATCTTGTAGCCATTTGGGATGGCTATGGAGATGTTGGGTGCAGAGGAGTAAATAAAGCAGGTCTCTGTCAGGAAGGCAATATCCGAGGATGTTGTGTTGAGCAGGTCCCAGAGCCCGATGGCATGCTTGCGTGCGGAGCGAATTTTCAGTAGTATGCATCAGAGGTGGTTGGGGTCTATCTTGGCGGGTAGTTCGTCGGCTCCGAGGCTGGTGTAGCTGCAGTTCTGGCAGGTGAAGGAGCCATGTGTGCGTTTCGGGGCAGCCTTGAAGCAGGTGTGGCTCCGTTCAGAGTTGAGAGCATGCAGAGTGCTGGCATCGTAGTGGCGGCGGTCATCATTGCAGGTGCGGGGACCAGGGGTTCCGGTGCTGGGCTCAGTCATGGGGGGGACGCGCACAGAAGGGCTTGCCTTAGGTGCGCTAGTGGCGCAGCCACGCAGAGGCCAGCATATATGGGGAGGTGGGAGGGAGGAGCTGCTGGGCAGCGAATAGGCAGTTGGCAGTCAGGGGGCGGGGCACAGATGACACAGCGGTGAGGGCGTTGAGGGACAACGAAGGTCACAGAAGGAAAAAGGGGCACATAATTGAGGGAAAAACTAGCGGCAAAGAAGGCAAAAAGGCACAAAATCGAGTGGAACAGAAGGCAAAAGAGGCAGAGAAACTAGAGAAAACGAGTGGCACAGAGGGCAGAAGGGCACAAAAAACGAGTGGAATAGAAGGCAAAAAGGGCACAAAAAACGAGTGGAACAGAAGGCAAAAGGGGCAAAGAAACAAGACAAAAATGTGTGGCACAGAGGGCAGAAGGGCACAAAAAATGAGTGGAACAGAGGCCAGAAGGGCACAAAAAATGAGTGGAACAGAAGGCAAAAGAAGCACAAAAACGAGGGAAAAACTAGTGGCACAGAGGGCAGAGGACACAAAAAAACGAGTGGAACAGAGGGCAAAAGGGGAAAGCGAGCGGCACAGAAGGCAGAAGGGCACAAAAAATTAGTTGAACAGATGGCAAAAGGGGCACAAAAGGAGGGAAAAATGAGTGGCACAGAGGGCAGAAGGGCACAACAAACGAGTGGCACAGAGGGCAGAAAGGCACAAAAACGAGGGTAAAACGAGTGGCACAGAGGGCAAAAGGGAACAAAAAACGAGAGGAACAGAAGGCAAAAGGGGCACAAAAACAAGGGAAAAAGGAGTGGCACAGAAGGCAGAAGGGCACAAAAACGAGAGGAACAGAAGGCAAAAGGGGCACAAAAATTAGGGAAAAACGATTGGCAAGAGGGCAGAAGGGCACAATAAACAAGTGGGGAGGAGGAGCTACGCGGGCATCCAAGATGGTCGCGTGAGCAGAGAGCTCCCGAGACCCGCTGCCCTTATTGATTTATCCTTCAGCTATCCTGGTCACTTTGACGGGCTTTTGAAGTGTTACTCTTTCTGATGCTGCTGAACTTTTTTGGGCCGAGATCGGACTTCGGGGACCATTTTTATGGCGTCTCTAACTTCCTGGCCTAGCCCCGGACGGGACCGGGGACTCCGCTGCCTTGGATGGCCGAGTAGTAATGCAACAGCAGCGGCTGCTTGGCATTTGCTTCACCGATGGTGTGCCACTTTCACTTTCGGTTTCTGGTCCTCCCTTGTATTGACTGCCTGAGACCTGCTCTTTAATCCTGGTTTGGTGTGCTCACTGGCAACACGCTTTCTTCACAGTGCCGGCTCAGTGGTCTGTGACAATTTCTTGCAAAAACCAGACTTTCGAGGTTCGAGGATCGCCGATGTCCTGTCGCACCCGGGTGGTCCCCGTGAGGTGCTGAATTCAACATGGCGACGAAAACCGAGGTGGAGAAGCGCAGGAAGGCCACTACTCGTGGGGGATCGGTCCAGTCTAACGTGATTGATCGCTACACACAACCGAGAGGTTCCCCCAGTGCTGCCAGCCGCGGCTTGGAAGACCCAAAGACGGACATGGCGACCTCCTCGGAAGTGTCACTTCAAGACCTACTGGCCGCCATTGCGGGGCTCAGGGCTGATATGGGCCAGCAGTATGAGGCCATTGTGTCCAAAATAGACACAGTGGCGGTTGATGTTGCCCTTATTCGAGCCGATTCAGCCAAGACGAACGAGAGGGTCAAGGCACTGGACCTAAAAGCATCCAGTCTGGTGACGGACATGGCGGAAGCGCAGTCGGAGATTGGGAATCTGCGTTCATCACAAGACCTGTTAACCAAACGCATGGAGGAATACGACAATAGGGCCCGACGGAACAACATTCGCCTAGTCGGAGTGCCGGAGGACAGTGGTGCTCCCTCGATCGATTTACTGGTTGAGGAGCTAATTGTTGCTAAACTCGCTCCCGCAGGCCTTGGTAAGTTCTTTGCGGTCGAGCGCGCCTATCGCTTCTCAGGTGGACAGGTAAAGCCGGGGGGACCTCCGAGGCCTATAATTGCTAGGCTGTTTCACTTTCGAGACAGGGACGCCATTCTTCAGGCCGCCCGCAAGCACGGCCCGTTGAAGTTTGATAACAACTCTGTCTCGATCTATCCTGACTTCACTCCTCAAGTGCAGCGGCAATGTTCTGGATTCCTCGGAGTGAAGCATCGCTTGAGGGATTTGGGACTAAAATATGCTATGTTGTTTCCCACTTGCCTGCGTATTGAATACAGGGACCGTGCTTATTTCTTCGATCAGCCAGACAGTGCCAGTGACTGGTTGGACTCGTTGCCAAAGGACGACGCCGAGAGCGGAGGCCCCGGAGGCGCGGACGGAGGTGCAACGGCGCAGGACTGAATTTGGGCCCCCGAGGTCCGGTTTTGGATCATAAACTTTACAGAGTAACTTTTATCATGTGCTTTATGTTTATGTCCGGGGTGTGGCGGGTTGGGGTAGTTTCTCCCTTCCTCCTCAGGGGTTTCTTTGTGTAGATCAGATGGGGCGACAGGCACACTGCAGTTTGGGGTGGTTCTATAGTCAGCAGGGGTGCAGGGTGGGGGGCATTGTAACAGGTTCATGGTCGGGGGTGGGGACTTGGTTTTGTTGCGTGTTTTTTGTTTCTCTTTTCACATGGTACTCTATTGCTTGCGTACATCCTTGATCCGAGGTTCCGGGAGGGGGTCGCGTGGAGTCACTCGTTTTGGGATGGGGGGGGTGAGATGAAGGTTCTTTCTTGGAACGTCAATGGTTTGGGAGACAGAATTAAACGTGGAATTGTGCTGCAATTTATAAGGCGTCATGCCCCTGATGTTGTTTTACTTCAAGAAACCCATTTGATTGGTAATGCCTGTAAAGCTCTTGACCGCCGAGGCTACCGGCTTGTCGCTCATGCTGGTTTTACGTCCGGCTCCCGAGGGGTGGGTATAATGGTAAAATCCTCCTTGGCCCTCGAGATTGATGATGTCACCCTTGATGATCGGGGACGCTATGCTGCTGTCTCGGGGAGATGGGAGGGGAAGCTAATTGTAATAGTTGCTGTATATGTTCCCCCGGGGCTGCAGGCTACCACTTATGCTGATCTCGGCAGGACTCTCCTGGGACTCCCTGATGGCCTACTGATTATGGGTGGGGATTTTAACTCTGTGATGTCTGGTGAATGTGATTGGTTGCCCCCTAGAGTTCTGCCATTGTCCCAGATGTGGCTGACTGACATGGCCGAAACTTTTGGCCTGGTGGACGTCTGGCGATCGCTACACCCCTCACAGACACAATACACTTTCCACTCGGGTGCCCATGGCAGCCTCTCAAGGATAGATTACTTTTTCATGCTGACTTCTAACTTATCCTTGGTGCGGGAAGTTCGACATCTCCCTAGGGGTATTTCAGATCATCCCCCCTTACTGCTCGAGGTTTCCGTGGGTGGTCTTTCTGGAAGCAGAGTTCCCCCTGTCCCGCCCTGGCACTTTCGGAACCCTCGGCTCCGCTCAGATTTGGTTAAGGCAATCGACTGCTACTTCGATGAGAATGTAGGTTCAGTAGCTTCCCCTACGGTTCTTTGGGAGGCCTTCAAGACTGTTATACGAGGTTCCGCACTGTCTCTTATTTCTGCTCAAAGGAAAGCTAGAAGGGAGGCTGTGCTAGCCCTTGAGACCGAAATTACCACGCTTGAAAGTGAGCTGGGTGGGGACGATACGCCTGCGCTCCTACACACCTTGGAGCTGAAGCAGGCGGATTATAGAGCCTGTGTGACTGATGCTGCAAAGGTGATGCGTGTGAATCAGCTGGGCCGTTTGTATGATGTGGGCGACAAGGCTAGCAAACTCCTTGCGTGGCTGGATAAGGCTGAAAGAATGAATCGTGTTGTACCCGTCATTACCCGCGAGACTGGTGAATGTGTGTATGACCCCGGTGAGATTGTTGACTGTTTCGTGGACCATTTTCGGAAGGTTTATAGCCCGGTGAGTGACCGTGATGAGGCCGACTCCCGTTTACTGCTGCAAGATATTGCTCTTCCCTGTGTCTCAGAAGAGGATAGATTAGCCCTGGAAGCTCCTTTTACGGTGGACGAGATCGCTCTCGCCATTAGATTCTTGCGTTCGGGTAAAGCGATGGGGCCCAATGGTTTGCCTATCGAGCTCTATAAACTTCGACCAGACAAAATGGCCGTCCACTTGCGGACCATGTTTCTGGATGCATTTGAGGCTGGAGTCCTTCCGTCTGAACAGCGCCTGGCTACCATAGTGGTCATTCATAAAGACGGCAAGCCTCGGGACCGCTGCACCTCCTACCGCCCCATCTCATTACTGAACGCTGAGCCTAAAATTCTTGCCAAAGTCCTGGCAAATCGGTTGTTGACTGTAATCTGCGACTTGATCCATCCGGATCAATCCGGTTTTATACCCCATCAAAACACAGCCCTTAATCTGCATAGACTCCACGGCGTACTCGCGAGAGCTGGAACTCTCACTGGGCCTGCGGTGGTGGCCTCCCTAGATGCCACAATGACTTTTGATACCATTGAATGGCCATATCTGTGGGCGGTCCTTTCCAAATTCGGCTTCGGCCCTAGTTTCATTGCGTGGGTGAGGCTCCTGTACGAGCAACCGTTGGCTCAAGTTGTAGTGAATGGCAGAAGCTCCGACCCATTTCCATTGGGACGCGGCACCCGTCAGGGGTGCCCGCTTTCCCCACTTCTGTTCGCACTGGCGCTTGAGCCCCTTGTGGCATGGCTCCGCTGGGAACCCTCGATTAAAGGGATCCGGTGGGCGCCGGATTTGGAGGATCGCGTCTCGCTTTACGCCGACGACATCCTTCTCTATTTCACCTCTCCCCAGAAGTCTTTGAACGTACTCTTTGACGTTCTCACTTCTTTTGGTAAGAACTCCGGGCTGGGTATCAATTGGACCAAGTCCTGTGTTTATGTCATAGCGGGGGTGTTACGACCGCTGCCCCGTAGGTTTCCTATTCAGGTGGCGGAAGATGGTTTCAAATATCTGGGGGTCTATGTCTCCATGAATTCCGCGATGAGATACGATCGGAACCTCTTCGCTCCCCTCCGTCGCCTCAAGCAAGATGTGCGGCGGTGGCGTGAACTGCCCTTGTCCCCATTGGGACGAGCGGCACTTTTTAAAATGATGTCGCTCCCTAGGTTTCTTTATGCCTTGCAGAATTTTTTCGACCCAGTCCCCGCTCGCTATTTCCGTGAAATCGACAGCCTTCAGCGGCAATTGATTTGGGATGGACATGCCCGTATCGCATTATCTAAACTTACACTCCCCTGGTACGATGGCGGTATTGCTTTACCCGACATTAAACGATACTACTGGGCCTCGCATTTAAGCGCAATTAACCATGTGACATATTCTTCGGAGCCCGCTCCCGCTTTTGCCCTGGATAAACTCCTGTTGCCAGGCGGCAACTTCAATAGAGCTTTGTACTCGAAGTCACCACTCCGTCTCCTGACTGGTCCTACGAAATGTGCAGTGCGTGCCTGGAAGGATGCGACTGTGGCTACGGGTTGGGGCGGCAAATTGACGCGTATGACCCCGTTGTATGATTCTGAGCGGCTGGGCAACCTGTGGCAGACGAAAGGGTTTGATAGATGGGATATGATCGGGATTAGTAAGGTGGAGGATCTCTGGGCCAGGGGTACTGTGAAATCCTTTGAGGCCCTGAAGGTGGAATATCAACTGGATGATAAGGAGTATTTCCGGTATCTTCAGGTGCGGCATGCCTTATCCTCCGTTTTTCCCCCCGGAACTGACGTCCCCCAGTCATCCCCGTTGGAAGATCGTATCCTTGATGGCCACGTCCCTGATAGCACGATTTCTTTAATCTATAAGAAACTCGTTAACAACAGAGCTGACCTGCAGGAGAAGCTCTGTGCCTCCTGGGTGGCGGATGGGATCGAACTAGACGACGAGGACTGGCAAATGGCTATTTCTTCCCCTAAGGAGGTGGCTATTCCGGCTCGGCTTCGTTTTATCCAACTAAAGATCCTCCACCGTGTGTATGTGACTGCTACGCGTCTGGTGCGAATGGGGCTTGCGGCGGACGGACTATGTAGATGTGGATGTGGTATGGATGGTACCTTTCTTCATGTCTTGTGGGAATGCCCGGTTATCTCAGCCTTCTGGTCCAGGGTCCATGATGTGATGGGACGTGTTACTGGAGTCCCCCTCCTTCCCAAGGCACGACGCTGTTTGCTCAATGTGTGGGAGCCTACGGACTGTACGGCTGCCCAGACCTTCTGGGTCACTCTGGGCAACATGGTTGCCAAGAGAGACATAGCTCAGCTCTGGGGCTCCAATAGACCGCCGAGGCTCAGTGCCTGGAAAGAAAACATGGACTGGTGCATGTTTTGAGAGAAGACGGTGTACGAGGCACGGGGTCGCCCTAGAAAGTGGAACAGGGTCTGGGCACAATGGAATGCTTACCGAGGTGATATTTGTACCCCTCCGCTTGATTATGCCGAGGCCATTCCCTCCTCCCCATGAATTGCGTTCCTTTCGTTATTTACATTCTACATTCCCTCCATAAACCCCCTCCCATGTTAGACTTGCTCCCATTCTTGTATACTGTTTCCCGTTTTTCCCCTCCTCCTGTGAGCCTTGCCAGTATTTTACCATGTGTTTGTTGTTTGTTCGTTTTTCACTTGACAAAATTACAAAATTGAACCTTGGCTATCCTCTTGATTGTTGTATAATGCACTACACCATAATGGAACGCTAAGTGGCCACCCCTATTACATACATTACATACTGTGTTCTACTTTCTGAATGTTTGTCATAGCGGCCGGCCCAACAGGGTTGTAGGCAGACGCTGTGTATTGTGCATTTGATAAATAAAGGTTTTAAAAAAAACAAAAAAAAAAACAAGTGGAACAGGGGGCAAAAGGGCACAAAAAAAGAGTGGAACAAAGGGCAGAAGGGCATAAAAAACAAGTGGAACAGAAGGCAAAAGGGGCACAAAAAAACCGAGGGAAAAAACGAGTGTCACATAAGGCAGACGGGCACAAAAAACAAGTGGAGCAGAAGGCAAAAGGGGAATGAAAGCAAGGGAAAAACGAGTGGCCCAGAAGGCAAAAGGGCACAGAACTGCCAGAAAAACAAGTTGCACAGAGGCAAAATACAGAACACAGATATACAGGGACAGCTAAGAACCGAAGGCAGAACAGGCAGAGAGGCACGGGGGCAGCGAGGGGAACAGAAGGTAAAACCGGGCAGAGACACGGGGCAGCGAGGGGAACAGAAGGGAAAACCGTGCAGAGATTTGGGGGCAGTGAGGAGTTCAGAAGGTAAGACGGGGCAGAGAGAGCACGGGGACGGTGAGGGGAACAGAGGGAATAAAAAGGGGCACGGACCACGTACAGGCAGTGGGGGAAGACAGGCAACAGCAGTCACAGACACAACAATGCAAATACAGGCAATACAATAAAAACAATAAAGCAGAGGATGAACAAACCTACCTACAGCCTACCACTGGCTACCAGGGATGAGGCACAGGTGGTAGCCTGCAGGTGGTGGAGGGCCTCAAACTTTCTCAGCAGAGGCAGCTGGGGCAAGGACACAAAGGCGGAGCTGTGAGGAGGAGGAGCAACCTACCTGGTGGGGTCAAGGGTTGCTCCTGCAAATGGATCCCCCCCTTCTGCAGAATGACCATCACCCACTCACTCATAACCAGCAGACTGGACTATGGCATTGCTGTCTATGCAGGAATCAACAGAACACTTCTACACAAGCTCCAAACCATCCAGAACGCCGCAGCCAGACTCGTCCTCGGGACACCGGGTCACGAGCACATGACCCAACACCTACGAAGCCGCCACTGGCTCCCCATTGAGAAGAGGGTCACCTTCAAATTTCTCACACATGCTTACAAATATCTCAACAACATAGGACCCAAATACCTCAATGAGAGAGTATCCTTCCACGTACCAAAGAGGAACCTCTGCTCCGCCGACCTCACCCTGGCAGATGTCCCCGCATCCGCAGAAACAGAACCAGTGGGAGAACTTTCTCCTACATCACCCTAGGCACATGTGTGTGCGCCATATGGCACTCCCGGAAAATGCAAAAAAGTGTATTTTTCAAAGAAATCTCAAACTACCGTCAACTTGAAGTTGGTGGTAATGTGCGATTTTTGAAGGCAAAATCACACAACTTTGGTGCTTCCAGAATTGCATTTAAGGAATCGCAATTTGCCATTCCTTGAATGCATTCGCAGAGTAGGGAATCACAAATTTTGCGATTCCCTATTGTGCAAGGGCCTTTTGGGATGATACATCCCAAAAGGCTTTTTCCCATTTGTAAACATGACGATTCTGAGAATTGGCCCATTTGCAAATGGGAAAAAGGTTTCATATATATGTCCCAAAACTTTTACTAATACACTCACCAGTACCTCTGCAGCACCTCATAGCCACCCATATTTGCCAAGGACCTAGTCCACCAGGAACTCCAGCTCCTCTGTGGTGAAGGGACGGGCTCTGATGTTCTCTGTACGAGCCGCGACTGGGTCCAGGGTAGAGGTACAGCAGCAGTTGGTGGTGATGAATGGCAGGCAGCAATGTCTGAATGCAAGTGACAAGTATGGCTCTCTCACATACATTTATAGGCACCTAGGGTTGTTCCAGTGGTACTCTGCTGATGCAATTCGTCCGCCTGGTCTGCATTTTTCAACTGTGGCCAATGCCTGTGACAGCAGTGGTGGACCACGCCTACCGGGATGTTCAAAACTGAAAGGGACTACTGCGATGGCGGTCTCTACCGCAGTCTTGCATCATACAGTTGTGCCAATGCCTGTCACCACAGTGGCAGAGCATGCATACTCCACCTGTAAACACATTGTGCATTAGCATTCTCGCTTTGCAAATTGCATCACTGATCACAATACATTTTCCAAAAATAATTTCAGCTCGTAAAGTGAATTGAGAGTGTGACATTTAAATTAAGTATGCCCACACATGTTAAATGAGTACACATGATTAAATACATTGGTATGTCTTTACTCACATGTCTAATTTCATCCATGTGGGCATGTATACAGATTTCTTGTTGAATTGCTTATCATTTTTGTGAACATGCAAATGTGTTAAATGCAATCTCTTCCCAAAGTCATGATGGACTGACTATGTAATGTGCATATATCTCTGTAGACAGTGCTGTATTTACATTGTTATTTTTCCAGCTTACACTCCCTGAGCTCATTTTGTAATGATGTTGTACTTAGTGTGACTAAAGCTTGAGATTGTGCAGTGACAGCAGCTACATCCAACTCAGCATTGATGCTGGTAGCCACATGTTCTGTGTTAGCTACACACAGGGCTGGGGACACATGATGTAGCAGTGTACCATACACCATACACATAGTCTGATTTAGATTTGACAGTAGTTAGTATGTACATCCTGGCTACATGAATGACTACAGGAGTTCAAAGTGTCTATGCATGTCACATGTGCAGTAAGCTGTTTTGCTAGTCCTGTCAATGTTGTGGTTGTATTATGCATTATGTAAGATGTTACTCACATCTCTTCTCTGACTCATTTTTACATGTGTCCCCTGCCACAATACATAGGAGATGACCACTTGTGTATCAGCCTTTCCCAGAGCTTGAGACAAAAGAGGATAACGACATCATTAGGGAATTTTGTCTAAATCGCCTTACCCTTTAAAGAGCTATGTGCTCATTTGGAGACCCATGTGAGGCGTCACAGAACATATCCAACAGCTTTGACAGCAACAGTAAAGGTGATAGCTGCCCTGCATTATTTTGCTACTGGCTTGTTTCAGTACATGGTGGCCATAACAAGTGGGATGTCTCAACCTATGTTCAGCATGGTGTTGCGTGATGTCCTCTTCACATTGTTGACCCACAAGGACAGCTACATTCACTTTCCAAGGAGACATGAATTGGCATATGTGAAGGGGGAATTGTATGACCTTGGTCACATACCTCATGTTGTTGGAGCCATTGACTGCACACACGTTAGCCATTACCATTCAATTAACGTGCAAGTAATATGCCAGGCAGATATGATTATCTCCCATGTATGTGCCAAATTTCTACGTTCTGCACATGACTCCTACATACTGCATAACAGCATCATCCCACATTTGATGGAAAATCTGCACCCGGAGCGTGTGTGGCTTGTTAGTGAGTGAACTGTGTCAAGTAGTGTGCTGTATGTGTGACATGCATTTCTCCTCAACTATTTCTATTACAAACTGTGTTTCTCATGTAGTGTAGTTCCTATATTCCCAATAGGCTCTGCGCATTGGAATAATATATCCTCTAGATGTGACGTAAGACTTATGTCTACTAGGTCTCTATCGAATATATTAGACTTAATTGTGAGTGCCAGCTAGCTCAGAGGTCACTAGAAACTTTCTCAAATTCACAAGAAGGAATTCGTTTCTGACAACAGCATAAACATGGCAACTTTGTCTCCTCAAGATAAAACTGATCTTCAGAGTCGTGGAAACAATAGATAGATATTTTACTCAGCCATTCATGCATGCTTCGTTTCACCAGAAGTGCAGAGAAATAGAGACACAGGCGTTTTCAATAAAAAGTATTTATTGAACAGTCTTCTTTCTAATGCAGAAGAAATGAACTGCTACAATCGTAAGACTGGCTGTAAAGTATAATGCATACAGCAGGAAAAGTATTATAAAATAATACTGTAAAAGCATGGTATGGTTCCTAAGCCATTAAAATACATAAATAAATAAATAAATAAAGAATAAAAAGTACTCAACTGGTGCTTCTAAAATACGCCTACCACGATGTACCTAACCTAAGTCTAATACGAGGGAAGTGTGGTGTAGCATAAGTTTAGTATTCTTTTGCCAAGAATGTATCCAAGATTTTTCTTAGGGTCTAATCAGCTCCGTACCTTGGTATAGAATGAAGGAGGTCAGTCTCAGGACTCGATTTCCCAACACCCCACAAGGGGAGCTTGAAAACACTGGAGCTGGATTTCTCGGCAGGAGAAAAGACAGCGTCTCTTCTCTCTCAGTGCGTCTGCTGGTGAGTCGGCTTCCTTCGGCGTTTGCTGTAGCGACATGAGTCAGGCAAGTAGATGGTCAAACTGCTCCAAACCACCGTGTGTTTGCTTGGGCAAGTGTGGGCATATTTATACCTTGAAGGTGCCGAGTTTGACATAAAGGTGGACATAATAACGTCATCAAAGAGTCTCAGTTCTTTGAAAACTCCATGAGTTCTTGGACAAATCAATATTCAAGCAAGGGGAAGTCCCTAACTGCTGAAGCCGAGTTTTCCAAGAAATCGTTGTGGATTTTCAGAACTAGTGGAAGTAGCTATTCCATATTTGGATTGCGTAAGCTATGTCTAAATATGGTTATGATTTCTATGCCTATATAAGGACATGGTGATTTATACCTATATAGGGCATGAATAGGGAAAATTACACTAGGGTCCTAAAATGCTATACAACACTCACAACTAGGTGACTCTGCATATCCCAATGGGCCTTGGTTGCTGAGCCCACTGAGGAATCCAAGGACACCGGCGGAAGTCTGCTTCAATGATGCCCATGGGAGGACACATTGTGTAGTCAAGGGTGCTTTTGGATTTCTGAAGGCTAGATTTTGGTGTCTGGACAGAGTGGTGGTGCACTACTCTACTCCCCCAAAAGGTGTGTGAGATCATAGTCGCATGCTGCATGCTCCACAACCTGGCCTTACGCAATGAGATTCACTTGATTCTGGACGATGTTGAGAAGCAGATGCCCTCCGATGCCAATCCACACCTGCCCAGTGACGATGATAGTGGAGAAGAGGAATGTCTTGACCTTTGTCAACACGTCAGCGCCAGCTACTTCTCTTGAGTGTAAGTTACCATTGAGCAACTATGACAATGTTATTTGCTTTGCTGTTAGTGCCGAAGCATAGATGAAGTGTTTGGATGCTGGCTGTTGTTGGCATACTGCTAAGGGCTAATGTGTGTGTCACAGTGTTTTCGTTTCCACTTACCTCATGTCCAAGTTGATGGTGTTGGTCAGTGTTATGTGGGATGACTCCTCTACGGTGTTGACTAGTGGTGTGTTGTTGCTGTTATGCTATCATATGACAACTCAATGTCATTCTCTTGAGTCTTTCTAGGTTCCTCTGCCCCACCAATGTCTCGTCATGATCAAAACTTGTGGTACATTGGAATCAGAGTTGACATTGTACATACTGTGATAAACATGGAACTGACTCAAATGCATAGGTGTGTAAATAGTGTTTATTTTTTATATGATTGTGTTAAATTTAAAATGAATGAAAAGGTATTGTGAGTGTATGAGTTGTCAAAGATGGTATCAGAGACAAATAGAGTAGTCACCACAATAATGGAATTACACAGTCCAACAACTACTGCCATCAACAAATTCAATGTTCAGTGCAATACCAGTGCCCTCATGGCTGGCTCAGCGACTTGGCTTTGGTTGGTGCTGTACTGGGGTGAATGTATGACATTGTTCTGCATTCTGTCCATCAACTGTTGTTTTTGCATTTGTCACCCCAAGTGGGATGGGTATGCTCAGACGTGAGACCCATGCTCTCCACACCACTGGAGATTAGCTATACTGGCTGATGACGGCTAATAGCCAGAAACCGGTCCTAGTATGCTTGATTCCGGTCCAGGAAAGACATGGTTTGTCAGTTCGGGCTGGACTGTACCCATGAGGCACAGGGTCAAGGCAGGTTTGCATATGGCCATGTCTGAACTGGGTTGGTGCGGAGTGCAAAGAAATTATGGATTTAGGCCCAGATCTCTGTACTGGGGTGTATGTATGACATTGTTATGCATTCTGTCCATCAACTGTTGTTTTTGCATTTGGTTGGTGCTTTGCCACGTTATCCTCCTGTTGTTTTTCGGATATCCTCTCTTGTGTTTGGAGGGGAGGGGCTTTGCTACAGGCTCAGAGGTGTCTGAGGAGTCATTGTCTTGCAGCTCACCCCTCTCTGTGGCCGCAGCTGAGGTGGTGGGAGTATCAGCAGGCTGGCCACTTGAGGGGGGTGAGCCATCATTTGATCAGCATGTATGTTCCTCAGAACACCCACAAGTTGGCCCATGAGATCCACATGTTTTCCCATTCATGTGTCCATGGACCTCTGCAGCAGGCGGAGCTAACTCAGTTCTTCTACAATCTGGCTCATATGTCCCTGGTTCTGGTGGTAAGCACCAAGGACTCTTGCAACGGTGTTCAGGGCTTCAGTCTCAGTGTCCTCATGAGATTGCCCACAAGTTTCCCTCCCACCTGCCCTGCTGACACAGATCTGGCTGTTTATGCAACTGCACACTGTTCCCGGCATTCTCTGCTTGTGTGGCGGTGATGGTAAAAACTGAGCCAGGGACAGTGTTGAAGGCAGCGGTGGTGATGATGGAGGTGGTTACACCACAGGTTGTTGTAGCAGAGGTCCGCATTGTTGTTGTCACTGCTGTGTTGATAGATGTGGTGGTGGTGGTGGGGACAATGATGCCCTGAGACGGAGTAGGCCCTGGCAGTCCTGAGGGGCCAGGTTGTTGCTCCTCATCCAAGAAATGTAGAGAATCAGCATCAGATAGTTCAAGTTCCAGAGGGAGACTGGCTCTGCTGGTTGGTGTATTTTCGGCAGCTGTCGCTTGTGAATCCCCTGTTGAACAGAGTTTAGATTGTCAGTCAAGTACACTCCACAACCTTGGTGACACAGTTTTGGATGTTTCAGTTGATATGCCAAACATTTAACATTGCAAACACTTGGTATTGGTAAAAGATTAGCAGCATCATGATGACATGATGTAGAGGTGACTACAGTACTTGTTCTTAGTGTGACATTTTATTTATTTATTTGACATACTTATATAGCGCTGATCTGTCACCCAAAGGGCATCCTGGTGCTTTGACTAGATAAGCCACAACTATCGATGGGGAATTAGGCTGCTCTAAGAAACAGATGCTAAGTTAGGCTATTCTAGGAAACAGATGAGTTTTCAGCCCTTTTTTAAAGGCTAGGAATTCACCCTGACTTCTTAACGAGAGCGGAAGGGAGTTCCAGAGTCTGGCGGCCGCAAAACTAAACGACCGTCCACTCATCCTTACTCTCTGCACTCTAGGAACCGACACCAAGTACGCAGACGAGGAGCGTAGGCTCCGAGATGTGGTATACCAGGAGAAAAGGTTCTGTAACAGCACTGGGTCCTGTCTATGTAAAGCTCTAAAAACAAGACAGGATGCTTTGAAAAGGATCCGCTGGTGAACCGGCAGCCAATGTAGATCTTGTAATGCCAGAGTGGAAGAGGCAGCGCGTAGTCGAGATAGTGCCAGCTTGGCTGCCATGTTCTGGACCCGCTGCAGCCTGCCCACCAGCGTCTTAGGCGCCTCCAGAAGTAGTGCATTGCAATAGTCCAATCTGCTTAGGATCAGTCCCCGCACTACCTCTGGCCTAGCCTGAGCTGGATGAAGTGGTAGAACCTTCCGTAGCATCTGAAGCAGCACCATGCAAGTGGCCATGGACTTATTTACAAAAAGATCCAGTTGAAGGTTGGGGCCAAACATGACCCCCAGATTACGAGCAGACTCTGCGGCCGTCACCGTCCCAGAGAAAGAAGGAGGCCAGAACTCATCTGGTAGAGCACGTGGTACATGATCATTGGAGCAGTAGAGAACCTCCGTCTTAGATCCGTTGAACTGAAGGGAGTTGGAACGCAACCAGTTCGAAGTGGCAGTCAGGCAGCGGTGGAAAGTCTCTAGTGAGACGGCATCTTTGCCCTCCAATGAGAAAACCAACTGAGTGTCGTCGGCGTAATTAAACACCGATATGCTGAAAGATTTTATCAGTTGGATCAGAGGGCGGAGGTACAAGTTGAAAAGTATGGGGCTGATGGCCGAGCCCTGTGGTACCCCCTGCCCAACTTTCCGCACATCCGACTTAAAAGGCGGCAGAGCCACTACCTGCTGTCTGTTGTCCAGATAGGAGACTAACCAGTCCCTGGCCAATCCTGTAACCCCGCTCTCCTCCAGTCTCCTGATAAGGGTGGAGTGGCACACCGTGTCGAACGCGGCCGACATGTCGAGCAGCTTAAAAAGGCTGCCCGACCTGTGTCGACCCACGCCCGAAGATTGTCTAACACGGCTACCAGCGCTGATTCTGTCCCATGCGCTGGCTGAAACCCAAACTGGGCCACATCCAGCCATTCGTTATCCTCGAGAAAACTAAATAGAGAGCGGGTGACCCACTCCTCCAGGATTTTAACCGGAAAAGGGAGCAGGGAGATAGGTCTATAATTAGACAGACAGGTGGGATCAAGTGAGGGTTTTTTCAGGAGGGGAGATACTACCGCTAATTTCCAACTCTCCGGGACGGTTGCGGTAGCCAGCGACTGCTGACAGATGGAATACAAAGGGTGGAAAAGTTCATCCTGGAGTGCTTTCCAGATTTTATGTGGAAGAGGATCTAGCGGCGAGCCTGAGGATACCGTCTGTGCTAATTACAAAACTCCTCAAAAGAGGGCAAAGGAAAACGGCTTAACTGAGGATGATTAAGAGGGTCAGCCAGAAATCCCCGACAGAGATGGCTAGAGCTAGGAGGTTCCTCCGGAGCTCCCTGACTGAGATACCGGTAACTCTCCCGAGGTCGACTGGAAGACTCTTCCGGAGCTCCCACAGCGAGAAAAGAGTTTCTCGGGGGGGGAGGGGGGTGGTCGACTGGGAGACTCATCCGGAGCTCCCGGGCCAGAAAAAGGGTGGCTCATCTGGGGTCGACTGAAGGTCACCTCCGGAGCTTCCAGGCCAAGAATCAGACGACTTGACCGAGGTCGGCTGGAGGATTCTTCCGGAGCTCTCAAGTCGAGAGACGAACAACTCGGTTGGGGTCGACTGGAAGATTCTGTCGTATTTTCCATGGTAGAATAACTAGATAAACAGTCCAAGGGAGTCGATAGAGATAAAGGCTCCTCCGCAAGTCCATTCAAAATCATGGAGATCTTATCCTCAAAGAAAGCTGCCAAAGAATCACATAAAGTTTGTGAGACTGGGATAGTATTCGTGGCACCAACCGGATGGGAAAGATCATTCGCAATCTTAAATAGAGATTGAGATTTATTGGTTGACTGATTTAGCGTATTCTCCAGATTAAGTGCCTTAGCACACTTAATCTGTGCTTTATATTCCTGTAGTGTCGATTTGAAAACAGTTTTATCTGCTTCTAGATAGTGCCTCCTCCACACCCTCTCTACCCGCCTGCATCTCAACCTTAGCTGCAGAAGGTCGGGGGTGTACCAGGGCATAGCGCAATTCTGTCTGTTCTCTGATCGACACAATGGAGCTGCCTTATCCAGGGAATCAGACATCTGCCGACATAAACTGGCGTAGCTTTCGTCAACATTGTTTCCCAATGCAAAACCTTTGGGAAGAAGAATGGGCAAGGTCGAGGATCTAAAAAGTCGGGACCAAGGTCTACCCATTTTAGTATTGCTCTTCCCTGTATCACCCGTGGCTACAGGAAGGCAAAGATGAAATAGAACCAGCGCATGATCCGTCTAGCATTGGGGCAAGATGTCATTCACCACTACATGCTGGGCGTCAGCAAACACCAAGTCCAGAGCATGGCCTTTCTGATGGCTCGCAGAACCGACCAGCTGCTGCAGCTGGATGTTCTTACAGGCCTGACAGAGGTCATGGTAGGCAGAATCCAAAGGCCCTTTTGGCCACAGATTAAAATCTCCCAGAACGATCAGTCTATTGTGAGAGTTGGAAAGATCATAGATAAGATCGATAAAAGTCGGAAGAGTAGAGGGGGCCTTGCCCGGTGGCCTATAGCAAAGCACCCCTGAGTATAGCGTTTTCTCCTGTCCTTTAAGGGAAAAACCCATGAGCTCAAAGCCCTGCACCTCCTTAATATGCAGCTGAGATAGAGCCAGGGTTTCCCTAAAAATGAAACCTATACCACCACCTCTGTTATTCACACAAGGGGTGTGCCTGATTTTATAGCCCTGGGGGCATGCCAGACCCAGTTCTACCTCACAATCCGCACGAGTCCATGTTTCCATGAGGAAGAGCACGTCGAGCCCACAGGACTCAATAAGGATGGCAATCTCCATATGGTGCTTACATAGAGAGCGGACGTTCAGTAGACCACATAGTAGTTGCTCTGGTTTAGCCACAGGAGCAGCCTGCTGGGGTCTGAGCTGCAGAAGATCATTCCTGGAGAATACTATGCGTGGGCTGGGCGACAACACAGAGTGAGCGGTCCTAGGCGCGTCCGTTGTGCGAACGGGCGCAAACGGGCTTACCTCTGGCGAACCTCCGGCGCGCCTACGTCGCGCCCGCTGCGCACCAACGCTGCGCGCTACGGAGGTGGCCATCTTATACACCAAGGTATCGCGAGATTCCTGTGAGGGCAAGCCACTGGCCCCTCACGCAAGATGGCGCCTAAAGATAGTAATGAACTTTCGTGGTCCCAACCCAATATGGCAGCCATGTAAATGATAACCATTTGACATGTACAGATAGTGTGTTTACAAGGACATGCCATCATCTACCAACTTGGTGCACATCCACTTTGGTTTATGCTTGGATTTTGTTGATTTTTCTGAGAATCTGTTTCAGCTATTCCAAACTACCTAATTTCATTAGTTAAAATTTATCTTACATCATGTGGTCTTGTTTGTTTGACAGATTGACCATTCATGTGCTGTGTTCATATGAGCCTTCATGCTTTGAAACAATGGCACTTGCACATTGCATTGTGTGCTTTGCATGATTGGGCAATGAATTGCCTGCAATGAGTGCTTAGATGAGTGAGCACTGGATCTGATGTTTGGATCTGTACAGAGTTGGCTAACAAGTGAGGGATGAGGTGGTCCTATAGCTCCATGCATTTTGAGAAGGATGACAGGGTGCATGCGCTAACTACCTACCTGTTAGGTGGCACAGTGGAGGGAGATGGCTGCCACATGGTTCTGAGTAGGGGAGTGTTCCATCCTGCTCAGGGGAGATGCAACTGACCATGAGAAGGCTACCTACATGTAAGATGAAGGAGAGCAATGAAATGGCTGCCACATGGTTCTGGGTGGGGGGAGTGCTGCATCCTGCTCAGCTGTGAGACCAGAGTGCCTGATGGGAGTTGTAGTGCTGGCTGCATGTCCACACACACCCCTCCCTGTTGAGAAGGCTACCTACCTGTAAGGTGAAGGAGAGCAATGAAACGGCTGCCACATGGTTCTGGGTGGGAGAAGTGTTCCATCCAGCTCAGGGGTGATGCAAGTGAACATGAGAAGGCAACCTACCTGTAAGGTGAAGGAGAGCAATGAAATGGCTGTCACATGGTTCTGAGTGGGGGTAGAGTTCAATCCTGCTCAGCGGTAAGACAAGAGTGCCTGATAGGAGTTAAAGTGCTGGCTATCTCATCTACCATCACTGACAACTCATTATCTGTGAATTTGGGCATTTTTTTCTGTGAGATGGTGTGTGATGTGAAAATAAGTGAGAAGTGCAGGTAGGAAGGTGATGGTAGAGATGTGTGAGGTTTGCGTTGGAAGTGTTGGTATGGGTGGTTGTGATGGGATGAAGTGTGACTATTTTCCTCTCCTTTCAGCTTATGGACCTTCACTGCTGGAGTTGTCAAAGGATGATGGTTAGGGAAGGGTTGATTCTATACTTAGCTATGTGGGTGTGTCAAAATGAGGTGTATTTTCCATGTTGACCTGGGATTTCATTTGTTTTCAATGCATTGGTGGTGTATCATTGGGGTGTTCAAGATGTGTTTGAGGGCAGCGCACAGAACAGGCACACTTGAAGGACTTGTTGTGTAGTTGCATTCGACCACCATTCATCTTTTTGCGCGACTGCAGCGGTCGTAGCGCAATGATTGTTCCGCCTGCTCTGCCATCTCATCATAATTTCACTCACTGTCCATCTGCGTGAGGATTGGGCTTTTTAGTGCTTTCTGCAGCATATCCATCCACCGCAGTCGGATTTTCAGTTTTTTCTCACGTGGCAGACGGTTTATTGTGAAATTGTGAAATCCAACAGCCGTCGTCGAATTTTACATTCATTGCATCGTAATGTCACCGACGATTTTGCCACGGAACGTGAAGGCATTTTTTTCCGGAAGCACGGCGGTCAGAAGGCTTTTCCGTCTGCCAGTGTAATGACCCCAACACTCAGATTTTGACTGAAAGACACCTTAAAACTCGCACTAAGTAGAAAAGTAGAATAATTTCTGGAGGGAAAGGTATATAGTTTTGCAATGATTTGCCTGAGTTTCTGAAGTCCTGGTGGCCCCGACTACATTCAAGTACTGAATGTTTTGAAGTATTAAATTCCAAATCACATGAAGAACAAGGAGTAAGGTTAAAAAATATATATACATGCAATACAAATAGGAAGAAAGGAGGCTGGACTCTTGTGGCAGGGCTCGTACATGGGAGTCGTCCATTACAACACAGGCATTACATCATATTGCCTTTACAACACAACTTTTACAACACAGATGACATTACATCACATCACATGCCATTACAATGCATGTGCCATTAAAACGCATGTCATCACAACGCATGCAATTACAATGCATTGTAAGGTAAGTAATGGTTGTAATTGAGGTAAGTTGTTAATTTTGATTATTTTTTATATTTTTTTAGGGAAGTAATAGTTAATAGTAATAGTAGTATTTTACAAATCTTAAAAAAGTTTAAACATTTTTAAAAAATTATATTAAAAAAATATACATCATATAATGCATTTAAATTGGATAGGTTTGGGTTGGGTAGTGCATTAATACTCTGTTAAAAATATATATATTTAAGAATTAGATTAGGATTAAATTTAAAAAACAAAATAATGAAATCTATAATATAATTTAATACATTAAAATATATTAGATATTTTAGTTTACATTTTTTTTATGTTTAGGCTTCTATAACTTGGGATAGACGTATGTGAAACATGGGTTTTGGGTGGAAGAATGTATTAATACTCATGTATTAATATTAATACTTGAGAATTAGTAGAAATTTAGTTTTACTGCTAGTTAATTCAAAAATGTATTTTAATGAAAAAGTATTTTGCATCAATAGTCAGGAAAATAGTTGTTTTGGGTGGGGGAGTGTATTAATACTCTGTTTTAAAAAATATATATCTTTGAGAATTAGAGTAGGAGTAAAAAGAAATCAAAAATCTATAATATAATTTAATAAATTAAAATATATTAGATATGCTTTTCAATTTTTCCCTGGGATAGGATGTATGGGAAATTGGGGTTTTGGGTGGGGAGTGTATTAATACTCAGGTATTAATTTTAATACTTAAACATGTAAAGATATTAAGGGGCCAGTGCTATATTACGATGGTGGTGGGTATTGCGGTGGGCGGAAAGTCCATCCGCTGCTTTTTTGCCGATCGACAATCGTTATGATTACCGGCCAGGTGGAGCTGGGGCTCAAATATGGCGGTGGTCCCGTCATCCATATTAAGATGGGGAGATTTCAGCCACCACGCTGTGCCTGCCACTTTGTGCATGGAAATGCACAACATGGCATTTTACGATTGTGGCGGGTGCTGCAGCCAGCAGCATCCGCCGCAATGGTAAAATGCCAGATGCGACCTCTGCGGTGGTGGTCGCATCATGATCAGGAGTGCGGGACCACCGCATGGAGTCCCGTTCCCGTTAGGATGGCAGGCAGACTCAGGTCCGCCCGCCATCCTAAAAGGCCCCTTAGTTTTAGTCAAATATATAATTTTTTTAATTATTGAAAAATTCTTTGGCACATATCATCTTGGATGTGTTCTATGGGAAATATGGGTTTCAGTTGGGGGAGTGTTTTAATACCCAGGTAATATTTTCTTTTAATTTATATTAAATTGATTTTAATTTATAATGATCAAAATCTTTCTTATTATTTTAATGTATATAGTTGTAAACTGTTTATGCTTCTATAATTTGGGGATGGATGTATGTGAAACATGGGTTTTAGGTTTGAGAATGTATTAATACTCAGGTATTAATGTTAATCCTTGCGATTTAATGGAAATATAGTTTTACTGCTAGTTAATTGTAAAATGTATTTAAAAGTAATTCATTGAAAATATTTTGCATCAAGAGTCAGGGAAATAGTTATTTTGGGTGGGGAGAGTGTATTAATAATCAATTATTTTTTTAAATTCCAGAGTATTAATTGATATTTAGAATTGCTGATAGTAAATTATAAAAAATGTTTTAATTATTAATTTTAAAAAGGCATTTGAACCTATCCTCTGGGATGGGATGCAAGGGAAACATCGGTTTGGGTGTGGGAGTGTATTAATATGCAGCTATTACATTTAATACTTGAGTATCATTTATTACTTAATTTATGTTTATAAATGTTAAACTTTGAATTTAATTATATGATTTTGGGTGAGGGGGATTTGATCTAAAGAGAAAAATATAATTTATTATATAAAAAGTTATAAATATTTTTAACTTAAATTATAATATTACTAAAAATCAATAGAGCATAATAGTACTACATAGGTATGCATGAATAGATATATAAAATCTGTAGAAGTACAAATGTAATCAAACTAATTAAATATTTAAAAAAACAATCAATAAACACAATAAAAGTATTATAAATATGTGTATTGTATTTATTAGAAATACAAAACAGAATAAATAAATAGGCAACAACCTTTGTAAAAATATTTTATTAATATATTTTTTTGGAATATTCATAGATTTTTGTATGTATTGTAACATATTTTTTTATTTCTATGTAGGTTTTTCCACAGTTTCCCATTGAAGTCAATGGGTGAAATTTTCCTTTTTTTCTTTTCACGTAAAGAGATGTTGTTGCTGCATATACGTATGTTTTGTCATAGCGAGGTTCATTGTGGTCCAGATCAGAATCAAGGGAAGGCTGTGTCCAGGGAAGGCAAATTTAAATGATTACAAATAGATTTGATGTTATTGTGTGTTTTAACTTCAAAATATTTTCTAAAACAGGTAGCAGTTGTAGGCCCGCGTCGGGTTGATTGCTTTCGTAACACTTTTTGTTTAATAGAATTAATTTTAAAAGATTGATTATTTATCAAACAAAAGTGTCTTTTTGGTCATTTTTTTGTTGCAACAGGTTTTTAGTAAATTTTTAATTGCGTTGTCGCTTATTTCCAGATAGGACATATGAACATGGAGTAAAACTTTGTGCGTTGGTAAAAAATTATAAGGATTTTGGGACTTCTGCTGCACGAGAGAGAATTGCAAAAATTAATTTTTGGGTTGTGTTTTTTTTCTAAACTTTACTACTTTATCATGTTTTTTTTACCTTAAATTCGAGCGAGAGAGGATTGCATTTATGGAATCTTTTGCATTTTTTGCCAAACAATAATTCTTTTTTGGAATGCGTTTTTTGTAGGTGTACACAGTATAGTTTACATATTAATTTTTTGCTGTAAGAATATGGCTTTGCCGAACTGTGCCCTTTTTGGTTAGTTTAACTCGGGCATGGATTATTTCACGGATTATGGATTATTTTCAATGGATTAAAGGACTGCTCAAGACTCTTGGTGAAATTCTGGATTGTACGTAAATCCAAGAGATGGAAAAAGAAGACAGCTGAAGGTAAGAAACTCAACTTTTTTTGTATAACTTAATTTATTTTTTTAATGCCAATTAAATTAGGGGATTGTTTGTCAAAACAGGCAAGTAAGGTGGTTTAGGAGTTAGTGTAGATTAGAAATCAAACATTTCTTTGTTCTTTTAGAGGTTCATGGGTTCAGACTACCAGTTAATGATTGCACAATTTTAATTTCTTGGAAATGTTGTTCCTTTTTCAAAATTTCTAAGAAATGATGGAAGTTAGGATATGGTTTACCAATAGATTTGTTGAAGGAGTTTTGTCATCCCTCTATGGCATTATTTGTTTTTGCTCCTCCCTCTAAGCAGGTTGAGTAGCAGTTCCACCACTTCACATGGAAACATGGTTTCCTCTTGCAGCCTGACCTGCTTAGATTGCCAGTCCATGAGGCTCATTACGATGGCATGCGGACATCATTCCACCTGCCACTGTTGCAGTTCTGGGACCGCCTGCCAGATGTGGGTGGCCAACCACACATATTAGGATGCGCCTGCCATACTGGCGGGCGCATCCTGGAATTTTAGCATTGTGGACGGTGCTGCTGACTGCAGCACCGTACGCAATGTAAAAAATGGTTGCACTGCATTTCCCTACACCATGTGGCAGGCACCACACGGTGCCTCCCACTTTGTGCATGGAAATGCAGGGGGTTACCATGGGTATCCCCCAGTGCAGAGAGACCCCCCAAACAAGGGGGGACCGCAACAGGCACTCAAACCCAATCCCCGCCATCCTTTCCATGGCGGCATCACCGCCATGGAAGGCCTTCAAACACTCACATCCTAATTTGGTGGATGGTACCTGCGAGGCACAGTCACCATTTTGGGAGCCCAGCACCCTCTGCCAGGCTCCCGATTGCCTTTGGCAGTGAAGCAGCAGACCGGACTTTGCGTCTGCCGCAGTACCCACCACCATTCTAATTGGGCAGTGGGTAAAATGCTTGGTGATGATGGAAGGACCGCCACCGCCGGCCCGGCGGTGGCGATCCTTCCGCCATCATAATGACCCCCATGTGTCTTCAAAGTAATTTAGAAGGGGTGCCAATTTGTCTTCCTTTGTAATAAAATAGTTAGATTCAGTAATAGATGTGTAGTATTCATCTACACTGTCACGAGGAACAAAACAAAGTGCAGTTAGTTTTTTTAATTCAAATTGTAGTTTGCTGTCTGATATATAATCCTCAACTAAGGATATTTTTTTTATTTTTAATCAATATGACTGAAAATTGAAAAACATCCTTGAATTTAGGTATCCGTGTACATTTTAAATATTGTGTTAATCATAGGTAATTCAAAGTCAAGTAACGCTTTTCTAGGATTTTTGTTTATGGTTTTAGCTTTTATCACTGACAACGATTAAGTATACATTTAGGGTTGTTTATCAGAGAGTAAACTGTACACTAAGGGCACTACTGTTTGATAAATGTAGACATGAGTAGTGTATATTTGGGTGAGTGGATGTGATGTGGATTTAAACGTCCCATCCATGATACAAATATCACTACTTTCCTACTTAATAAGATAATGGGGTGTAAAGATTAGTATTCTTTTAGGAGGGGTTTTGTAGTCATGCAAAAGAAAGGGTTCATTAGTAACGGTTACAGAAAGTTTAGGTGCAATGTTAATGTCTGAAAAGGTTTGGGGTGTTACACGTAGGGTGTTACTTGCCTGTTTTTTACGCTGAGTAATTCTGTGAAGTTTGGGAATTGTGGGCAGACACCTTGCTACATGGGTTGAAATGTTTTGAGACACCTACCTCAAATCTGAGCCAAAGGGTTCATTGGAGGTGGATGCCAGGGCTTTAGTTTCATTTATATTTTCTCTTACTTCTATCTCCATTGCAGAGGTTGAGTAGGTATGCTTTGTGATCCTTTCAACAGTGTCACCAAGAGTAACCGCTCTGCCTGTGCAATGGGATGAGTAATAATGCACACACCTCCAATGACATCTGGACACAGTTAATAAACATAGCCACTGTGACTTAACAGTCTGTTATCACGGCTTGATTGGACATATTTGGCTTCTTTTCTTGCCTCCATTCTCTGTAGAAAGAAGAAAAAGAGAAAAGGATTGTTTTAGTGATTTTAAGTGTGGTTGTTTTAAAAATTAATTTGCCTGCAAGTAAAAAGCTAGTACACATTGTTTATTTTACAAAGTTAACTTTTTGCAACATTGTACCAGATTTTAATTGCATTGCTTTGAAAAAGTTTTGTTAGAATTGTTTCCTGCTTTTGTTCATTGGATAAAAAAAGGTTAATTTTGGTAACTTTTTACAGAATGGTAAAGGTTACCTTTTCAAAGTTATTCTGTTGTCTTGTTGAAAAGGCTCCCTAGGTGTATTTGCTGGTTTACTTGGGATTTTTGTTGCGGTTCTTCACTATGTTTTGTTTGGTGGTTTGGATTCTTTGATTGTGTAAAAAGTGGAGAAACGTTGAGAGTTTGTTATTTGGATTTTCTTTGTTTTGCAATTAGCCTGCAAAAAAAAAATTGGTTAGTGTTTTTGACTTTGGAAAAAAAGTTGTTTTGCTGTTGTTTATGAGACTGACATTTTTCCTGCAAAGATACATTTTAAAATAAAACAAAAAAGCTAATGGTGTTTTTGAATATTTTTACCTTCTATGCTTTGGCTTCTCCAGTGGTGATGAGCTTTTGAATTTTCTGTGATTGAGAAATGTGTTCCTTTATTCTTGCTGGCTTTTATGGTTTAATCTGTTGAGAAGTTAAAAGAAAATACAATGTTTGAATGTATGCCTGACAAATAACTGAAATGTAAATAGGAAAATTACTGTACAAAAATGTATTTTTTTTACATTATATTGAATATTTTTTTTCCCAACAACTTTCAGAACTTTCATTGAGGCCAGCAGAGGTCAGAGTAGGAATAATAAATTTGCCCCCAACACCATCTAGCACTTTTCCTGAGGCAGGCACAGGTTGGAGTAGGAATAGTACATTTGCCCCACCACCATCCAGCACTTTCCCTGAGGCAAGCACCTGTTGGACTATGAATAGTATATTTGCCCCCACCACCATCCAGCACTTTCCCTGAGGCCAGCACAGGTCGAAGTAGAAATAGTAAATTTGCGCTACCACCATACAACACTTTCCCTTAGGCAAGCACCTGTCGGAGTAGGAACAGTAAATTTGCCCCCACCACCGTCCAGCACTTACCCTGGGGCCAGCAAGGGTCGGAGTAGGAATAGTAAATTTGCCCCCACCACCATCCAGCACATTCCCGAGGCCAGCACAGGTCAGACTAGGAAAAGAAAAATTTGCCCCCACTACCATCCAACACTTCCCCTGAGGCAAGCAAAGGTCGGAGTAGGAATAGTACATTTGCCCCACCACCATGCAACACTTTCCCTGAGGCAAGCACATGTCAGAGTAGGAATAACAAATTTGCCCCACCACCATCCAGCACAAGTTGGAATAGGAATAGTACATTTGCCCCCACCACCATCCATCACTTTCCCTGAAGTAAGTGCAGGTTGGAGTAGGATTAGTACATGTGCCCCCACCACCATCCAACCCTTTCTGTAAGGCAAGCACAGGTCGGAGTAGGAATAGTAGATTTGCCCCCACCACCTTCCAACACTTTCCCTGAGGCCAGCACAAGTCAGAGTAGGAATAGTACATTTGCCCCCACCGCCACCCAACACTTACCCTGAGGCAAGCAGAGGTCGGAGTAGGAATAGTAAATTTGCCACCACCATCCAGCATTTTCCCTGAGGCAAGCACCAGTCAGAATAAGAGTAGTACATTTGTCCATACCACCATCCAGCACTTTCCCTGAGGCAAGCACAGGTCGGATTAGGAATAGTACATTTGTGCCCACCATTATCCAACTCTGTCCCTCAGCCTGTTTCCTGAGCTAAAAACAGGAAGTAGTTAAATTAGTAATATTTCAAAAATAATTCTGATCTTTGTCTGCTAATGTTTTATTTCTGGGATCAATTAATTTTTTTTACGTTCAAACAACTGTTAACATTCTGTAAAAGTCTGTTTCTTCCTGCTAGCTATTTGAAGTTGTTGTATGTCCAAAAATCTGTTAATATCAGAAGTAAAATGTAATTTAATTTTTTAACAACCTTATTTGTTTTTTGAATTTACGTAAAAAAAATCATTTCATCACTTACTTTTTAATGTTAAGGTATTTTGTCGAATATCCACTTTAGATTGCTGCCTGCTTTTTGAATTTTGATGCTGTTTACTTTTATTGTAAGAGTACACGTACTTCGGCCTGTAGAGACAGTGTTGAATTTGTCAAGCATCAATATTCTCCAGCTATTCCTGCTGTGTGTGGTCACTTTGGAAGTCAGTTAACTAGAGAGCACAAAATGGTGGTCGGCTTCTTTTATACTTTTTTAGGGTAAACAATCATTTACAAGTAGTAAGATAATTTCTTGGAATCTCAATGGGATAGGAAGCCTTAAGAAACAACAGAGGGTATGTGACTTTCTAAAGAACCTAGAGGCTTATATATTTAATGCAGGAGACACATCTTGAGGCAAAAGAAAGTAAGAAGGTCTTCGAGAAAAGGCGCTGGGTACAAGACATTCTATGCTCTAGGCAAAAGGGAATATCTAGAGGAGTCGCAATAATTACCAGGGCAAACAAGGGAATTAAAGAACAGAGCTGGGATACTGACCAGTCAGGGAGGTGGTTGGTGGCAGAGCTCCGGATCGCTAGTTTACCATTTACACTTGCAGTGTTTTACGGCCCAAATGAGGATAATGAAATCTTTCTTCGCAATCTTGAGAGGGCCTTAATCCTTAGTAGGGCACCTCTCATTCTTGGGGGGGACTTTAATCTCATTTTAGATACTCATTTGGACCGTACTTTCAAAGCAAAATATGTCTCGCCCAAAAGGTCTCTTTCAGTTCTTAAGAACATAATGAAAGAATATACCTTGTTAGATGCCTGGAGAACTAAGAACGGTAACTTAAGAGAATATTCTTTTTACAGTAAAAAGTACAAACAATTCTCGAGAATTGATTTATTCTTGGTAAACCATTCTTTTGAGCCAGTTTTAACTTTAGTCACTCACATCCCAGTGGGCCTTTCAGATCATTTAGTGGTACAATTAAGCATCAACTTTAAAAATATTGCCACTTAACGAAGATGGACCCTATATAGAACTATCCTATTAGACGATAATATTGGAGTTAAAATCAAGAGCAGCATAACAGAGTACTTTTTATTTAATGTGGGTTCAGCTACAGAACAAACTGTTTGAGAGTCATTCAAGGCACACCAGATGAGACAAAAAAGAAAAGAGATAAAAGATAGAGAATTTAAAGATTTGGACTCTATTAAGAAGAAAGAGCTGGAACTTCAGCGGGCAGCGTTAGAAGAAAGAGAGAAGATTCCAGAATTAGAAAAGGAGCTTCTAGAGCTGCAGCTGAGTCTTAAAGCTAATGCTGATAAACTGATTCATGACAGATGGGAAACCAGTAAACTAAAAAACTTTGAATATGGAGAGAAGTGTGGGGCACTTCTAGCGTGGAAGCCCAGATCTGACAGGCCCAGAAACAACATCAACACCCTGTCCCAAAGAACCTCGGGAGAACAGCTGACGAAAGATGAAGAGATCAGGGATGAAGCCAGGGGTTTTATGGAAGAGTTATACCGGGAAAACATAAAGATTGGAACAGAAGATTTGGAGAAGTGGTGGAACCAAAGGGCACTACCACAATTGAATGAGGAAGATAAAGAGACCCTGTCGAGGGAGATCACTGAGGGGGAAATTAGAGTACAGTTAAAAAAGATGAGCAGGAACAAAGCCCGAGGCCCAGACGGCCTACCAACGGAGATTTATAAAGATAATGATGAAGAGATTCTTCCATACCTGTTGTCCCTCTTTAACAAAATCTATCAGCAACAAGGGGGTATTCCACCCTCTTGTTTTGAGGCCACCATTACTCTAATAACCAAACCTAACAAAGACCCAATGAAAATAGAATCATATAGACCTATCTCTCTCCTGAATTCTGACCTTAAAATATTCTCGGGGATTCTGGCTTAGAGATTATCCAAAGTCATTAAAACTATTATTCATCCTGACCAAAGGGGTTTTATTCCAGGACAACAATTAAATGAGTTGACCTTTCAGGTCATTGGAGCAATCGATTTTGCTGAAGAAAAGGGACTGGCACTAACCATCGTGGCAATAGATGCCGCGAAGGCCTTTGATCAAGTTAATTGGGTGTTCCTTTGGGACACCCTAACAAGGTTTGGCTTCCCATTACCCTTTATTCAGGCTGTTAAAAACTTATATGGTAGTCCACGAGCAAAAGTTTTAATTATTGGGTGCCTGACGGACTGGCTTGAGATATTAAGAGGGACGAGACAAGGTTGTCCCCTGTCTCCTCTCCTTTTCGATTTATATATCGAGCCTTTTGTGTCAATGTTAAGATCAGATCAAACAATCATCCCCTTTAAAATGGGTGGGCTGGAGTTAAAGACTGCACTGTATGCCAATGATTTGTTGCTATACACCATCAATCCATTAGAGGCTATTCCGAAGCTATTTAAATTAGCAGAGGAATATGGAGCAGTCTCAGGATATAGCATCAATGAGGACAAAACCGATATAATGAGCTGGTATAATCCTGTCCCCATACCAGGGATAAAATCAAAGATCAGGTACCTAGGTATCTATGTTACCCAAAAGCTGATAGATATACCCAAAATAAGTTGGCCAAAAGTGGTTAAAGAGATAACTAAACTCCTTCAAAGATGGACTGGTCTACCTCTCAGTATATATGGCAAAGTCAATTTAATTAAAATGGTAGTATTACCCAAAGTGACTTTTTTATTTAATAGTATTCCATTGACATTTCAAAATAAAGACATTTCCAGCCTTCAGGGAAAGATTGGTTCATTTATTTGGGCCACCAAGTCACCAAGAATTGCTTGGAGAAAGCTGAGAAGTGGGTTAAAAATAGGTGGCCTTGCCCTCCCAGATCTGCTTTCCTACTGCTACGCATTTCAGTTAAAAAACTTTAGACTCCTGGCTAACAATCTAGATTCGTCGTCACATGGCCGTTTGTTTCAAGCATTGTTATCCGACCTTCCTAAGGGTCTCGAATAATTTTTGTTTAAATTTGGCGCACAAAAATTTTACAAAAAAGTCCGCCTAAAAATCCTACTAACAGCCCTTAAACTGTGGCAAGCAGTTTGTAAAATCTGGAAAATTCCCTACTATAACTCCCTGGCACAAATCTGAGACTCCCCCGGAACACCGGAATGTCTATTAGATTGTCTTTCTTTTCCCTTGAGAGAGGCAGGCTTTGTACGATGGGGAGATCTGCAGATCAACCTAGATCTTCTAGACTGGGCATCCATATCTAACATGACAGGAAGATCCCTCACAAGGTTCAAATATTATCAACTATCATCTTGGTGGGGGAGTCAAAATTGGGCGTCAGAAATAGAGGGATGTGAATTCCTAGAATTAGCCAATAGACAAGAAGGATGGAAGGGTGAGGTATCTGCATGGTATAATTTGATAATAGGCGCAAAGGATAGACAGGAGGAAGAAATTTCGAAACTCTGGGGGATATAATGGGAGATGATACGGAAAAACAACTGGATGTTTGGATAGATTCATTCATAATATCTCAAAAAACAATAAAACCTGCCAATCTCAGAAGAAATCATCTTTACACGTCATACAGGGTTTATTGGACTCCCTCAAAACTGACAAAAATATCGGGAGAATTACACTTTTGCCCTAGATGTAAATGTCCAGCGGCAGATGATCTACACATTTTTGCGGATTGTACAGAAATTAAAAACTACTGGATATCGGTATGCACTTTTTTAGAGGAGGTACTGTCTAGATCAGTCACCTGTAGTCCCAGACTGATCCTTATGGGTTTATTAGAGGAATATGACATCAGAGACAGTATTACTCAGTTTATATTCTATGTGATTGTCATCGCCAGGAGGGAGATTTGTAGAGAATGGAAATCTCCAACCCCCCCAAGGTTTGCAGACTGCCTAAAAAATATCATGGCCATAAGTAAAATATATCTGCTGTGCGGGGGAGAGGGTGCAGCAAAGATCTGGGCCCGTTGATAAAATGGTCGGATAGTTAGACAACAAAAGTCCAATGATTATGCCAGGGGTTTGTGGTCTGGTCCTCCCCGGGATCAGGTACACTGACATCGAATAGGAGAGTTGAACTAGTAGAAAGCCTACCTCTGGGAGACCTCTTAACTGCTAAGCATAAAATACTCCAGGACGCACAGTTAGGTTTTGTGTTGGCAGATTTGGGAGTTTCCATCTAGAGTCATTCCATCTGGTGGCATATATGAGGACAAAAAAACCCAAAACAATCATTTCAAAGAAAATATGTATTGGAAACTGTGTTTTCACTCGATTCACAACCTGACAGAATGTATATTTATTTTGTTATGTGTAAAAAAATGTGTTGATACGTTCCTTCTCGGAATGTCAGCCATTTTGTGTAGTTGCTGGCACAAAAGTGTAATAAAAATAGTTGAAGGACTTACGTTTTATGTTCTTCAAAGAAGATTGTATGTTAAATCTATTTTTTGGCTCTGAGAGTAGTGTGTTTATTTTTTGTAAAACGTTTAGAATGTATGCTTCTTTTATCCCATCTTTTTGAACTTTTTTTGTGATTTTTTTCCTTAATACTCAGGTATTTTAATGGAAAGGTACGTTAAAAAGTACACAAGTATTAACCTATTACCTGGGTATTCACAATCTCCCTCAACCAAAACCCCTCTTTCCCTTGCATGCTGTCCCAAAAAAGGTTAGAAAATAAAGAAAATACAAATTTATTTTAAAAATAAATAAAAATAGTATGCATTGTGATGGTGTGTGTTGTAATAGCAAGCATTGTAATGCAATGTGTTGTAATAGTTGTTTTAATTTATCTCAATGTACATGCTTTGTAAATGTATGCATTGTAAAAACATACGATGTAATGGTATTTGCGTTGTAAAAACTGCAGGGTAAAAGCATGGGTTGTAATGGTATGTGTTGTAACGTCATATATTCCTCGTGAATACATTGCAAGAACGTTAATGAGGAAAAGTATAGTGATCTGTTGTGAATGTTTGTGCTGCTGCGCCAGCTATAAAGGAAGTTGTTTAGGCTGAGAAAATGCTCTATTGAAGTGTTTTAAGGGGCTTTGTGTATGGTTAGTCCTTTTTAACACAGTTTTTATAAGTTAAAGGTATGCTTGCAGCATTATTGATTTATGCATATGTCCCAGCGATCTAGACATAACTTCAAGCAGTGCATGCTGGCTTGTGATTTATGAGTTGTTGGCGAATAAATAATACACTTGGGCAAGGAAACCACAACATTAGTTGAAACTATTTCTGATTAGTTGCATGCATAGTGAGCAAGGCTCTGGGCAGACTGCAATTATAATATTATAACCCAAAGTTGGGGGCTGGATATACAATCATTCGTCTGCTACAGATAACTAAGCTGGCTACGAGAAACAATGAACTGCTCAGATGTAAAAGGGTTATGCAGACAGTTAAAATAACTTGTGGTTTTGCAGGATAACTAATGGGGGTGGCACTGGCAAACCCTTTTGCTAGTACAGATTATCCTTTGCATTTCCCTCCCTCACCATTTTACCGATGTCCCTCTGCAGATGAGCAACGGGGACTGCAGGGGGTGGGGCTGCTGGTTGAAGGGTTAGAAGTGCTGGCAGTTGGCAGTGACAGGTGTGAGAGTTGCACGCACTTTACTCAGGCACAGTAAGATGGGCTAGCACCATGCATACTATTTACTGCCTCACGCTCTTCAACACACACAACACACAATGGGCATGCTTACTCTGCAGACCCGGAAGTAGCGGGCGCTTGATGCTAATAGCTTTTGCTTCCTAAGCTTCGATCACAAGTCTAGTTCTTCTTTTGCCACCCATGTGAATGAAGAACTGATACCACACGTTTCCTGCTCTACCACAATGAAGTGTGCAGACATAGAATGCTTCAACGGCACACTTTTCTGCCTGTTGCAGATGTACGATACACACCGACGAGAAGTGATTTCATGCAGCCGCATTTTAATACAGAACTTGATTTGTACTAGTATTCTGTGCCAACCTTTTTTATATCCTTTGTGATTTCGGAAGGTGATCCCCAATAACTTGTTTTAATTAAAAATGTGCAGCTAATAAAATAACAGCACAACTCACAAAAAAAATTGTTGTAAGGCAATAGGTATCGCATTTAAATGTAAGACCTATTGCATTCCAATGAAGCAGCCACCATTGTACCCGCTGAATATAAGCTAAGCACATCGTGCATGCCATAAGAGAAACTCAATAAAGGAAATATCGCTTACAGACTTAAGAACACGTATTGTGTAACTTGCGATGTAACTGGGCCAATAGCCATGGGAGGTTACAAATGAAGATAAGGTTGTACTAAGGAGGGACTTACAAGACAATTACTAAATCAGAAGCCAGCATCTACGAAAGACAAAGACATAAGCCACTGAAAAATATGGGCAGAGAGTGGGCGGGGCTCCTCGTCCGTTCTCCGCTACAGCAAGTCTTGCAGAGCAGCGCATGCATGCTGACTCAGGTTCGACCTAAAACAGGGATAGTGCACCTGAGCGAAAATGTGAAGCAAAATCTAAAAGTAGAACCATTGTATTTCAACTTCACTGTGGCCGTTCAAAGCCCACTTTCCAAAGGAGCAGGGTTCCCTGTGGAGCTAGCTACAGCTACCTGTAAAAAAACTCTAGCCATAGAAACGTCAACCAAATCTTCTTCATGGAGAGTTATGACAAGTTATGGTGAAAGACAAGAATTCCTGGAAGTCACAAAGCCGATCCACCTGCTTTCAATCAAGACATGGAACTTGAGGACCATTTATGAGACAGGCAAGACAATCCAAGATGCAGTGGAGATAACAAAATACAACCTTGCGCTGCTTGGCATCATCGAGACCAGAAGGTCACAGTATGGACAGAAAAGACTGGGTCCAGGGGGAATGCTGCTGTATTCTGGAAATGGGGAAGAGAATACCACACATACTCATGGAGTAGAATTGATGTTAATGCCAGCAGCCAACAGAGCTCTGATTTGACATGAAGTCCACAGTTCTGGAATCATCACAGCGATCTTCCGCACAGAGAAAAAGAGGATCAACATGAATGTTATACCTTGCAATGCACCTACAAATTCCAGCAAAGGAAAGAAAAAAGAATAGTTTTGGAGCAGGTTCACTCCATCGTGGAGCAATGCCTTGAGAGAGACATCACTGTATTAATGGGGCTCCTCAATAACAAGTTTGGAAGCAACAGCACTGGGAACAAAGAAGACATGAGCAACGATGGACTTGGCAACATGAGAGAATGGTGAAAAGCTCACAGATTTCTGTGCCCTGAACTGTCTGATGATAGGTGGTGGTGTATTCCCACATAAAAGAATGCACAATGCAACATGGGTGTCACCCGACCATTCAAAAGAGAATCAGATCGACCATGTCTGCATTGCCAAGAAGTTCTAGAGGTCCCTGCAGGATGTGGGAGTGATGAGAGGAGTGGGATCAGACCATCACCTGCAAATGGCCAGGCTAAAGCTGAAGAAAGCATGGATGGAACTGACAAACCAACTCCAGTGATATAACACCACCCTACTCAAATATGTTCAGAACACTCAGTCACCCTCAGTAACAAGGTTAAAGTCCTGCAAGCACTATCGGACAACCCAATAGAAAGCCAGTGGGAAATGGGTATAGTAACAGTGAATTCAACTGACAAGAAGCTACTGAGGAAACACCAGTGTAAAGAATGGATCTCCACTTAGACTCTGCAAAATTAAAGCGAGAACACTATATGAACAAGAGCAGAAAAAGGGAAATCTCAAGGCGAATACTCCAAACCCAACAAGGAAGCAAAGAGAAGCTTAAGAGCAGATAGGTAACGATTTATCAATGGCTTGCCACAGAACCCCAGGAAGCACCAAACCATGGAAAGTTGAAAGAACTCTACTGAACAACACGGAACCTCTACGGCATATACAAAAAGCTGGAAAGACCTGCTAAAGACAAAGCTGGAAAGACATTCATGGGTAATGAAGGCCAACAACAAAAATGGGTGGAGCCCTTTCAAGCACTTCTGAACCCGCCTGTGCCACATTCTCCATCAGATATACAGCCAGCTAACAAGGACTTGCCAATCGACTGCAGCAGACCAACCAAAGAGGAAATATAGCGAGCCATCAAACATTGGGGAAATGGCAAGGCAGCAGGACATGTCATCATTCCAGCAGAGGCAATGAAGGCTGGCATTAAAATATTAGTAGACATGCTCTCCGTCATGTTTGGAAGGATCTGGGAAGAGGAAAGGAGGGATGTCTGATCAAGATCCCCAAGAAAGGTGGCCTGAGTAACTGCACAAACTACAGAGGGAGAGCTCTTCCACCAACCCCAGGTAAGGTGTTCAACATAGTCATCCAGACCAGAATGAAGGGGCACATCAACACTCAGTTATGAGACCAGCAACCTGGCTTCTGTAATGATAGATCCTGCACAGACCAGATTGCAAAACTTCACATCATCATTAAGCAGTCGATGGAATGGAACTCCTCCCTCTATGTCCACTTCATCGACTATGCAAATGCATTTGACATTATGAACAGAGGGACCCTTTGAAAACTACACTAATACAGTGTGTCAGATAGCCTTGTAAGAATTATCAGGAACTCTTACGAGGGAATAACCCTGCAAACCAAGATCAGGGTTTTTAATCGCAATGTAAAATTGTCCATTCTCTGTGGAGCAGAAACTTGAAGGAAAACAGTGACCATGACCAACAAAGTTCAGAACTTACTCAACATATGGCCGAGAAAAGTGCTCCAAATTCGCTGGCCAAACACCATCAGCAACAATGACCTATGGCAGCCGAATTTTTAACTCCTGGCTCATGAAGAAATTATAAAAAGATACTAGGGCTGGATTGGTCATACCCTTCTCAGCTCACAACAAATACCACCAGGCAAGACCTCTCCTGTAACCCTCAATGGACAACGAAAAGAGGATAGCCAAGAAACACCTTATGTTGAGGCTAATTGCAAGGAGATGGGTTACAACTGCAGTCAGTTTAAAAAAAAGCCCAGGGCAGAGATGGTTGGAGTCCTAATTTATGGCCTATGCCCCAGGTGAAGTAGTAGGCAAAAGTAAGTTAGTATCATATTTCATGTTTCATCTCCGAGCAACAAACAGAAACATCAATGTGCTGATTTACAACTTACAATCAGAGATGTACAGATAGACAGTAGGAAGAAGGGCTCGTGTTTGAAATGCAGGCTCTGGCAGGAGCAGTGGATGATAAGAACTGCCAAGCCATGCCTTCCCTGGACCGGAAACAAGCTTCAAAGGACCGGTTTCTGGCATTTCAGCCGTCTTCAGCCCGGCTTGCTTCAATCCAGTGACAAAGTGAGCAAGGGACTCACGTCTGAGCATACCCTGCCAACTTATGGCGAACAAAGTGGTACAAAAGGGGGTGGTGATGGACGGAGCATCTGAACCAATTAAACACTCAGACCGTGTCAACGCATCTAGGCAGATGTGTCACTTTGTAAACCCCTGCACCAGGTATAATGTATGCAGGGTGGGCGTTCCTTGCAAAACGCCTTATAGTAGTGGTGCATTGAAATTTATGAGATTTCAGTGCGCCACTTCTAGGATGCTATTGCCATTCTAGGGAGCACATTTACTATTCCTTCTCCAATCTGCACTTCTAGGATGCCATTGCGTCAATATCTTACGCCTGCCTCACAACAGGCGTAACACTGATGTAGGCCCTACATCCCCAATGTGAAAGGACACATTGCTGGAATTGCGTCTGCTATCAGTCACACGCTAACAACGCATCAATTTTGCACCTACAGAGAAGTCAAAACTACTGACATATCTGTAATTCCTTGCGACATGATGCATCATACCGTAAATATGATGCATCTATCATGTCGCACAGAGGGCGCATTAAGAAGTGACGCATCACTACTTTCATGCAGCGATTCGTCTCTACTCATTAATAAGGCCCAATTTTTTAAGATTTGGATACATTGATCAGGAAAATCAAAAGGCAGCCACCCCAACCCACCAGATGCCACAGCAGTCAAGCCACTGAACTGCATCCTCCTCAATGTACCCTCCCTGCACAAACATGCAGTAGAAATTTGGGACCTCCTCAACACTCACTCGCCTTCCTTACAGAGACCTGGACCAACTCTAGCTATGCACCAGACATCGCAACCGCCATCCCCAACGGATACAAGATCCTGAGGAAAGACCATACCAACCACCCAGGAGGAGGCCTACCTATCATCCACAAAAGCTTCCTCCCACTAACAACGACCAACTCGGATGACAAATCGCCCCTCATGGAACACATCCACTTGCAGATCCAGCCCAACCCGAGAACAACGCTCTGCGGAACACTCTCCTAAAGACCTCACAGACCCCCACCCCCTTAACCAACATCATCGCAGACCACATCCCTCCCCACGCCCTCACCGCCACAGACTACATATTACTCGGAGACATGAACTTCCCCCTAGACAACCACAGTGATCCCAACAGCACCGCCTTCCTAGACAACCTCACCAACATTGGACTGAAGCAACTTGTCTCTACCCCGCTCACACAGCAGGACACCCACCACTTCGCCAACACCTCAGCGACCTCCACTGGCTCCCCGTCGAAAGAAAAATAACCTTCAAACTTCTCACACATGCCTATAATGCTCTCCATAACACCGGACCGCAATACCTCAACAAACGAATCTGCTTCCACGCCCTCAACAGAAACCTTAGCTCTGCCGACCTCGCCCTATCCATGGTCCCACGCATCCACAGGGCCAGATCAAGTGTCAGATCCTTCTCCTATCTCACAGCCAAGACCTGGAACGAACTCCCACCTCGCATCCGACGAAGCCAGACACTGCACCAATTATGAAAGGATCTCAAGACCTGGCTCTTCGAATGAACGATGGAGCTGCTCGCACCCCTCCACACCACCCCCCAGAGCCTTGAGACCCTTACAGGTGAGCAGTGTGTTCAAAAACCCCTCATTGATTGATTTATTGATTGAATTATCTAAATCAAATGCTTTTTCTGTGTCCATTTTTTTAACTGCAGCTTTTGTGTTATTACCAGAAAAATATTCAATAGCCTGGATAAAATAAGTTAGTGTTGACTGTAATTGATTTATTAGCAAAACACTTTTGTAATCAACTTTCGCCCAATAGGCATAATCCGATTAACCAATACTTCTATGAATAGCTCGAAGTCAGCATTGAGTACACTGATGGGCCTAAAAGAATTAGGAATATTCGGTGATTTACCTTTTTGTTTTAAAGCTTACCACTATTGCTTCAGAAAATTATATTGAAATTGGATTCCCCAGAATAATTTTATTAAAAGTTCAATAAGATACCCTGACGTTGAGGGAAGACATCTTTACATAACTTGAGTGGAATATCATCGCTTTCACTAGCTTTCGAATTAGCCACTATAGCCAACATTTTCTTGATCTCTTGTGGTGTAACTAGATTAACCAAGCTTTTTTGCTGATTGTTCAAGAGCTTTTGAAGATGAAATGAACCAAGAAGCTTTACCAGTGCTCTCTGAGAAACAAATTTAGATGTCTAACTTAATGATAGTGTCCGAGAAACACCTTTTAAATAACATTACTGAGGTTGACAAGTAGATTTTTATCTTGATCTTTAATTCTAAAATTGCATTATTGTTAGATTTGGCATTGGTCAACCAGGCTAATAATTTGTCTACATGCTCACATTCTTCATATGATTTTTGTTGAAATGTTTCCTCGATTATCTGTTCCTTCACGAGAAACAAATCTTTAACACTCTGTTAACCTGGTATAGAGCTTGAATATCCAAAGAGAAGTGTGATTTGAAGTTTGATTGGGTTACTGTTATGACCCGCTCATGTGGCCTCTGTGTAGTGGGCCTAGCATGAAGAGCTCATGTTGCTTTACCCCTGTGGTGCTTTATGCCCCACTATGATATCTTGAATGATGTCCTCCCCATCTCACTCATGCATGATAACGTTCCCCCAGCATCCCTTAAAACTGATGTTCCCCCAGCACACTCATGACTGATGCTTCTCCAGCATCCGTAATTTTCATTATGCTTGAACCCCTGCAGGCATTCCCCACTTCCTGTGAACCAATGGATTAACTACACATGCTGTTACTAGGGCCTTGGTGTGGGTTTCCATTAAATCCCTGCAAGCTTTCCCAGAATCCTGTAAGCTTTGCTCTAGCTGTTACTGGGGCCTTCGTGTTGTTTTCTAATATGCACGTTCGAGCGAAAATGATACATTTGTCTCCTTTTATTTAGTTCTGAGCAACAAGTTGCAGCTGCCCATTCTCTAAGGTCCTAGAGAGTCTGCTAACACATGTTTTTTTCGAGGTTCGAGAACCTTCCAGACGGCCATGTGGCCCATGTGCTGCACATGATCTAGTTATATCAATTGAGCCTTCGAAAGGGTTATATAAAACTCACCTAAATCGTAATCATGACTTGGGCTCACTCCTTGTAAAACAAACGTCACCCTACCCATCACATGAAGAATCCTGCTGGAACCAAGAAACAATCCAGTCTTCTTAAAGTCCATCCAAACCATTTCCGATTTGCCCGATTAGACCCTCCAGGTGGTGACCGGTCCCTGACTGAGATCCCTTTGGCGTTTGCCTCAAAGTGACTATTAGGTCGACTGAGAACTTGCCAGTTGGAGGCTGGAGACTATTGTTTGGTAAGGTTGTGATGCGACACGTTTGTTTTGGAAAAGCTTGGCCAAGATTTTGCTTTGTTTGTTTGTGTGCTGCAGCAAATAAAGGCAGGTATTGAGGAGATTGTTCTCTTCTTTTGGATAATACTCAGGATAAATACGCTTTGATTATAATATTACACTGCATTGTAATATTTTTTGCCTGCCTGCTCCTAGCACATTTCGTAGAATGTGTTACTGTCTTGGTAGTGCCAATATGGATTTATAAAGTACTCAGCTGGTTCCCCTAGAAGGGATACCTAATAGGTTTCTGTACATTAAAATGGTATTTCTTCCATAATATATAGTACATTGTAGAACAAATACACCTAAGAGGATCTTGATCTACGCACTTAGTAAAATTCTTTAAAGTATTTTTTAACATGGCACAATCTTTTGGCTGTCTACTTGTCTTGGTGCAGTCTTTACACTATTATTTTGAGAGTCCTTTCGTTTGTAAATATGATTTACAATTGTTATTTACAAATGGTTTGGTTAGAGTACAGTCTGTGGGCTGCCTCTTGCTTTTGTCCGTAGTATTGATTTGTGGGTTGATTATTTTTTGGAAGTGTCTATGTGGTTTGTGGACAGACACCGGTGGTGTTGCTTGTGAAGTACTTGTTTTAGTGAGTAGCGATGGTGTTTTTTGTGTAAGAATGGTTTGCCATAGCAAGCAGTGTTGTGTGTTCTGAGTGTCTTGCCCCCTTCTTTAAAATGTCTGGAATTAGCTCAATTTGTTTTGTTGCCGTCATTGTGTTCTGCAAATGTCATAGGAAGAATTAAACTTCAAAATTCAAAGAATAAATTGTATAACATATGCTAAATTGCTGCACGCTACTATTTAAAGTAAATCAGTAACAAAGTATATATGTTTGAATATTGCCACATCGGTAAAAAAAAATAAAATTAACACTCAATAGGGAAAAAATAGCCCTCACAGAAAGAAAAAAAAACTAATTTGTGTGCTTTACACAACTAGTACTCAATATAATATGTTACAGAATTATTCTTAGATAACATTATATTAAATATTAAAAGGCATTCACATTACCTGAGTAATTAGTTGCTGCTAAAATAAAAGCGCCTCTTTTACCACATTGCAAAATTATAGATTTTGACTGGCTTGGAATGCCTGGGTTTTAAATAAACTCAACCGTGCTCATTCCCAGCACTAGAAAGAGAGCTTTTTAACAGCTGTTCAAAGCTGTCTGTCCGAAGTAACTGTCAATGGTTTACAAACTTTTTGAGGACATTAGAATACAGCATAGGGTTTTTCTCCTGAAAAAGCGTAAAGTTGACGCCTGCTGGTTGTGAAACACAGCTGAGTAAATAACTCATGGCTCACAAGCTACATGCCTACAAGTTAAAATAGGTTGTTGCACCAAATTAAAAAGGTGAATATTAGTTTCTCTAGCAATGGCACTATTACTGAATCTTAGGGACAAACTTAAAATATCATTCCTAGTATGACCTACTGGCTGCATCGGAAATGCACTTACAGGTTATGCAAAGAGTAGCTGTACAAACTTGTAAATTACATTGCAAAAATGTATGCAATCTTTTATGCACATGAATTCTGGGCGCACTATGGCATTCAGAAAACTGGAATTTTGAGCAAGTTCTTTAGGTGCTAGAACACACATTTCATAGGAATAAAAACAAAAAAAAAGACAGCGAAAGTGCATCCTGCCTTTAAATTATCAGCACACAGGCACAGAGCAAGAATGCTTTTCAGCCATGCTTCTTGAGAGTTACTTTGAATTGTAAAGGCTGCATGGGATAGCCTTGCTAAGACAGGGGACAACAGGTTTAAGGTTCAGAGGCCAAGTTCTGTATTTAGAATTGACCTGCACTACTGAATGTAAAATGTCCAAGCAGGGAGCCACTGTGATAGTGTGTTCTTTCTACATTACAGTATGAAAGCTTAATTACATTTCTTGATTCTAACATTATAGCGTAAAACACTACAGGTAATGTAAATGTTGCTCTAAAAATGTCTGGGGCTATAATGTGACTAGGAAAATTAGGGCCAAAATTAATTCTCAATTCATGTTCCTAATATTTAGGATATTGTCATTAGTAATTTAACTACATTTAACCCCTTCTGTGCTCATGACGGCTCCCAGCCGTCATGAGTCATGGTGGGCGTGTGCTGGTGACGGCTGGGAGCCGTCATGACCACGCCCGCGATCGGAATGTTCAGTACAGGCGCGGAATTCCAGCTGCAGCCAAGGTGTTAAGAAATGGAAGAATTTATATATTTGTTTCAATGAACTTATAGCCTTGATTGAGCCTTCCTGGAACAAGATTGGACACCACAGATCTGTTTTAGGTAACATTAGCAAAGGAAATATTGCATATTCTGTTAGGAGCACATGGGTATATCACTGTTTTCTTGAAAAATAATACAAGTGTTGGAGATATGCAGGTGGAGTTTATCCTATTGTATAATAATATCAAGGGGTAGCAGTGTCTGTAGGCCATGTGCAGAGAATAGCTCTGCCATGCATACAGAAATACTGATTTTCACTCAAAATTGTTGTGCTAGGGCCATATAAAAAGGCTAAGGAGTAAAGTTTGCATTAATGTTGCACAGCTCAATAAGCTAAAGGAATTGGTAGTTGGTTAAAAATGTTTTCTAGTTAGCTCAATGTGCTATTTACCTCCTACAAGCCTGTTTGTGCACAGCTGTCAAAAACGTGGGTACATATTGTCAACAGGAGGTCACTTGTTTAGGTTACCTACCGTTGAATGGGAGAAAGGAGTCTAGCTCCTGGGCAAAATAAGGGTAAGCAAATGTATCTGCTCTCCCTCCCTTTTTCTCACTCTAAGATGTCTAGGAACGTCCATAAGATAATTGGTTGGGCTCGCTTTACTCATTTATATCACAGGATGCTGCACCCCACCAGTGCATGTCTAATTCGCAATTCAGTAATACTGTTTTGAAATTGTTAGAATTAATAGTGATAGCACCATTATTGTTTATGCTATTCTCTTGCTATATACAGTTTTGCAAGGGCATTACTAGTCTCTTACTAGTTAGTCTGTATAATTGAGCTGACAGCCCTTATTAGAGCTGGTGAATATTTTTTTTTTCTTTAAAAGGATGTTACATAGTCCAGATCGTGAAAAGTAGAATGCACAAGGGTTCACAATGTTAGGAAAGATACCTGTGGAGAAGTGTGGCTCAATGGTTAGAGCGGCAGACCCTGATGCCCGGAACCAGGGTTCAATTCCCCGCCTCAGCGGGTCTTGGGCTCAAAATTCCACGGACCTGATAATTCTCGCCTCGCTGCCTATTCTAATCATGGAGTCCCACTCTGCAACTCTGGGCTAAAGCTAGTTTAATCTCCACAACGGCCCCCACAACACTAAGGATGCCTGGCCTTCACCCTGGGGCTGCCCAGGAGTGGACGCCTGTTAGACGGACCGGGAGGGTCGGCCGAGGATAAGGGGAGAGGTCTCCGGGGAGAGCCGTCTCCAGCGATCGTACAGACAAGTAACTTCCCCCCCACAGACGGACACCACACAAGGGTAAAGTTCAACGAGACTTTATAGGCAATTCTTTAAGTACGATGGAATGGTACAAGGAGGTCTGGACTCAGGGGTCCCCTCGATTCTGGTCTCTGGTTTGGGAAAAAGGGTAGCGGGACAGTCTTGTTACCAAAAAGGTGGAAATAGCTCTCAATCCTCGAGCTCGGCGTTCTAGATGATCGCGCCGCGGCGGAGCCAGCAGGTCCCGAGATGGACGAAGGAAACGACGGTCCGCGGCGGAGCCAGCAGGTCCCGATGAGATGATGGTTGCAAACGGTCCGCGGCCACGCCAGCAGGTCCCGACGACGATGAAGGATCGGAAGGTTACGAAGGTTGTGGCAGCGCCAGCAGGCAAGACAAAGGTGCACAAGGCAGAGCTACGGCAGCGCCAGTAGTCCGTCAAGGATGAGTTCTTCTTTGCGTCTCTCGACTCCAAGATACAACTGCCCTCCTGCTCTGGGCTGCCCCAGTTATAGGGCTGATGTTCTTTGATGTCCGGACCCTCGCACCTGGAGGTCGGGAGGTCCGGGATGAGGGTGTCCCGACACCCAGCAGGGGGGTGGAGCCAGCGCCCGGGGAGGCGATGGGCGAGCGGCACTTGGCGGGGGAGAGCCATCGACACCTCTTTCTCCCATTGACTTGCCAAGTAGCCCGCTCACCTCCTGGGTGGATGGTGGTGCCGGGATGTCTGAGGCCTGGCTAGGCCCAGGGTTGAGGTCGATCGGGGGCCAGGCGGCCTCGTGGTGGAGTGTCCAAGATGGCGTCCCGGATGGGCGCGCGGGCCAGCAGTGGATCGGGCCCACGAGGTCGATATGTTCGAAGGCAGGGGTCCCTGAGGGGACGGAGGACGGGCAATGGTGGTGTGTGGTACTTGCGTGACCGGGCTCGGGCCTGGTCGGGCCGGGGGAGAGCGGCCCTTCATGTGGCCTGTCCAACATGCGTCCCCCCCAGCTGAAGGCGGGGAGAGTTACCCATCCTCTTGGGGACTCTCCTCGTCGAGGCGGAAAAACCGGGACAGGCCATCCGCGTTGGTGTGATCTGGCCCAGGCCGGTGTTCAACAGTGAAGTCCATCCCTTGTAGGGAGATGGACCAACGTAGTAACTTCGGGTTTTCCCCCCGCATCTGCATCAGCCACTGCAGGGGTCGGTGGTCGGTCTGCACCCGAAAGTGTGTGCCAAAGAGGTAGGGCCGGAGCTTCTTGAGGGCCCATACCACAGCGAAGGCCTCCCTCTCTATGGTGCTCCAGCGTTGTTCTCGTGGTAGGAGTCGTCTGCTGATGAAGGCCACTGGCTGATCAAGGCCTTCGGTGTTCACTTGAGACAGGACTGCCCCAATGCCATGGTCGGAGGCATCCGTCTGGACGACGAACTCCCTGCTGTAGTCGGGGGCCTGGAGCACAGGGGCGGAACACATGGCGGCTTTCAATTGTTCGAATGCTGTTTGACAATCTGCGGTCCAGTTGACTTTCTTGGGTTGATTTTTGGACGTGAGTTCTGTGAGGGGCCCCACTATAGTACCATAGTCTTTCACAAACCTTCGGTAATAGCCCGTGAGGCCCAGGAAGGCTCGTACCTCGGTCTGGGTGATGGGGGGCTGCCAGGACTGGATGGCGGCAATTTTGAGCTGCAGAGGGGCCACCAGGCCGCTTCCCACCTGGTGTCCGAGGTAGGTTACAGACCCTTGACCAATTTGACATTTGCTGGCCTTGATCGTGAGGCCAGCTCGCTGAAGGGCTTGTAGCACTGCTTGGAGGTGGTGGAGGTGCTCGGGCCAATGGTGGCTGTATACAGCGATGTCGTCTAGGTAGGCGGCGCTGAACCCTTCGAGCCCCGCCAGGACCTGATTGACGAGCCGCTGAAATGTTGCGGGAGCATTCTTCATGCCGAAGGGCATGACCTTGAAATGGTAATGGCCATCGGGGGTGGAAAAGGCAGAACGTTCTTGGGCCCGGGGTGTGAGGCCGATTTGCCAGTAGCCCGCCGTCAGGTCGAAAATACTGAGGTAGCGGGCAGCTCCCATACGGTCAATTAGTTCATCTGCCCGGGGGATGGGATGTGCGTCGGTACGGGTGACCGCATTCAAGCCCCGGTAGTCAACGCAGAACCCGAGTTCCGGTGTGGTGCCTGGGGCGGCCGCTTTGGGGACCAGTACTACAGGGCTGGCCCAGGGGCTGTCTGAGGGCTCGATGACCCCGAGCGTGAGCATTTTTGCTACCTCTTCCTGGACGCAGGCCCGTACCCGATCTGGCACGCGGTAGGCCCGGTGGCGGATAGGAGGGCTGTCCCCCGTGTCCACATTGTGCACACACCAGGAAGTGACACCTGGGGTGAGGGAGAACAGGCTGGTGAACTGTGATAGGAGGACTCGACACTCCTGGCGTTGCTCTCGGGTGAGGGCCTCCGAGAGTCGGACCCCATCCACGGAGCCGTCTTTCTCCCGAGTCCGTAGGAGGTCAGGGAGGGGCTCGGAGTCTTCCTCAGCCCCATTGTCTGTGGCCATCAGGAGGCTGAGTTCTGAACGCACAAAGTGGGGCTTCAGTCTGTTAGCGTGGAGGACCCGGAGGGGGTTCCGGGAGGATTCCATGTCGATGAGATAGGTGGCAGGACCCTTGCGCTCGACTACTTTGAAGGGCCCCGTCCACTTGTCTTGCAGGGCGCAGGGTTCGGTGGGGGACATCACCCATACCTGTTGCCCAGGTTCAAATTCGATGGAGGAGGCATTCCGGTCATACCACTTTTTCATGTCCTCTTGACTGGCCTCTAGGTTGGCTTTTGCCAGCTCTCTGAACCGCCGGGTCTGGTTGCGGAGGGTTAGGAGGTACCGGAAGACATCTGGTGGGTTCTTGAGAGGGGGCATCTCCCAGCCTTCCTTGACTAGGCTGAGCGGCCCCCGTACTGGGTGTCCATACAGCAGTTCAAACAGGCTGAAGCCCAGGGACTTCTGGGGGACCTCTCGATATGCGAAGAGGAGGCACGGCAGCAGCACATCCCACTGGCGACGGAGGGGCTCTTCCAACCCCCCGATCATCCCTTTGAGCGTGCGGTTGAACCGCTCAACGAGTCCGTTTCCTTGAGGGTGATAGGGGGTCGTGAATCGGTAGGTAACCCCGCACTGTTGCCAGAGGGACTTCATATATTTAGAAATAAAGTTCGTGCCTCTGTCGCTGACGACTTCTCGGGGGAAGCCCACACGGGAGAAGATCCCCATTAGAGCCCGGCCGACTACCGGGGCTGTCACAGTTCGCAGGGGAACAGCCTCGGGGTAGCGGGTGGCGTGGTCCACTAGCACCAGGATGAATCGATGGCCTTGTTTTGTACGCGGGTCCAGGGGCCCCACGATGTCGATCCCGACCCTCTCGAACGGGGTGGTGACCACGGGAAAAGGTTGCAGGGGGGCTTTTAGTTTGCGGCCGCTCTTTCCACTGGCTTGGCACGTGGGGCAAGATCGGCAATGCTGGTGTACATCGTTCCTCATTTTGGGCCAGAAGAAGTGGGTCACCAGACGACTGTAGGTTTTATCTTGACCCAGGTGTCCCGCCAGGGGGACGTCGTGGGCCAGGTTTAGCAGAAAGTCTCTAAAACGGAGGGGCACCACTAGTACTCGGCTGGCCCCCAGCTCCGCGATTCTTTGCTCACTGTACAGCAGATCATTGTCCCAGTAGACCCAGTGTGTTCCGGAGGTATCCCCTGCGCTTTGGGCGAGCGCTTGCTGGCGGAGTCCCTCGAGGGAGGGACAGGTCTTCTGTTCTTGGCGAAATTGTTCTTGCGTGGGCCCCCCCTCTTGAGGCCACTGGTCGAGGTTAGCGAGGTTTGGAGGTTGAGCTGGTTCTGGGGGGACGTCACGGTCGGTGGTGTCGGCCGGGGTGACCGGAGGCGGCGGCGCCGGCCATTCGGGTTCCTCTGGGCGGGGGTTGGCACGGGCGGCCATGGACCGGGTGGTGACACACGCCCAGTCCGGGACGCCTAACATCCCCAGGTGTTCTCTTCGTTCTACGGCTGCCCACGGAGAGCTTTCAAGGTCATTCCCCAGGAGGCAGTCTACGGGGGCATCGTCTCGGACCGTTACCTTCAACATGCCGGAGACCCCTCCCCATTCGAAAGGGACGCAGGCCATCCGACACAGACTCTCCGAGTTATCGGCTGAACGGACAGGGCAGAGAATGTTTGGTAGATACTGTTCTGGGGTCACCAGGTGACAGCGGACGGCTGTTACACTGGCCCCGGTGTCACGAAGGGCTTCGGCCCGGCGTCCATTGATGCTCACCCATTGGCTGTACTTCTGGGTGTTAGCGGGTAGGGGGACCCGCGGGACCATGTCTTTCCCCCCTAAGCAGGCTAGAGCCATGGTGGCTGGCTCCCATTCTTGATGTTCCTGTTCATATTCCTCTTGTTCCTCTGAGATCTGTTCCTCCCCCAGAGCAGCAGCGGCTACTTGGCGGGGTCTTGGGCTCTGGTACTGGGGGCAGTTTGGGTCGTTTGCATAGTGGCCGACTCGTTGGCATCGATGGCACGTAACATTGGCTCGGTATCCCGGTCGCGCCGGGGTGCTGCCCCGGTTGGCCGGGGGGGCGGTGCTGGTAGCGGGGGCGACCGGGGCGTTGTCTCTTCCTCGTCCTTGGCCCCCTCCTCCTCCTCGGGGACGGTGCTGACCATTGTTGTTCCGGTTCTGTTCGTAGGACCCATTCCGGCCCACTCTGGTGATTTCCCACCGGTCAGCTTCGGCTGCGAGCTGCCGGGGATCCGTTAACTTGCTGTCGAGGAGGTGCTGGCGGAGTTCAATGAAGCAATTGTTCGACAGGTGCTCCCATACCATAAGATTGAACAGTTGTTCGTAGGTTGTGACCTTGCTTCCTTTGATCCAGCCCTCGAAGGCTCGGCTAAAGTAGTTTACATAGTCCACCCAAGTTGTACCCGGGATGCGGGTGCAGTCTCGGAACCTCTGACGGTACATCTCGGGTGTGAGGCCATAGCGAGTGAGGAGTGCAGCTTTCATATGGTCATAGGAGGTCATCTGGTGGTCCGGGAGCTGTAGCAGGGCGTCGCGGCCCTCATTGAGGAATCTCCCCCATAGACCGGCTCCCCAATCGCTTCTATCGATCCGGTGTGCAGTCATAGCGATTTCATAGGCCTTAAACCATTGCTGGATGTCGTCCTCTCGGAAGTATTCTCGAACGACATCCTTGGGGATGTGTACCTTTTTCTCTGTTGCCCCTGGGGTGTGGGGTTGCTCGGACAACCCTACTTCTTTATTCTGCTTGCGTAGGTCGATCTCAGCTAGTTTTCGCTCGTGTTCATATGCCAGTCTCTTTTCCTCGAGCTCCCTTTGTCTCTGTTTCTCCTCTCTTTCTTCTCGGAGACGCAGGTGCTCTAAGTTGATTTTTTGTTCGGCCAACTTAAGTTCAATGTCCATTTTGAGCCGGGCCATTTCCAGCTCGTGTAGTCTGGTTTTTTCTCGTTCCTGGATCTCGTCTTGCGAGAGACCCGTTCTTCGCTCTTCAGGGGCCGTGGTGGTTTTTGCTGCGATGCTTTGATCAGGGGTTCCGGCAGCCCCGGTTTCTGCCCAAGATTCTAGGGCATGCTTAAAATCGTCTTTGGTACTTAGTCCGGTGGTAGCGATACCTAGTTCGATGCAGAATTGTTTTAGTTCACGATGGCTGTACTCGTCCAATTTCTCCATCTGGAATTTCTCGGTTGCTCCGCTTTCTTTGGTCGTCATCGTGATTTCGTCGTGGGGTAAGCTACTCTCTGTACGATTATGCGGTGATTCGGATCGCGCCGCTGGCCACCAATGTTAGACGGACCGGGAGGGTCGGCCGAGGATAAGGGGAGAGGTCTCCGGGGAGAGCCGTCTCCAGCGATCGTACAGACAAGTAACTTCCCCCCCACAGACGGACACCACACAAGGGTAAAGTTCAACGAGACTTTATAGGCAATTCTTTAAGTACGATGGAATGGTACAAGGAGGTCTGGACTCAGGGGTCCCCTCGATTCTGGTCTCTGGTTTGGGAAAAAGGGTAGCGGGACAGTCTTGTTACCAAAAAGGTGGAAATAGCTCTCAATCCTCGAGCTCGGCGTTCTAGATGATCGGGCCGCGGCGGAGCCAGCAGGTCCCGAGATGGACGAAGGAAACGACGGTCCGCGGCGGAGCCAGCAGGTCCCGATGAGATGATGGTTGCAAACGGTCCGCGGCCACGCCAGCAGGTCCCGACGACGATGAAGGATCGGAAGGTTACGAAGGTTGTGGCAGCGCCAGCAGGCAAGACAAAGGTGCACAAGGCAGAGCTACGGCAGCGCCAGTAGTCCGTCAAGGATGAGTTCTTCTTTGCGTCTCTCGACTCCAAGATACAACTGCCCTCCTGCTCTGGGCTGCCCCAGTTATAGGGCTGATGTTCTTTGATGTCCGGACCCTCGCACCTGGAGGTCGGGAGGTCCGGGATGAGGGTGTCCCGACACCCAGCAGGGGGGTGGAGCCAGCGCCCGGGGAGGCGATGGCCGAGCGGCACTTGGCGGGGGAGAGCCATCGACACCTCTTTCTCCCATTGACTTGCCAAGTAGCCCGCTCACCTCCTGGGTGGATGGTGGTGCCGGGATGTCTGAGGCCTGGCTAGGCCCAGGGTTGAGGTCGATCGGGGGCCAGGCGGCCTCGTGGTGGAGTGTCCAAGATGGCGTCCCGGATGGGCGCGCGGGCCAGCAGTGGGTCGGGCCCACGAGGTCGATATGTTCGAAGGCAGGGGTCCCTGAGGGGACGGAGGACGGGCAATGGTGGTGTGTGGTACTTGCGTGACCGGGCTCGGGCCTGGTCGGGCCGGGGGAGAGCGGCCCTTCATGTGGCCTGTCCAACAACGCCTCACAGGGAAAGCCAGGACGGGTTCCACAGCGGTATTTGTACAAGTGCCTTGAGACCTTTGCGGGTGAGTAGTGCGCTATACAAGTATCAATTTACATTTACATGTTATCCTCAGCAAACATTTTGAAGGAAAATTTGCTTTATAGGAGTTTGCTTGACACAACAGGTTCTGCTGGAGAAATTCATGTACCTACTATGTTGAGGTTTTGTTAGTTATTTATGTAGTAAGGATCCCTGTTAAATCAGCAGTTTTTAGATTTCCCCGCTGCACCTTTAACATGAGAGCATGGTCCTAAGCGTAAAATGTAGGTGTTTTTACGTAAGAAAAATCATTTTAGATGTGTTTGCCGTCCTGTACAAGTAGTGGAAGGTTCATAAGTAGAAGTGTAATGAAATATGATTTATGATACACCCGCTTGTTAAGACAAGAAGCACAAAAGGATGCTTGTTCTAAAAATTCTCTTTCTTGAGGTTCTCCAGATAAATGATATAGGAATACACGAATGTAAAGATTCAGGGTATGTCTATTTGTTTTTCTTTTTCCCTCAAAATTTATTAAATAAACACAGACTTCCTTGGCTGCTTGGGATTGGGAGAAACAAATCAAATCGTGCAACGTTTTACTCTTGTCAGTTTACCAATAGTTCCTTTTATACTCGCTAATAGGTCCAGGGTGTTTTTTTTACTCTCAGATAGCTGAAGCAGTTCTTGGGTGCCCTGCTAATGTATGGGGCACCAAGACTAAAGAGGTTTTCTGAAATAGAGTATCCTCTCTGTTGATAGATTATTTGTATGCCTTGTCTAATGATCTTTTGTTCTGATCACCAATAGATATCTGCTGCCCTACAACCATTGCCAGAGGGTCCCAGACAACAGATCCAGCCTGGGAGTCAGCGCCGATCCAGCTTAGAGCCGAGGTAAAGGGAACCAACACAGGCATTGCTGGCAACTAGGACCGCAGTGAAGGTAGAAGGTGAGAAGCACTGGGCCCATTAAAGCGACGTGAAGTTTGTACCCCTGCCACTGTCTTGGATGAAAGACGGAGTCCCAAATCAGGACGGAAAATTATTTGCATTGATCCAGTTTTTGATGCCTAGCTGAGAGAGTCACAGACCGACATGGATGGCAAGGAGGCTTTGCTTGAGGTGACCAGCTCTGAAACAAGGGTTGCTTCAGATACTCCAGCGTCAGGCCCATGAGTCCTGGTCCCCAAGTGAATGCAAGTCTGTACCTCTGTTTGTTGATCAAGAGGTGCCTGGTCATACTGGGTACAATATGTGGCTCGACAAAAGAGCAGTGTGCCAGCGGAGCTACACAGGAGTTAGGGAAGGACTTGAGTTCAGGGTTCAGGTGCTGTGCCTTTGGTGCCTGTTAGATTAAAGTGAAGAATACTGGTGCACTGCCTGAGACTCTGGACAGTATCATTAAAACTGGGCCGTGATTGTTTTTCCTGAGATGCAAGTTGTGCAGCTCCACCATGGGAAAAGTGAACAATAAGAGCCTGCCTGTGAGGCTCAGATGGATATAGGGAGAAGACTCCCCTCTGGCTGGTTGTACAGCAGCTTCTATACTTCAAATACTTTATAGCAATGTACCCCTTTGGTCGTCCTATTTTTGAGGTGGAGCAGCCCTTTGCGGCTCCTCGTCCTAATTCCGATTGCCCCGTTTGGTCCTCCTGGTCCCCTGAGCGGCCTAAAACAACCACTGAAATTCAACCAGATATAGGAACTTGGACTTTAATTGGCTGGTTAGGTTCGGGACATTGTTTGTGATTTGGGGCTAGAAACTGTTGACAAATCTATGTATATTCTTTGTGATCCTACTGTCATGCTGTCTATGCATACAATGTGGCCAGATGCTTTGTTCCCTTTTTGTCTCTACTTGTATACCTATCAAGCGCAAAGTTAAGAATGTGAACGCCCAATATGTATTAGACCAAGAAGTTAGCAATATAATGAGAATAGATGTGTAACATATTTTCTATATTCCTTCTAGATCATAGAGATGTCTTCAGCTAATGCTAATAGGGTCATCTGTGGAAACTAGCAGAGATCGCTGTTAGCATGAGTTGAAGCCATTTTGGTTATGGCAGCCATTTTAGTTAGCCATGTGCTCGCCGTGTGCTTCTCTCGTCTTCACTGTTGCCTGCTTTTCTATTCTGCTTGAGTCATCAGTTACAGTTAACTCCTTCAGCATTGAGCCAGAGCCTTGCACATGCTCAGAAAGGCCTGCAGCCTCCCACTCTGTTGACTATTAAAGAGGATATGTTTAAAACATTATCAGAAAGGAAACAAGGAGACTCTGTCAAATTATTACATGTGCTCATGGCATCATATTTATATAGAACAAAGAATGGGCAAATGACAGTTGTAGCAGCACTGCAATAAACAAATAAAACAACCGTATTTGTACTTGGTGCTCAAAATGTGCGAGTGAAATAGACGGTAACGATGCAAGTGACAATGTGATCAGCATAAACGGCGCATGGTGACTAGTGCATAGATATATAGAGTGAATAGATGAAACAATAAGGTTCCAGGTGAATTGTGGAGTATGATTCTACTTTGGGTTGGCTGTAGATTTGATGAACCATATTGTATGTTGCGCCTATGATTGCGCTGAGTGGTCGACGGCGTTTCGATCTTCATTAATCAAGAACTTCATCAGGACTGGGTCAGGTTGGCAACAGTGCTGTACATGGGGGGTAAAAGAAAGAGGTGAGGGGGTGAAGGTGCAGGGATGGTGGAAGCTAATCGGCGTCAATGGGAGCTGGAGCAAGCGTGCTAGGGATATGGCGTTGGACATTTTGAGCACCAAGTACAATTAGGGTTGTTTTATTTGTTTATTACAGTGCTGTTACAACTGTCATTTGCCCATTCTTTGTTCTATATAAATATGATGCCATGAGCACATGTAATAATTTGACAGAGTCTCCTTGTTTCCTTTTTGATAATGTTTTAAACATATCCTCTTTAATTGTCTTCAAATAAGATCAGTTGGTATACCATATGTTTGTACCATTGAATATGTGAAGTCAGGGAACATCCTCATTACTTCAACCTGAAAGTTGCAGAGCTGAAGTAAAATAGCCTGTTTATTGGAGTAACATCCAGTTCACCGATCACAAAGAGTTTTCAAATGGAAATCTGCCAATTCCTTTGAATTCTACTTGTTGTATATCCCTTCTACCCACTAAGGAATAAGGCAGGTTAATCTGACAATCTCCTTCCATGGATGTTCCCAGAGTTTAAAATAAAATGCACAACTCTAAGGGAGAGTAGTAAAAGGGAAAAGGGGCAGAGGATGTAGGAGAGTATAGAAGACACAACACATCTGAAGACTTCAGCCATTTGTATAAGGAATCGATGTGGATCTGGTTAAAGTCTGTGTTTTTTTTTAAATAAAAAGCTGCATGCCCTTTTATACCAAAGGAATCAGTACTGTAGACACCATCAGACTGAAGACCAAACATTCAGAATATCTGCAATTGAGGAAACAGGTGCAAAGTCGTAGGTGCAAAGTCTTAGGTGCCTCTGTAGCAGTTAAAACGAAAAGGACTAAGTGAGCCAATGAAGAAAAACCAAAAAAAAAGAATTTGAGGTAAGGCAAATATGAGCTCAGCAAGAGCAGAACTCCTACAACACACAAGAGCCACCAGGTCCAAGTTCACTACTTCTGATTCAATTAATGGGGACTTAGAACCATGTGAGTGCTTACCTGCTTTTGCTGGCCTTGACCTAGAAGAGTATTTCTCGGCTTTCCTTCGTACATACCCAGCAACTTAATGCCAGGCTACCATATTCTCCAACCGCTCTTGAGTTTTTCACAATACTTGTATCTCTGTCATACATTGCGGAATTTTTTCTATTTTTGTGCTTTTCCCTGATTTATACCCCAATGAACCTATTATTATGCAATCTTTTCTTTTTCCAAAAAGTCTGAACTTTTCCAAGAACTTGTCAAAGAATTACAGACTATTCGTATGTGAGAGCATATTCTAGATACTGGCAGGAGGGGACATCCACCTCAACATCTTTTGAGCCTTTTATATGGTTGAAAAGAAAATCACATAATGTGCAAAGGAGAATGCTCATCAGCTTGACAACTGTTTGTGTATTCTGATGGTCAGCATGAATCTCAAAATGTCTTTAGATCAGATGAATACATGTTTCCACTCAATATAAACCATCTTCAAAGCCAGGAGTTCTCTCTCAAGTACTGAATTATTTCATTCAGTTTCTGCGACACAAGATAGGTAGAATACTTGGGGGCCCATTAGAATGGCGGGCGGATTGCCCCTGCCAGTCTGGCGGTAGCCACCGCCAGCCTGATGGGGGCAATCCACCCGCCATCCTCACCTAAATGATCCCCACCATATTATTATAGCGGGAGACCGCGGCGGACGGAAAGACCATCTGCCGCTTTTCCACCCCAGTTGCCTTGCGACCGGGGCCAGTTCCCTCACAATATCTACCAGCTTAGGCTCTTTAGTAAACAATGATGGTCTGATTCACAAAGCTAAACTTACATCATGTCAGACCTGTCAGCCTTAGGGTGGTCTGCCCGCAACCGTTTTTGCCTGTTTGTCTTTAATTTTGTTGGTTTTAGGACTCTGGGCACTTTATCACTGCTAACTTGTGCTAACGTGCACATGATTTCTCCCTAAACATGGTTTGATTGACTCATCCACAATTGGCCTATTTAATTTACATATAAGGCCCTAGTAAAGTACATTAAATGTGCCCAGGACCTGTAAATTAAAAGCTACTAGTGGGCCTACAGCACTGAAATTGCCACCCAACTTAAGTAGCCCTTCAAAATATGTTTTAGGCCTGCCACTGCATAGCCTGTGTGTACAGTTTACACTGCCATGTCAACATGACATTTAAAATTCCTTGCAAAGCCTTAAAATCCCATTTTATTACATATCAGTCACCCCTATGATAGGCCCTAGGTGGCCCATAGGGCAGGGTGCTATATATTAAAATGTAGAACATGTACTTTTGAGTTTTACATGTCCTGATAGTGAAAAACTCTCAAATTAGTTTTTCTCTACTGTGAGGTCAACCCCTCACATAGGTTAATATTGGGGATTCCTTGTTACATCTAATAAGTGTAATTCCCAATTGGAAGTAGGTAGAGTTGTAATGTTTACTACCTATAGATTTGAAAGGATAATACCTATTTAATGGTAACGCTGAATTTATCATTACAATTTTAAAAATGCCACTTTTAGAAGGTATCAGTTTACTTGATGCATCTTTTAAAAGGAGAGTGCTGTTCATCCTCTTTTATCAATTTAAAAGTATAACCCTACCCTTTCACTTTTTCAAAAATTAAACCAGCCCTTGTCCTGAGGAGAACCCTTAAAGGAATTTGGGGTTTGAAATGCGTAGACCATTACCCACAGGGGACCTTAGCACATTGGACATCAATATGGAGGACTAGAATTAAGTTTAATTTTAAAACTATTTTTCTAAAGCCCATATTAGATCAGCCTGGACTCCTTTCTATTGACCAAGAGCGTTAGCTGTGAATTTATCCTTCTGGTTTTTTCAATTGTAGGACTGGTGAACATTGAATATTTATATGTTTTTTGTTTGCATTATTTCTTGCAAGTTTGTTTAAATATATGTTTTTTTCTTCACATTGAGCATAATGCTTTTAGATAAAATTGCACATCTGATATTCGATTGCTGGTACTCTCTTTCTTTCTTATAACATATACTGAAGTTTGAAATTAGTCTAAATCAAATTTAAAAAAGGTAATAGAGGCCATGCTTATTCAGTAAAATGTCCCTCACGTATAAGTGAAAACGTGTACAAATCATGTATCCACCTCCTGTCGTCTTGTGTTTATGCTATTAGAAAGATGGTATTTTTTTGCTCTTTGCCCTGTGTGCCTGCTACCCGTCATCAATACACGTCTGGGGTGGATGGCAGTTGGGTCTTGTGTATTTCCTCTAAACAGTCAAACAAAAGGGGAGCTTAGGTGTGACTGATGAGCCATCCCCATCCTCATGGGCCATCCTGGCAGGGTAGGAGGGAAGAGTTGGGCAAAGCCTCACACTTACACCTCAGTAGGTTGTGCCCTGTCCCCACACAAAGTAATGCTTCACAGACTGTAGTGAGTCTGGAGCCAGAGCATTTCAAAGCGTCTCTATGATGTCTCCCCCAATTCAAAGGCAACACTGGAAATAAAAAGTGGACTTCTGAACCTACCAACTCAGTACACTTTTGGACCTGTGGAAACTCTGCCAGGAAAAAGGTCTGCTGCTGGACTGCTGCTCTGGAATAACTGATTTCTGATTTGCTGACCTGCCTCCTGCCCTCATTGCCTGGGTGAGTAGGACTGGACCTGCACCACTTGAACCCACAGTGGTTCCAATAGCTTGCCTGCTTGCTTTCTGTTCTGAAGTCTTAGGGACATCCAAGATTTCCAACAACCCTGATACAGCACCTGGACTCTGCCGTCTGAAGGTCTTGCCAAGCCAAGTGGTGCCAATCCAGTCCTTGGCCCTTGAACATAGGTATAAAGGACTGCTCCAGCAGAATTTCACTCATTGATGCTGCTGCACTGCTCAGAACTGACGCATCTTTAACATCGCTGACGCATGTGCGCTGCTGCGAGGATTGAGTGCATTGCATCACTGATGGTGCTGTTCTGTGCATCGCCTCCATTCCGGGTGCATCTTAGACTTTATAAGGTTCGAGCTAAGGCATCGCCTACATCCCAAGTAGCAACGCTGACGCATTGCCGCCTTTGGTCGGCTGAGCGATGATCTTTGAAAAACTCTGCAGACAAAGTTACGCGCATCCAAGGTATATAGTGCTAGGCTGACTGACTGGGTCCTTCCAGTCAGGTAAGAGCAGATCCATTTGAGTGTGAGTCCATGGACTCCTATTTCATGTAGGCATTGGTGTTGGCATATGGGTGTGGGAGACTGTATCAATAAATGTATGGATGTCATGGACAATGTAAATAGCAAGCTATGCTTCCACATGCGCTTGCAAAACAAGGCCAGTAAGATGAAAATAAACAGTGCTGAAGAAATAGCACTGGGCAAGCAACATACTGGAAATTAGTATCTCTCACTTAAAAATGTGCCAGCTTTTTGGTAAGATTTGCAGATATAAGAAAACAAATTAACTATATCAGGGAGCAGGCTGTCTATATTACTTTCAGACCATTTTTAAACAGTAAGTATTGCTGCAAAGATTGCAAAACCTTTCAGTTGGGCTTGGACCTCTCTGCAGGGTCATCCCAAAACATTTTGCATTCACCATAATGTTTTTCAAGCCCATTTTTCCTTGTTTTTAGGTTGAGCATTCAAGACCTCTTATATATACTTTAGTATATATCCTTTAGTATATACTTAGATGTGTATACTTTAGTATATACTTATATGTGTATGTACTTTGTGGGCTCTGGAGATCAGCCCAAGGACCTGTCTGCTTCCGCTTAGGAGTCCATCGAAATTGTCTTCCATAAGCGCCCTTAGACAATAATATTATTTTCAATGATTTTAATTTTAGTGATATGACTACAGAAGGCCCTGCTTTTATATTAAAAACAGAGCTTTGGACAATACCATTTCCTGCTGAATGGGAATATTTCTCTCCATGTGTTTCCAAATCTGGCATGTCACGCAGTTTGGTGCTTACTTTCCCTCCATGTTAAAGAATAGTAGATTTTTCAGCACCCAGGCTAACGTGCTGCATAGCTAAATACATATAAGGTCCCAAAGGCAAGACTAATTGCATTGCAATTGCTGATAGAACTCTGGGCGCTCTACCACTGGTAACCTGTGCTAAAGTGTCTGGACTTGTGGATACTACAGAAGAAGGACACCTTCTGTTCTGCTACTTGAGGCCAGCCCTTCCTCCTTAGAATGAAGACTGGACCTGTATCCTTCTTCCCAGGCTAAAGAGACTCCAAGGGTCAGCTGATTGACATCCTGTTAGAGCTACCGGGACATAACAAGCTCCAGCGGCCTCTTTTCATCTGCGCAGTTGACCTGCTGCCTGGACCTGCAACTGTAATGACTGAGCCCTGCTGGACTCATCCAGACCGAGTTACTGATCCTCAAGAGGTGCCTCCCAGGTCCTGGACCATTGGTGTGGCATCAGTTGAGCTCCTCTCTGAAGAAAGGAAGAAATATTTAAATTCTGGACTCTTTGTCACCGTGAACAGACCTTTTTGCATCAAGATCTTACCACCCATGCCGACCTCCAATGCGACTATCAGTGACATGAGATCTGTAAATCTCCAGTAACAACCATCTGATTTCTGCCCAACAGGGTCTTTGTGCTACAGCAATGATCACCCATGACAACCGGTCTGCTGTTCCTGCTACATAGTCGACCCACCACGAGGCACTCCCTGCCCCTCATGGCCTCCTCCATGATGCACCAGACTCTTCATCCTTGAACCTACTAGGTAAATTTTTAGGATGGACTAAACTGATCTATGTATCTAGTCCATGCTCCATCACAGTCATCCTCAACTTTTGACCAGATAACCCTGAGTTGTGCTTTGTGCCATTAGGGGCTGTACTCACCTTGAATCTTTAAAACTGCATAACTCTGGTTCTATTGATTGGATTTTTGTAGTCAAAATTTTTTCTAAATTGATGAGGGATATTTCTTGTTCTGTGCTGTCACTTTATTGATGTTTGTGTGCTGCATAGTAATTTACACGTTGCTCCTAAATTAAGCCTTGCTGCTTTCGTGACAAGCTACCAGAGGGATTAGCACCGGTTAATTTTGTGATGTTTTGTATTTCACCCTGAAAAAGATTTTAGTTGTTGTTTGAAAAGGTATTCCCCCCCCATCCCCCGCCCAACCAGAAACACAATTTCAAGACAAGCACCTACCTGCATTGGCTTGAAAACCTTAGCTGGTAAAAATGAGCTTCCTGCTGCATTGGCCAAGAGGCTGCAATAAGCAGACCTGTCCCGCTGTTCAACACCAGTGGTCCAGAGAAGGGTGATCCCAACGTCCACAATGCTTGTCACTGATGCTGAAATGTATTGCTGCACAGTAAAGTCACTGACCAGCCACTGCTACCAGTCCACACATTTTTGTGCTGGTAGCATGGTGCTGAGCTTGCATGACTCATGCAAAGTTGAATCTTGCTGCTAGAATGCTAACCCTTGGCCTTACAAATGTTTTGGGGAAAAGACTTTTGAACTGGACTGTAAACTATTGTTAGGGGTAATTGATAGTCATCATTACCAGTGCCTAATCAAAACCTCTACACGTATCCGACGGTTACGCCATCGTAACGAGAAATTCCTCCCACCATATTATGATGGCCGGGGTATCGGGGCGGACGCAATGTCCGCGTGCCGCTATTCCGCCGTCGGCAATTGTTCTGATTGACGGTCGGGCACTGCTGGGCCAGTAATATGGTGCCGCTGCCTAGCAGGCACCGCCAGCCATATTACGATGTGGGTGGTATACAGGCCCTTCCATGGTGGCGATGTCGCCATGAAAGGGCTGGTGGGGATTGGCTTTGGGGGGCCGTTGTGAGTCCGGGGGGTTGCACTTGGGGGGGTACCCATGGTCCCCCCCTGCAGTTCCCTGCACCTAGTGGCAGGGGATGTATGTCGTTACAAAGCATACTTTTACAACGCCTACCTTTACAGCGCATTTTTTTACACCGAAACATCCATTACAACGCATTCCATTACAACGCATGCCATTACAACAAAATCTTTGAAACTACCTTTACAACGCATTCCACTACAACGCATACTACATTTATAACGCATACCATTACAACGCATACCATTACAATGCATGTATGGTAAGTATTGGACAGTGTAGGGGTAAAAATTACTATTCTAACTCCAGGGGGTGCAACAGTAGGGTAAGTATTGGATAGTGTAGGGGTAAAAATTAATATTCTAACTCCAGGGGGTGCAACAGTAGGGTAAGTGTTGGATAGTGTAGGTATGCGTTGTAATGGTATGCGTTGTAATGACTGCTTTGTAAAGGTATGCTTTGTAGTGGTATGCATTGTAGTTACATGCGTTGTAATGGTTGCGTTGTAATGGCATGCGTTGTAATGGATGTTGCGTTGTAAAAGTTTTGTTGTAAAGGTAGTGCATTGTAAAAGTTGCGTTGTAAGTGTTGTTTCCCAGTGGCATGCACCACATGGTGCTTGCCACATGGTGCAGGGAACTGCCAGGCATGAGATTTTTGCATTGCAGCAGGTGCTGCTGTAAGCAGCATCTGCTGCAATGTTAAATAGCGGATTGCGACCGCTAGTGTGGCGGACGCATCCTAATTCGCAGTGCGGAACCGCTGCATGTCTGGCAGCAGGTCCCAACACTGTGAGCATGGCGGGAGGACTCAGGTCCGCCCGCCATCCTTATAGGCCCCTAAGTGCCCATAGATCAGGGACTTTCTGGAGAGGACAGGGTGCCCTAAAGGATAAGCAAATATCACTAGAGCTGATATGTGACATAACAACCTTGTAACTGAGCCACCCTTGTGTAGTACCTAATTTGGAAGTACTCTCTGGGTTGGGCAACACATTACTATAATTATTTGAGGTAATGAAAACGAGACATACATGCAAATAATGACTGGGCCATTTCTTCGGCTCAGTGTATCTTTTGCAATTAGGAAAATGGTCCCATTTCAAGCAATATTCTTCAGATGATGGAAGATCCGCAATAAAATCTGTTGATATCACATGCCATGGTTGACTGTTGAGTTCTGAGCTCGTAGCCCACCACACTGCTTCCATGAGAAGTCTTTGCCTGCTGGCCCTGGGAGGCTTCTTCGTGACCCATTTTACAGTACCATGATGGGAAGGACCCCAGGACACCAGCAGTATAAAATGACTTCAGCCACCAAAGGTGGGGCTCGATAGACCCTGACTTCTCACAGCTTCTGAGAGCCCTGAAACATCCAACTCCCTATTGCTAAAAGAGGAAAGAGGGCACACGAGTTTCTATGTGTTCTATTTATATATGAATGTTCCGTACATTATCCAATTTGAGTAGGAGAGTAATGTAAGATTATGTAAAAGAGTAGTGCAAGAGTAATACTTTGGCTATTCTGAAATGGCTTTCCGAAGAGTTCCCAAAAGTTTCTAGGCTCCAAAATATGCTGTTGAAAAGTCACACTGCACATTGAGTATTAGAGTTTATCCTGCACCAGCTACTTTGCATACTTTAGACTCTAAAGTTTAGAGCAACATGCTACAACGCAACACTGCCCAAGCAAATCTAATCCCGGGCCTGAGATCTCCATTTTGACAAAGATCATCACCTGATCAGCAAACATTCCAGTCTATTCATTGGATTATAACCTTAATATTCTCAGCTTTCTGTCGGCATGTGGTGAGTCACAACTACATGCAAGGAGAGTGTTATTTATATTGTAAGTGCAGCATACCATTCAGAATTGTCAGTTGTTGATTCAAGTTCGATTTATGGTTGCATTATTTTAGCGAGGATGACATTGTATTATTTTATGACCTTTAAACAGCACTTTTATGGAAGCTCTTGCCCCTTGTGGGGCAGAGAGTGCACTTTCAGACAGAAACAAATGGACATGAAAAATAACGGCTTGTTAGGCACAATTATTTTCAAGTGGACGCACTCTGATTGAGAAATCCTTCCACAAGAACATTTTGTTTTCAATAACATTTTCTCCGAATTTCGACGTGACGTCCCTCTTCAAAGAAGAAGAGCACATTTGTTTTGAGAAATATGTTCCCACAGTGAAGCACGTGGCTGTTGATTTTAACAACATCCACTGGATTTGCAACGGCCTTATTTTATTTCATGTTAGAGCACACTAGAAACACCTTTAATACAATCTCAACACAGGTTCTTTTGCTTTGGCATTTGCGGCAAAATGTTATAGTAATTTAGATCGCTTAATACGAAATAAATCAGTTGATACTAATCATCAGGTGCACAAAGAAATGGGCAGGTTGACAAATAGATAAAAGTACAACCTGTTCAACTGGCAATACACGTCACTAGAAACAAATGTATGCGAATGACTTCAACATAAAGCACATTTATAAACTGCAATAGTGTCTTTTTTTATTTCTTTGCTGATGATTGAGATTGCCCTAAAATATTTATAAACGTTGTATAAACGTTTATGGCTTGACAGAAGGTGGACATTATGTCCACTTTCTCTCGAACCGGGTTTCCCATCAGCTGCCAAGAGACTTGGGGCCTCATTTATGAAAGGTGACGCATCGCTGCGTGAAAACAGCGATGCGTCACTTTTCACTGCGCACTCCTTGCGACACCAATGATGCGTCATATTTAATGTATTACGCATCATGTCGCAAGGACTTACAGATACGTCAGTATTACTGACACATCTGTAAGCGCAAAAGTGACGCATTGCTGGAGTGTGTCACAAAAGTGACGCAACTCCAGCAATGCGTCCTTTCACATGGGGAAAGCCCCATGTGAAAGGGCTTGCGTCAGTCTTACGCCTGCTGTGAGGCAGGCGCAAGATTTTGACGCAACAGCATCCTAAAAGTGACGCAGTGAAATCTCATAGATTTCACTGCGTCACTATTACGAGGCTTTTGCGGGGGAACGCCCCCTCTGCATACATTATACCTGACGCAGGTATAATGTGGCGCAGTGGTGTAAAAAGTGACGCATCTACCTAGATTTGTCACTTTTTAAATATGGCGCAACAAGGCGCATTTTGTACGCTGCTGGTGCGTCACATAAAGTGACGCACCGGTGGCGCAAAACTGACGCAAGGCCTCATAAATAAGGGCCATGATGGTAGGGGACAGCTGTGTGAGGCAACTGGAAAAAAAGTATTGCTTTAAAAGCGCCACACTTGGGTTTCTGCTCCTCAGTAACTTATGTCAGTTTTCTTGATTAATCATTGGATATAACATTTCAGGGTATAAAAACCTGTGAAAAAAAGTTGAAAATGTAGATATCATCTTGCAGGAGGGGATTGATAAATCGGATTTTCTGGACAAGATTCGGGTACTTAGGATTACTGAAAGGACAAGGTGGGGGGTTGCAAAGTACTTATATATCCCAGGGGTACAGATGTTGATTGTATTTAAGGTATTCTTCTTGATATTTGATTTGTGAAAGGTTGTGTGCGTATTCTGCTGACTCTGCTTTGTCCATGAAGGAGAAAAAGCAAGGAGGGTCATTGGACCAGGGAGCAGGAAGAAGGTTGAGGAAGAACACATTTAGAATCTGAAATTGTGCTTGTTTTTAGAAGGCCGGCTGACAATGAAAACAAAGAACGAGTGAGGTGTTGCCAAACAATACCTCAAGCAACTGGGTTATGATCAATTCTCCTGCTGTTTTAATCAACAAAATAAGGGAGATGCTTCAGCATCCCTAATTCCAGTGCTACTGGAGAAGTGTGGCTCACTGGTTAGAGGAGGCAGACCTGGAAGCAGAGGTCAGCCCGGGACCAGGGTTCAATTCCTGGCTCGGCGGGGTCTAGAGTCCTAAAATGTCCATGGTGGGGTCTTGAGTCCTAAAATGTCCATGGACTCGACAATTCTCGCTCCGGTGCCTACTTGATTCACGGGTTCACACTCTGCGACTCTGGGCAATAGCTTGCTTAATCTCCACAACGACCCCTCGCTGCGGGATGCCTGGCTTTCACCTTGTGGATACCCTGCTGGGGTTATCTCACAGGGGAATACCATGACGGGTTCCCTAAGCAAGCGCTTAGAAACCGCTCGGTGATTTGCGCTATATAAATTCCTGTACATTTACACATTTACATTTACATCTACTGCTAAACCCAGGGCCTCATTTATGAAGGCCTTGCGCCACTGGTACGCCACTTTTTCCCAATTTAAAAGTGACGCGCCGGCAACGCAAGGCCTTCATAAATAAGGCCCCCAGTCTTTTAGGCCAGTCCATCAAAAGTGATTCCGAAAAGGGGGTGGTGATGAACAGAGTGTCTGAATTAAGCAGACCACTCTTACCAAGTCCAAAGATCAGGGCTTGATCCATCACCGTTATTTATCTCACTGCACCATCCCAACTCAGAACCTGACTATATGCAAATCAGTCTGTCCCTGGCCCAGTGCATCATGGGAACAGGGCAGACTAAACTACCAAGCCAATTCTTCACCGGAAAGGAGACAAGCTACCGGGGACCGGTTTCTGGCATTTCAGCCGTCTTCGGCCCGGCTTGCTTGAATCCTGATGGTGCAGTGAGAAAGGAACTCATGTCTGAGTATACCCTGCCACACCTATAGTGGCCAAAAACGATTCAGAAAAGGGGGTGGTGATGAACAGAGTGTCTGAATTAAGCAGACCACTCTTACCCAGTCCAAAGATCAGGGCTTGATCCATCACCGTTATTTATCTCACTGCACCATCCCAGCTCAGAACCTTGCTATATGCAAATCAGTCTGTCCCTGGCCCAGTGCATCATGGGAACAGGGCAGACTAAACTACCAAGCCAATTCTTCACCAGAAAGGAGACAAGCTACCGGGGACCGGTTTCTGGCATTTCAGCCGTCTTCGGCCCGGCTTGCTTGAATCCTGATGGTGCAGTGAGAAAGGGACTCATGTCTGAGTATACCCTGCCACACCTGTAGTGGCCAAAAACGATTCAGAAAAGGGCCGAAGACGGCTGAAATGCCAGAAACCGGTCCCCGGAAGCTTGTTTCCTTCCCAGTATAAGAATTGGCTTGGTAGTTTGGTCTGCCCTGTTCCCATGATGCACTGGGCGAGGGTCAGACTAATTTGCATATAGCCAAGTTTTGAGCTGGGATGGTGCAGTGAGCTAAAAAACGGTGATGGATCAAGCCTTGATCTTTGGACTGGGTAAAAGTGGTCTGCTTAATTCAGACACTCTGTTCATCACCACCCCCTTTTCTGAATCGTTTTTGTCCACCATAAGCGTGGAACGGTATACTCAGATGTGAGTCCCTTGCTCATTGCACCATCAGAATTCAAGCAAGCCGGGCCGAAGACGGCTGAAATGCCAGAAACCGGTCCCCGGAAACTTGTTTCCTTCCCAGTATAAGAATTGGCTTGGTAGTTTGGTCTGCCCTGTTCCCATGATGCACTGGGCTAGGGTCAGACTAATTTGCACATAGCCAAGTTCTGAGCTGGGATGGTGCAGTGAGCTAAAAAACGGTGATGGATCAAGCCTTGATCTGTGGACTGGGTAAAAGTGGTCTGCTTAATTCAGACTCTCTGTTCATCACCACCCCCTTTTCTGAATCGTTTTTGTCCACCATAAGCGTGGAAGTGTATAATCAGATGTGAGTCCCTTGCTCATTGCACCATCAGAATTCAAGCAAGCCGGGCCGAAGACGGCTGAAATGCCAGAAACCAGTCCCCGGAAGCTTGTTTCCTTCCCAGTATAAGAATTGGCTTGGTAGTTTGGTCTGCCCTTTTCCCATGATGCACTGGGCCAGGGTCAGACTAATTTGCATATAGCCAAGTTCTGAGCTGGGATGGTGCAGTGAGCTAAAAAACGGTGATGGATCAAGCCCTGATCTTTGGACTGAGTAAAAGTGGTCTGCTTAATTCAGACACTCTGTTCATCACCACCCCCTTTTCTCAATCGTTTTTGTCCACCATAAGCGTGGAAGTGTATAATCAGATGTGAGTCCCTTGCTCATTGCACCATCAGAATTCAAGCAAGCCGGGCCGAAGACGGCTGAAATGCCAGAAACCAGTCCCCGGAAGCTTGTTTCCTTCCCAGTATAAGAATTGGCTTCGTAGTTTGGTCTGCCCTTTTCCCATGATGCACTGGGCCAGGGTCAGACTAATTTGCATATAGCCAAGTTCTGAGCTGGGATGGTGCAGTGAGCTAAAAAACGGTGATGGATCAAGCCCTGATCTTTGGACTGGGTAAAAGTGGTCTGCTTAACCCCTTCGCTGCTGGGCCTTTTCCCCTCCTGTGCTGAGCCCTTTTTTGGCTATTTGGGGTAGTGCGCGCTTAGGCCCCTGTAACTTTTTGACCACATAAGCTATCCACGCCAAATTTGCGTCCTTTTCTTCCAACATCATGTGGATTCCAAAGGCGCCCAGGGTTTGTGGATTCCCTTGGAGGGGTCCCAGAAATTAACCAAAATATAGTGATTTTTTTGTTTTTTTCAGAAAAATGGGAAAAACGGGCTGCAAATGAAAGCCTCTGGGTTTTTCCCTGAAAATGGTATAAAAAAAGAGTTTGTGGGGCTGAAATCTCCGTTTTCTCAGCTTTCAGGGAATGACAGTCTTTTGTCAGGGAAACAACATTTTTCACACAGTTTTGGCATTTTTCTGGGACATAGCCTATTTTTGCTATTTTTAGAGCTTTCCACCTCCTTCCAATTAATGGTAGAAAAGAGTTTGAAAGCAATAATGGATCCTAGAAAGCTGTACATTTTCGGAAAGTAAACAAAATTCTGAATTCAGAAAGGGGTCATTTGTCTAAATCCATGAAGGATTCTTTATCGAAAGTAACAGTTAAATCTTGGAATAATAGAAAATTTGTTGAAAAAAACAGCCTTTTGTCTCAACGTTTTCACCTATAACTTTTTCTAATCTTGACAGCTCTTGGAAAGCAATATACTGTTACATCCGTTAGACCTTCCTGGTTGTGGGGATATATAGGAGTTGTAGTTTCACCAAGAACCCAACGAACCCAGATCCAAAAACTGAGCAGCAACTTGCAATGTTTTTTTTTCTTTTACTGGGTATAGAGCACTTTGTCTTATAAAATGTATACATGGAAAAATCTGTATGAAAGACACCTATGTATTTCTGATTTGAGTACAAAATATAGAGTTCAGAAACAGTATATAATTGCACATTTTCAAAATTGGGAATACCCATACTAGCTTGAGAATTATTGGTCATTTTTCAAAAACATCTTTTTTTTACACAATGTCTGTCATTGAAAGGGAGAAATGCTAGAAAGCTCATTAGGTAATAACAATTGATTTACAAATCTGAATTACCCGAAGTCTCCCGATAAAAACGGTACCTCACTTGTGTGGGTCGGCCTTGTGCCTGCGATAGGAAACGGCGCAAAATGCAACGTGGTCACACCTCAATTTTGCAGTTACAAATTGACCCTTTTATGGCAAAGTGCCTACCTGTAGTTTTTGCACCCTAGCTCTGCCGGCACCTAGGGAAACCTAGCAAACCTATACATTTTTGGAAAGTAGACACCCTGGGGAATTCAGGATGGGGTGACTCGACTGCCTACCACCAGGCTTTGTTACCCAGAATCCCTTGCAAAGTTTAGAATTTGACAAAAAAAACACATTTTCCTCACATTTCTGTGGTGGAAAGTTCTGGAATCTGCGTGGATTAACAAATTTCCACCCGCCCAGCATTCCCCCAGGTCTCCCGAGAAAAATGGTACCTCACTTGCGTGGGTAGGCATAGTGGCTGCGACACGAAACAGCTCAAAATGCAACGTGGTTGCACTTCAATTTCCCAGTGAAATCTTGTGCTATTTGGACAAAGAGACTACCTTTTGTTTTTGAGTCCTAGCTCTGCCAGCACATAGGGAAACCTAGCAAACCTATACATTTTTGAAAACTAGACACCCAGGGAAATTCAGGATGGGGTGACTCGTCTGCCTACCCCCAGGTTTTGTTACCCAGAATCCCTTGCAAAGCTAAAATTATGACAAAAAAAACACATTTTCCTCACATTTCTGTGGTGGAAAGTTCTGGAGTCTGCGTGGATTAACAAATTTCCACCCACCCAGCGTTCCCCCAGGTCTCCTGAGAAAAATGATACCTCACTTGCGTGGGTAGGCATAGTGGCTGCAACACGAAACAGCGCAAAACGCAACGCGGTTGCACCTCAATTTCCCAGTGAAATCTTGTGCTATTTGGACAAAGAGACTACCTTTTGTTTTTGAGTCCTAGCTCTGCCAGCACATAGGGAAACCTAGCAAACCTATACATTTTTGAAAACTAGACACCCAGGGAAATTCAGGATGGGGTGACTCGTCTGCCTACCCCCAGGTTTTGTTACCCAGAATCCCTTGCAAAGCTAAAATTATGACAAAAAAAACACATTTTCCTCACATTTCTGTGGTGGAAAGTGCTGGAATCTGCGTGGATCAACAAACTTCCACCCACCCAGCGTTCCCCTAGGTCTCCCGAGAAAAATGGTACCTCACTTGCGTGGGTAGGCATAGTGGCTGCGACACGAAACAGCTCAAAATGCAACGTGGTTGCACTTCAATTTCCCAGTGAAATCTTGTGCTATTTGGACAAAGAGACTACCTTTTGTTTTTGAGTCCTAGCTCTGCCAGCACATAGGAAACCTAGCAAACCTATACATTTTTGAAAACTAGACACCCAGGGGAATTCAGGATGGGGTGACTCGTCTGCCTACCCCCAGGTTTTGTTACCCAGAATCCCTTGCAAAGCTAAAATTATGACAAAAAAAACACATTTTCCTCACATTTCTGTGGTGGAAAGTTCTGGAATCTGCGTGGATTAACAAATTTCCACCCACCCAGCGTTCCCCCAGGTCTCCCGAGAAAAATGGTACCTCACTTGCGTGGGTAGGCATAGTGGCTGCGACACGAAACAGCTCAAAACGCAACGTGGTTGCACTTCAATTTCCCAGTGAAATCTTGTGCTATTTGGACAAAGAGACTACCTTTTGTTTTTGCGTCCTAGCTCTGCCAGCACATAGGGAAACCTAGCAAACCTATACATTTTTGAAAACTAGACACCCAGGGGAATTCAGGATTGGGTGACTCGTCTGCCTACCCCCAGGTTTTGTTACCCAGAATCCCTTGCAAAGCTAAAATTATGACAAAAAAAACACATTTTCCTCACATTTCTGTGGTGGAAAGTGCTGGAATCTGCGTGGATCAACAAACTTCCACCCACCCAGCGTTCCCCCAGGTCTCCCGAGAAAAATGGTACCTCACTTGCGTGGGTAGGCATAGTGGCTGCGACACGAAACAGCTCAAAATGCAACGTGGTTGCACTTCAATTTCCCAGTGAAATCTTGTGCTATTTGGACAAAGAGACTACCTTTTGTTTTTGAGTCCTAGCTCTGCCAGCACATAAGGAAACCTAGCAAACCTATACATTTTTGAAAACTAGACACCCAGGGGAATTCAGGATGGGGTGACTCGTCTGCCTACCCCCAGGTTTTGTTACCCAGAATCCCTTGCAAAGCTAAAATTATGACAAAAAAAACACATTTTCCTCACATTTCTGTGGTGGAAAGTTCTGGAATCTGCGTGGATTAACAAATTTCTACCCACCCAGCGTTCCCCCAGGTCTCCTGAGAAAAATGATACCTCACTTGCGTGGGTAGGCATAGTGGCTGCAACACGAAACAGCGCAAAACGCAACGCGGTTGCACCTCAATTTCCCAGTGAAATCTTGTGCTATTTGGACAAAGAGACTACCTTTTGTTTTTGAGTCCTAGCTCTGCCAGCACATAGGGAAACCTAGCAAACCTATACATTTTTGAAACCTAGACACCCAGGGGAATTCAGGATGGGGTGACTCGTCTGCCTACCCCCAGGTTTTGTTACCCAGAATCCCTTGCAAAGCTAAAATTATGACAAAAAAAACACATTTTCCTCACATTTCTGTGGTGGAAAGTGCTGGAATCTGCGTGGATTAACAAATTTCCACCCACCCAGCGTTCCCCCAGGTCTCCTGAGAAAAATGATACCTCACTTGCGTGGGTAGGCATAGTGGCTGCAACACGAAACAGCGCAAAACGCAACGTGGTCACAACTCAATTTTTCTGTGAAATTGTGGCCTTTTTGGGCAAAGAGACTACCTTTTGTTTTTGAACCCTAGCTCTGCCGGCACCCAGGGAAACCTAGCAAACCTATATATTTTTGAAAAGTAGACACCCAGGGGAATTCAGGATGGGGTGACTCGACTGCCTACCCCCAGGTTCTCTTACCCAGAATCCCTTGCAAAGCTAAGAAATTGGAAAATAAAACGCATTTTCCTCACATTTCTGTGGTGGAAAGTTCCGGAATCTGCGTGGATCAACAAATTTCCACCCTCCCAGCGTTCCCCCAGGTCTCCCGAGAAAAATGGTATCTCACTTGCGTGGGTAGGCATAGTGGCTGCGACAGGAAACAGCGCAAAACGCAACGTGGTCACAACTCAATTTTTCTGTGAAATTGTGGCCTTTTTGGGCAAAGAGACTATCTTTTGTTTTTGAACCCTAGCTCTGCCGGCACCTAGGGAAACCTAGCAAACCTATACATTTTTGAAAAGTAGACACCCAGGGGAATTCAGGATGGGGTCACTCGACTGCCTACCCCCAGGTTCTCATACCCAGAATCCCTTGCAAAGCTAAGAAATTGGAAAAAAACCGCATTTTCCTCACATTTCTGTGGTGGAAAGTTCCGGAATCTGCGTGGATCAACAAATTTCCACCCACCCAGCCTTCCCCCAGGTCTCCCGAGAAAAATGGTATCTCACTTGCGTGGGTAGGCATAGTGGCTGCGACAGGAAACAGCGTAAAACGCAACGTGGTCACAACTCAATTTTTCTGTGAAATTGTGCACGTTTTGGGCAAAGAGACTACCTTTTGTTTTTGAATCCTAGCTCTGCCGGCACCTAGGGAAACCTAGCAAACCTATACATTTTTGAAAAGTAGACACCCAGGGGAATTCAGGATGGGGTCACTCGACTGCCTACCCCCAGGTTCTCTTACCCAGAATCCCTTGCAAAGCTAAGAAATTGGAAAAAAAAACGCATTTTCCTCACATTTCTGTGGTGGAAAGTTCCGGAATCTGCGTGGATCAACAAATTTCCACCCACCCAGCCTTCCCCCAGGTCTCCCGAGAAAAATGGTATCTCACTTGCGTGGGTAGGCATAGTGGCTGCGACAGGAAACAGCGCAAAACGCAACGTGGTCACAACTCAATTTTTCTGTGAAATTGTGCACGTTTTGGGCAAAGAGACTACCTTTTGTTTTTGAATCCTAGCTCTGCCGGCACCTAGGGAAACCTAGCAAACCTATACATTTTTGAAAAGTAGACACCCAGGGGAATTCAGGATGGGGTGACTCGACTGCCTACCCCCAGGTTCTCTTACCCAGAATCCCTTGCAAAGCTAAAAAATTGGGAAAAAAAACGCATTTTCCTCACATTTCTGTGGTGGAAAGTTCCGGAATCTGCGTGGATCAACAAATTTCCACCCACCCAGCGTTCCCCCAGGTCTCCCGAGAAAAATGGTACCTCACTTGCGTGGGTAGGCATAGTGGCTGCGAATGGAAATGGTTCAAATTGTACGGTGGTGAATTTACAATACCAAATTGCTAAACAACCTTCATTTTGGGGGGGGGGCACCTGAGTTTTTGGCCCGGGGCTCGGTGGTATTCTTTGGAAAGTACCAAACCCAAACAGATCTGAAAAGTAGACCCCCGGGGGAGTCCAGGGAGGTATGGCATGCGTGGGTCCCCGAACGTTTTCCTACCCAGACCACCTTGCAAACCTTAAAATTAGGTAAAATAATCACTTTTCCAAACTTTTTTGCGTGGGATCACCGTACCGGCAAAAATGTCCTACCACCCAGCGCTCCCCCTGTTCTCCTGAGTAAAAGGATACCTCACTTGTGTGGGTGCCCCAAAGCAGAACAGGCCAAAAATGAATGTTGAAAAAAGTAGTATTTCAGTGTTGCAAATTAAGCCCCCCTGCCTTAGTCACAGGCCTTTGGCCCACCCACACAAGTGAGGTATCATTTTACTCGGGAGAACAAGGGGAACGCAGGGTGGTAGGACATTTGTGCCGACACGGCGATCCCACGCAAAAATGTATGGAAAACTGTTTTTTTAACCTAAATTTATGGTTTGCAGGGATTTCTGGGTAGGAAAACATTGGGGGACCCACGCATGCCATACCTCCCCAGACTCCCCCGGGTGTCTAGTTTTCAGAAATGTTTGGGTTTGGTAGTTACCAAAGATGCCCGCCGAGCCCCGGTCCAATAACTCAGTCCCCCCCCCCTAAAAAAAGAAGGTAATCTTGCTATTGGTTATTGTAATGTCTCCACCGTACGATTTGGACCTTTTCCTGTTGCCGCCACTATGCCTACCCACGCAAGTGAGGTACCATTTTTATCGGGAGACCTGGGGGAACGCAGGGTGGGAGGAAATTTGTGTGAGCCCAGTGACGCCACGCTTTCCCACGCAAAAAAAGTGTGTAAAAAATGATCTTTCCAGCAAAAATTGAGGTTTGCAAGGGATTCTGGGTAAAGGAACGTTGGAGGATCCACGCAAGCCATACCTCCTTGGAAGCCCCCGGGTGTCTACTTGTCAGAAATGTGTGGGTTTGGTAGGTTTCCCTACATGGCCGCCTCGCACGGGGCCAAAAACCCATGTAACCCCTCTTGCAAAAGCTGGTGGTATTCACATTGAATACCACCAGCTTTTGAAAGAGAGGTTACCTGGGTTTTTGGCCCCGTGCGAGACGGCCATGTAGGGAAACCTACTAAACCCACACATTTCTGAAAAGTAGACACCCAGGGGCTTCCAAGGAGGTATGGCTTGCGTGGATCCTCCAACGTTCCTTTACCCAGAATCCCTTGCAAACCACAATTTTTGCTGGAAAAATCAGTTTTTACACACTTTTTTTGCGTGGGAAAGCGTGGCGTCACTGGGCTCACACAAATTTCCTCCCACCCAGCGTTCCCCCAGGTCTCCCGAGAAAAATGGTACCTCACTTGCGTGGGTAGGCATAGTGGCTGCAAAAGGAAATGGTTCAAATTGTACGGTGGTGAATTTACAATACCAAATTGCTAAACAACCTTCATTTTGGGGGGGGGGCACCTGAGTTTTTGGCCCGGGGCTCGGTGGTATTCTTTGGAAAGTACCAAACCCAAACAGATCTGAAAAGTAGACCCCCGGGGGAGTCCAGGGAGGTATGGCATGCGTGGGTCCCCGAACGTTTTCCTACCCAGACCACCTTGCAAACCTTAAAATTAGGTAAAATAATCACTTTTCCAAACTTTTTTGCGTGGGATCACCGTACCGGCAAAAATGTCCTACCACCCAGCGCTCCCCCTGTTCTCCCGAGTAAAAGGATACCTCACTTGTGTGGGTGCCCCAAAGCAGAACAGGCCATAAATGAATGTTGAAAAAAGTAGTATTTCAGTGTTGCAAATTAAGCCCCCCTGCATTAGTCACAGGCCTTTGGCCCACCCACACAAGTGAGGTATCATTTTACTCGGGAGAACAAGGGGAACGCAGGGTGGTAGGACATTTGTGCCGACACGGCGATCCCACGCAAAAATGTATGGAAAACTGTTTTTTTAACCTAAATTTATGGTTTGCAGGGATTTCTGGGTAGGAAAACATTGGGGGACCCACGCATGCCATACCTCCCCAGACTCCCCCGGGTGTCTAGTTTTCAGAAATGTTTGGGTTTGGTAGTTACCAAAGATGCCCGCCGAGCCCCGGTCCAATAACTCAGTCCCCCCCCCTAAAAAAAGAAGGTAATCTTGCTATTGGGTATTGTAATGTCTCCACCGTACGATTTGGACCTTTTCCTGTTGCCGCCACTATGCCTACCCACGCAAGTGAGGTACCATTTTTATCGGGAGACCTGGGGGAACGCAGGGTGGGAGGAAATTTGTGTGAGCCCAGTGACACCACGCTTTCCCACGCAAAAAAAGTGTGTAAAAAATGATCTTTCCAGCAAAAATTGAGGTTTGCAAGGGATTCTGGGTAAAGGAACGTTGGAGGATCCACGCAAGCCATACCTCCTTGGAAGCCCCCGGGTGTCTACTTGTCAGAAATGTGTGGGTTTGGTAGGTTTCCCTACATGGCCGCCTCGCACGGGGCCAAAAACCCAGGTAACCCCTCTTGCAAAAGCTGGTGGTATTCACATTGAATACCACCAGCTTTTGAAAGAGAGGTTACCTGGGTTTTTGGCCCCGTGCGAGACGGCCATGTAGGGAAACCTACTAAACCCACACATTTCTGAAAAGTAGACACCCAGGGGCTTCCAAGGAGGTATGGCTTGCGTGGATCCTCCAACGTTCCTTTACCCAGAATCCCTTGCAAACCACAATTTTTGCTGGAAAAATCAGTTTTTACACACTTTTTTTGCGTGGGAAAGCGTGGCGTCACTGGGCTCACACAAATTTCCTCCCACCCAGCGTTCCCCCAGGTCTCCCGATAAAAATGGTACCTCACTTGCGTGGGTAGGCATAGTGGCTGCGAAAGGAAATGGTTCAAATTGTACGGTGGTGAATTTACAATACCAAATTGCTAAACAACCTTCATTTTTGGGGGGGGGCACCTGAGTTTTTGGCCCGGGGCTCGGTGGTATTCTTTGGAAAGTACCAAACCCAAACAGATCTGAAAAGTAGACCCCCGGGGGAGTCCAGGGAGGTATGGCATGCGTGGGTCCCCGAACGTTTTCCTACCCAGACCACCTTGCAAACCTTAAAATTAGGTAAAATAATCACTTTTCCAAACTTTTTTGCGTGGGATCACCGTGCCGGCAAAAATGTCCTACCACCCAGCGCTCCCCCTGTTCTCCCGAGTAAAAGGATACCTCACTTGTGTGGGTGCCCCAAAGCAGAACAGGCCAAAAATGAATGTTGAAAAAAGTAGTATTTCAGTGTTGCAAATTAAGCCCCCCTGCCTTAGTCACAGGCCTTTGGCCCACCCACACAAGTGAGGTATCATTTTACTCGGGAGAACAAGGGGAACGCAGGGTGGTAGGACATTTGTGCCGACACGGCGATCCCACGCAAAAATGTATGGAAAACTGTTTTTTTAACCTAAATTTATGGTTTGCAGGGATTTCTGGGTAGGAAAACATTGGGGGACCCACGCATGCCATACCTCCCCAGACTCCCCCGGGTGTCTAGTTTTCAGAAATGTTTGGGTTTGGTAGTTACCAAAGATGCCCGCCGAGCCCCGGTCCAATAACTCAGCCCCCCCCCTAAAAAAAGAAGGTAATCTTGCTATTGGTTATTGTAATGTCTCCACCGTACGATTTGGACCTTTTCCTGTTGCCGCCACTATGCCTACCCACGCAAGTGAGGTACCATTTTTATCGGGAGACCTGGGGGAACGCAGGGTGGGAGGAAATTTGTGTGAGCCCAGTGACGCCACGCTTTCCCACGCAAAAAAAGTGTGTAAAAAATGATCTTTCCAGCAAAAATTGAGGTTTGCAAGGGATTCTGGGTAAAGGAACGTTGGAGGATCCACGCAAGCCATACCTCCTTGGAAGCCCCCGGGTGTCTACTTGTCAGAAATGTGTGGGTTTGGTAGGTTTCCCTACATGGCCGTCTCGCACGGGGCCAAAAACCCGGGTAACCTCTCTTGCAAAAGCTGTGGCTATTGAATGTCAATAGCACCAGCTTTTGAAAGAGGGGTTAACTGGGTTTTTGGCCCCGTGCGAGACGGCCATGTAGGGAAACCTACTAAACCCACACATTTCTGAAAAGTAGACACCCAGGGGCTTCCAAGGAGGTATGGCTTGCCTGGATCCTCCAACGTTCCTTTACCCAGAATCCCTTGTAAACCTCAATTTTTTGCTGGAAAAATCAGTGTTTACATACTTTTTTTGCGCGGGAAAGCGTGGCGTCACTGGGCTCACACAAATTTCCTCCCACCCAGCGTTCCCCCAGGTCTCCCGATAAAAATGGTACCTCACTTGCGTGGGTAGGCATAGTGGCTGCAAAAGGAAATGGTCCAAATTGTACGGTGGCGAATTAAGTTTTCAATTTGAGAGCGTGTGATTCAAGGAAATTTTGACCGACAATTTCAAGTTTGCAAGAGATTGTGGAAAAAAATCAATAAAATTCACCAGAAAGACATGACCATATTCTTCCATGGTTTAACAATAAAATCTAAATGTAGTAAGTTATTTATAGCTATAATGTACACCGTAACAGAGTTACTCAAAAGTCAAACATTCAAGCACGGCTAACTATTCCTCAAAGACACACACATACAGGTTGGATTTGGCACGAGGGCGAGTGATGGTTCAGTACATAAAATTTTATTAACAAGATATTTCAAAAAATGAAATGCTCTGTCAATAAATAAATGCATAAAAACCAAACCAGTGACTCCCAACTCGTGAGCTGTAAAGCCACGACAAGGCACCAACCGTTTTACAGGCCATTCACGCACCTTTCATACCTGTCACACACCAGACCATTGACACCATCCGGAAGGAAAAGCAACACATTACAACATTCACAAAAAGGGACAAGGTACACCCTACTTCTAAAAGGGAAAACAAAAACAAATGTTACTGGACAGCCATCTAAACCGCAAACACACACACATACTGGTTGGATTTGGCACGAGGATGAGTGATGATTCAGTACATACAATTTTATTTGCAAGTAATTTCACAAAAATGAAATACACTGCGTATAATTGAAAGTATGATAAACTGAACCACTGACTCACAGCTCGTGAGCTGTAAAGCCACGTCAAGGCACCAACCTCTTTACAGGCCATTCATACACCTTTCGCACGTGTGACACATACAAAACATTCACGCCGCCAGCCGCGGACCCATCACATTACAACACTCACACCAGCAGACAGCGCCATTCAAGGGCCCATCACTTTCACACGCCCATATATCTGCCACAGCAACTACACAAAATGATGGACTGCGTAGAGTGTCACTCAACTAGCAGTGTATGTAGTGACCAACAGAAAGTTAGTACTCACACACCGCCAGCCGAGCGCCAGACCACCCACACCACCATCCAAGCACCAAACCATGCACACAGCCAGCCAAACATCACTCAGCGCACACAGACAGCCAAGTACCACACCACGCACACCGCCAGCCAAGTACCACTCCACGCACACCGCCAGCCAAGAACCACTCCAAGCACACCGCAAGCAAAGCGCCACTCCACGCACACCGCCAGCCAAGCACCACTCCGTGCACAGACAGCCAAGTACCACTCCACGCTCACCATCCAGCCAAGCGCCACTCCACACACACCGCCAGCCAAACACCACTCGACACACACCGCCAGCCAAGCACCACTCCGCGCACACCGCAAGCCAAGCACCACTCCACGCACACCATCCAGCCAAGCGCCACTCCACGCACACCATCCAGCCAAGCGCCACTCCACGCACACCATCCAGCCAAGCGCCACTCCACACACACCGCCAACCAAACACCATTCCTTGCACTCCACCAGCCAAGCACCATACACTCACACTGCCAGCCAAGCACCTAACCATGCACTCCGCCTGCCAAACAAAAATCCACACACACCACCCGCAAAACACCAAACCATGCACTCTGCCAGGGAGGCACCAATCCACACACACCTCCAGCCAAGCGCCAGTCTACGCACACCGCCATCCAAGCGCCAGCCTGCACACACCACAATCACATTTAGAATTATTCTTTTCAAAAAAACACTAAACAAATGGAAATACCTACAAATCAACTTACACAAATTCTAAAACCAAACACATTGCACTAAAGCCAAACCTTGAAACAAACCAATTTTTTTTACAGAATACAGACCAGGCAATTCACTTCACAGCTCATTAAAACTCCCAATACTTCTTTTTCGTGTGGTATGATTTAAAACAAGCTGACAGACACAATCCAGGCTTAGAAGGACAGTCAGGGCAGTACATACGAGACTCCTTCCGCACGCCTCTACGCCAACAGACTCTGCATCTTCTAGTCGGAAAGTCTTTTGCGGTAGTGGGAGGAATGAATTCAGCAAAGTGGCGATCTTTCAATCTAGCCACCTCCTCCACCACTCCAAATCTAGGAACACTTGCCTGCTCCACTAGTACAAGGCTGGCTATTACAGACTCCTGAAACTTAACAAAAGGCATCTTCGACTCAGGACAAGACTTCTGGAACACAACAAAAGCATTGAAGGATGCCAAATGGAAAAGATGAATAGCCAAATTCTTGTACCAAACGTAAGCCTTTCGAATAGCATCATAAGGTTCCAACCTCTGATCTACTCGGTCAACACCACCCATGTACTTATTGTAATCTAGAATGCACACAGGTTTGCGCACTTCAGCAACCTGACCCCAAACAGGCTGAGGTACAGTACTTTCGTCATGGATAGTAGTCAGCATGTACACATCTCTCTTGTCTGAAAACTTCACAGCCAAAAGCTCCCCACATCGCAATGCAGTAGACTGTCCCCTCACAAGCCGTTTGCAAACAAGTTCCTTTGGGAAACCTTTCCGGTTACTGCGCATTGTGCCACAAGCAACAGTGCCCACTTTGGCCAACTCCTTGAACAACCGCACACCAGTGTAGAAGTTATCTACATACAAATGGTGGCCTTTGTGAAATAATCCTCAACCTAGTTCCCATACAATCTTCTCAGTCACTCCAAAAGTGGAAGGACAACCAGGAGGGTTAATGCTGGACTCCTTACCAGTGTACACCCTGAAATTGTAGACATATCCAGTCTCACTGTCACACAACATATACAGTTTGATTCCATAGCGTGCCCTCTTACTAGGAATGTACTGCCTAAAAACCAAGCGGCCCTTGAACAATAGCAAAGACTCATCCACTGCAATTTCTTTTCCAGGAGCAAAGATCTCAGAAAAACGATCAACAAAGTGATCAAGGACAGGCCGAATTTTAAACAGACGGTCACAATCAGGGTGATCGCGTGCCAAGGCTAAACCATTATCAACAAAATGCATCATCCGAAGAAGAAGCAAAAACCGATCACGACTTATGACTGCTGGATATATAGCTGTTGTCATCAAGGGACTAGTGGACCAATATGAAGACATTGATGGCTTCCTTAGCAAGCCCATCAAAAAAGTTAAACCCAAAAACTTCTTCATCTCTTCAACATTTTTGGGAGTCCACAGAGTAGCTCTAGAATGGGGCTTAAGCCTGGCACTATTGTCCCTCAAAAACTGTTCTGCATACAAATTGGTTTGGTCAACAATATTTTGCAAAAACACATCGTCCATAAACAACTGAAAAAAATTTATTGGCTGAAAATTCTCAGTATTCACTCTACACCCAGGAACACCAGTGAACTCTGGCAATGCCGGCTGCACCATGCCAGGGGGAACCCAGAGGCCATCCCCATGAACGGGGGGAGCAGCCACCTCAGCCTGCAGACCAGAAGCCACTTGTTGCTGTACACGTACGGGAAGCCTAACATCCACAGATACTTCTGGCTGCACATCACCAACAGAAAACATAGCATCCCCAGAAGACTCTTGCTGCACTACACCACCGGGAAACAAAGCAGGTCCAGATGCATCTTGCTGCTCTACAACAATGGGAAGCCTACCAGCCCCAGATGCCTCTTGCAGCACTTCACCAACGGGAAGCCCAGCAGCCTGAGAAGCTTCTTGCTGCACTACACCACCGGAAAACAAATCAGACCCTGATGCACCTTGCCGCTCTACAACAATAGGAGGCCTAACAGCACCAGATGCCGCTTGTCGCACCACAGCAATGTGAAGCCTTTTGGGCGCAGGCTGTAGCCCACCTGCCTCATGCCGACGTAAAAAGAAAGGATACCTTGCAGCCCTAGGAAGTAGCACAGCTGCCTCTTGGTCCACTACCGGCGCAACAATGTCCTCCGCTACCATAGACACTTCATCAGCACTAGAAGAAGATTCTTCATCCGATGATGAAGAATGCAGGCAAAGAGAAAACTCACTGCCTGAATCTTCTCCACCAACCTCCAAATCCGAATCAGAGTCAGTCTCTGAACCATGGTCAGAGGAAGACTCAAAAAGCAAACTAAGAACCTGCTGAGCAGTAATCCTGCGACTAGCCATTATCCTTACAAAGAAAGACAGCACACACAAGTGAACAACAACCTACACTGTGCAAAGTAAGAAGTAAACATGGTAAGGCTTTCACACAAAGATCAATACAATCCAAAACAATTTCACTCTTACCAAATACAGCTACACTCACCAGCACCTACTCTGCTGAGACACAGCAAAAAGAAATGATATCCCACGAGAAAGAAAAGAAAAAAAACAAATTAGAAATCAAAGTGCACATAAAACACTAATGCTGAAGAAAAAAGGAAACAGAGCCACACAAAGTGATATAAGTACAACCTTTTTCAAAAAGACAAAAAACAAGGGAAAGTAGTACAAAATACATTCACTTACCAAGCACAAGCAACTACACAAGCTGCAAAACCAACAGTAACGGACCCGCAACCTACAACAATCCAAACAGCAAAAGCCTGGAACAAGGCAAAAATGGAGAAGATAAAAAAATTACTACCACATTTCACAAACAATATAACAATTGAAAAAACCACACACAAATTTGCCCCCCAAATTTACATTTGCACAGAGGGGCCATCAAATAGGGCAAAGACCAATTGGGATTAGATGAGGTTTAACATCAAGACACTGGTTAATTTTTTGAATTTATTTTACTGCCTAACCCCTTTGGTGCCAGTCGGTCTTCTGCTCCTACCAGTACCCCCATCACACGGGGGCAGTAAGGACATTCATACACCTTTCGTACGTGTGACACATACAAAACATTCACACCACCAGCCGCAGACCCATCACATTACAACACTCACACCAGCAGACAGCGCCATTCAAGGGCCCATCACTTTCACACACCCAAATATCTGCCACCGCAACTACACAAAATGATGGACTGAGTACAGTGTCACTCAACTAGCAGTGTGTGTAGTGACCAACAGAAAGTAGGTACTCACACACCGCCAGCCGAGCGCCAGTCCACCCACACCACCATCCAAGCGACAGACCATGCACACTGCCAGCCAAACACCACTCCACGCACACCGCAAGCCAAGCACCACTCCACGCACACCGCAATACACAGCGCCAATCCACGCACACCGCAAGCCAAGCGCCACTCCACGCACACCGCAAGCCAAGCACCACTCCACGCACACCATCCAGCCAAGCACCACTCCGTGCACAGACAGCCAAGTACTACTCCACGCACACCATCCAGCCATGCGCCACTCCACACACACCGCCAGCCAAGCACCACACCGCAAGCCAAGCGCCACTCCATGCACACCGCAAGCCAAGCACCACTCCACGCACACCGCAAGCCAAGCGCCACTCCACGCACACCGCAAGCCAAGCGCCACTCCACGCACACCGCAAGCCAAGCACCACTCCACACACACCATCCAGCCAAGCGCCACTCCACACACACCACCAGCCAAGCACCACTCCGTGCACAGACAGCCAAGTACTACTCCACGCACACCATCCAGCCATGCGCCACTCCACACACACCGCCAGCCAAGCACCACACCGCAAGCCAAGCGCCACTCCACGCACACCGCCAGCCAAGCACCACTCCACACACACCGCCAGACAAGCAGCACTCCGTGCACAGACAGCCACGAACCACTCCACGCACACCATCCAGCCATGCGCCACTCCACACACACCGCCAGCCAAGCACCACACCGCAAGCCAAGCGCCACTCCGTGCACACCGCAAGCCAAGCACCACTCCACGCACACCGCAAGCCAAGCGCCACTCCACGCACACCCCAAGCCAAGCGCCACTCCACGCACACCGCAAGCCAAGCACCACTCCACGCACACCATCCAGCCAAGCGCCACTCCACACACACCACCAGCCAAGCACCACTCCGTGCACAGACAGCCAAGTACTACTCCACGCACACCATCCAGCCATGCGCCACTCCACACACACCGCCAGCCAAGCACCACACCGCAAGCCAAGCGCCACTCCATGCACACCGCAAGCCAAGCACCACTCCACGCACACCGCAAGCCAAGCGCCACTCCACGCACACCGCAAGCCAAGCGCCACTCCACGCACAACACAAGCCAAGCACCACTCCACGCACACCATCCAGCCAAGCGCCACTCCACACACACCACCAGCCAAGCACCACTCCATGCACAGACAGCCAAGTACTACTCCACGCACACCATCCAGCCATGCGCCACTCCACACACACCGCCAGCCAAGCACCACACCGCCAGCCAAGCACCACACCGCCAGCCAAGCGCCACTCCACGCACACCGCAAGCCAAGCGCCACTCCATGCACACCGCAAGCCAAGCGCCACTCCACGCACACCGCAAGCCAAGCACCACTCCACGCACACCGCAAGCCAAGCACCACTCCACGCACACCATCCAGCCAAGCGCCACTCCACGCACACCATCCAGCCAAGCGCCACTCCACGCACACCATCCAGCCAAAGTCCACTCCACACACACCACCAGCCAAGCACCACTCCGTGCACAGACAGCCAAGTACTACTCCACGCACACCATCCAGCCATGCGCCACTCCACACACACCGCCAGCCAAGCACCACACCGCCAGCCAAGCACCACACCGCCAGCCAAGCGCCACACCGCCAGCCAAGCGCCACACCGCCAGCCAAGCGCCACTCCACGCACACCGCAAGCCAAGCGCCACTCCACGCACACCGCAAGCCAAGCGCCACTCCACGCACACCGCAAGCCAAGCACCACTCCACGCACACCATCCAGCCAAGCGCCACTCCACACACACCATCCAGCCAAGCGCCACTCCACGCACACCATCCAGCCAAGCGCCACTCCACACACACCACCAGCCAAGTACCACACCGCAAGCCAAGCACCACTCCATGCACACCGCCAGCCAAGCACCAGTCCACACACACCGCCAGCCAAGCACCACTCCACGCACAGACAGCCAAGTACCACTCCACGCACACCACCAGCCAAGCACCACTCCACGCACACCGCAAGCGCCACTCCACGCACACCGCCAGCCAAGCACCACTCCACGCACACCGCAAGCAAAGCGCCACTCCACGCACACCGCAAGCAAAGCACCACTCCGTGCACAGACAGCCAAGTACCGCTCCACGCACACCATCCAGCCATGCGCCACTCCACACACACCGCCAGCCAAGCAGCACTCCGTGCACATACAGCCAAGTACCACTCCACGCACACCATCCAGCCAAGCACCACTACACACACCGCCAGGCAAACACCACTCCGATTTGCCCCAAGCGGGGGCAGAAATTCAAAAACAATTACTTGCCACCAGGAAGAGACCCTTGCCCAAGGGGTCGCCTCCAAAACATATACATTGCCTCAAAACAGTTCCCTGGTGCCAGTGGGGAATTTCTGCCCCCACCTGGGGGCAAAGCAACTAAACAAACGGGCTGATTTGCCCCCTGGGGGGGCAGAAAAACAAAAATATTATCACAGCCCACCTGGAAGCGACCCTTGCCCAAGGGGTCGCTTCCTAAAAGCTAATTTCAAGATCCCTGGTGCTAGTGGGCATTTTCTGCCCCCCCCCCCCGGGGGCAAAACGGCCCGATTTGCCCCAAGGGGGGGGGGACAGAAAATAAACAACAAAATCAAGGCCCCCTGGAAGCGACCCTTACCCAAGGGGTCGCTTCCCAAAACAAACATGCACTAATAAAAATCCCTGGTGCCAGTGGTTTATTTCTGCCCCCCCCCGGGGGCAAAACGGCCGAAATAACGGCCCGATTTGCCCCCAGGGTCAGCAGAAAATCGAAAATAAAATGGCTGCCCACCTGGAAGCGACCCTTGCCCAAGGGGTCGCTTCCTAAAAGCTAATTTCACGATCCCTGGTGCTAGTGGGCATTTTCGGACCCCCCCGGGGGCAAAACGGCAAAAAAAACGGGCCGATTTGCCCCCAGGGGGGACAGAAAATAATCGACAAAATAATGGCCCCCAGGAAGCGACCTTACCCAAGGGGTCGCTTCCCAAAACAAACATTGCCAAAACAAATAATCCCTGGTGCCAGTGGTTTATTTCTGCCCCCCCTGGGGGCAAAACGGCCGAAATAACGGGCCGATTTACCCCCAGGGGGGGCAGAAAATCGTCGAGAAAATGTCTGCCCACCTGGAAGCGACCCTTGCCCAAGGGGTCGCTTCCGAAACGCTAAATTTACAATCCCTGGTGCTAGTGGGGGCATTTCCGCCGCACGATCGCGACGCTGTGCGCGATCGTGAGGCAGAAATGCCCTGCAAAGAGACTTCAGGGGAAAGGAAAATCTCTTTCCTCTCCCCTGATGCCTCTTTGCGGCCCCAAACCCCCGCCGGACACGAGAAACTTACCTTTCTCCTTGGCGCGCAGGAAGCAAATGGCTTCCCGAGCGCAGGGAATCCCTGATGATGTCAGCGCGCGCTGTGCGCGCTGACGTCATCAGGGATTCCCGGGGGGGGGGGGGGCGGGGGCGGCAGCGGAAGCTCTTCCTCTGCCGCCCAAGCAAAACAACGAGGATCAGAGAACCTCGGGGGGAGCGCCAGCGCTTCCCCCGAGGGTGGGGCTCATGACGAGCTGGGCTCGTCATCAGCACACGACCACCGTGCACCATGACGAGCCCAGCTCGTCATCAGCATCGAAAGGGTTAATTCAGACACTCTGTTCATCACCACCCCCTTTTCTGAATCGTTTTTGTCCACCATAAGCGTGGAAGGATATACTCAGATGTGAGTCCCTTGCTCATTGCACCATCAGAATTCAAGCAAGCCGGGCCGAAGACGGCTGAAATGCCAGAAACCGGTCCCCGGAAGCTTGTTTCCTTCCCAGTATTAGAATTGGCTTGGTAGTTTGGTCTGCCCTGTTCCCATGATGCACTGGGCCAGGGTCAGACTAATTTGCATATAGCCAAGTTCTGATCTGGGATGGTGCAGTGAGCAAAAAAACGGTGATGGATCAAGCCCTGATCTTTGGACTGGGTAAAAGTGGTCTGCTTAATTCAGACACTCTGTTCATCCACACCCCCTTTTCTGAATAGTCTATCAAAAGTGACACATGGGCGAGGACTTAATTGCCTGCAAACCCTTGCAGGTGAAGGAGGAGCTGCACCAGCATTCAGAAGCTCTTAACGCGGTTAGCCTCCAGCCATCTATGAGTAAAGGCAAGACGGATCTAACTCAGAAAAATAAGGGATCTAGGTTCAGGTGGCAATCGGGGAATATTACCTCCCTAAAGATCACTATTGTGAAAAGCTAATCTCGTCCTGATTCTTGATCACCTGCTAATTACTGACCATTCGACCACTGGCACAATAGAGTCCTTTGAAACGCTAAACGTGTTTGTTTTAAGACCTCTCTAACCAGCTCTGTGAATAAGGCACCATATACTCAATTAGGTTGGTTTGACAGCTAAGTATTTCCTACGACTTGCCTTTATACACAGCCCCAGAGACATAGTTACCATATTTAAAGCAAGGCATGTTTACAAAATTACCTTAAATAAAAGAAAGCAGGTGCTAAAGGAGGATGAATGTGTAAGCTTGATAAGAACCTGTTAAGAAAAGGATTCCATGGTTTCTTGGACAATTGAGCATGGAAGAAGGTCAGTGACCTCTAAAAGTGATGGTTGAGGGACCAATATTAATTCAGACAGTTGGATCAACCCCTTTAAAAGTGTTTACTCTTTTGAAAACACAAGGCGTGTGGCTTTGGATGACAGTCTCCTCACATTTCCACTTGGTACTAGGATTCCTCAATGGATCTCTATAAGGAGATTGTTGCTCTGTGGCACCCCATTATCACCAAGAGTTTGAACACTGTGGTACTTTGCTGGATTCCAGCATCTTGGCGATAAGCCATCATATTCCCAGTTTATAAGGACGATAAGGAAGGTCCCCGGGGTTACTGACCAATATCGTTTCTGGATTCAGTAGTCAAAGTTGTTAGGCAGATTGTCCTGCATACGATAGAGATCTGGGCCTAATGCTGTGGTTCCCAAAGTGTGCGCCGCGGCGCCCCTGTGCGCCGTGATGAGAAGCCAGGGGCGCCGCGCCGCCGCCCAGGATGTGGCTCTTTTGTGCTGAAAGTGATCCCAGCTCTCGCCCTCTGCATTTAAATGGCTCAATTAAGAGCTCGGTAAGGTTACGGCGGGCGAAATGGCTAAAGCTGTAGCTGCCTAAAGGAAGAGATAGATGAGGCGCCGGCCGGGTTAGGAAGGTATGTGTTTTGGGGTGGGGCAAATGGGGAGTTGCACATTTATATTTGGTGTTTCTTTTCTAGACAGTTGTTACATTGAAAGGAGCACTGGCGTGTTCTAATTAATGGAGTCTTCCTGCTTTCTTAAGTTTGTTGTCTAGATAGTTGGGGGGTATGTGCGTGAAGTGCTTTCAAACAAAACTGATGTGATATATATGATATTTATTACAGAGGCTCTACTATATCATGACATTGTGGAGTATCAGAGGAGGAAGCAATTAAAAACCCGGGTATTGCCAAAGCCAATATGATTTGCCTTTAGATTTTCTCAGCCGACCTTTAGATTTTGCCAGTGCTGGTTGCCGCTGCTGAACCGCTTCTGCAGAAGGAACTAAATTGCTAAAATGCTTTGTTTTTTTGTTAAAATGCTTTGTTGATGCTAGACCGTGTCAGCAAAAAAAAAAGCAGCAGTGCCCACTGCAGCTTGATGAGGCATGTACATGCAAGAATAAACATTTAAAAGCAAAGTGGGACAAGGAGAGCCGGCGAAGCAACAAATGATCTGACAGCCTGGGGGAACTGGAAAGAGCAACACGGAGAGCAAGGGAGGCAGGGATGTGAGTGGGAAATAGCACATTGAGGAGCTAAAAACACCTGCACACCTATGGAGTGCTAGAAAAAGAAAATAGTTCCCTGAATGTTAGCAGTAGAAAAAGTATGCAAGTCATCATATCAAAAGGATGATACATACCCTATGTACCAGTGGCGGGACAAACCTAGGTGGATTGAAAGCCACTGAATAAGAAGCAAGTAAACAAGATGGGCAAGAAAGCAAACCATTCATGAACAGTGTTCTGACCCATAGACTACGCTCAGTTTTGTTATTGTGTAATATATATCTTAAGATAAATGACAGCTAAAACCTGCTTTGGATGAGACTGTTGCTTTTCATGATTTTGGCCTGTACTGGTGTTGCAGTGCTACATTTCAGAACGTTCCAGTTCCCTTTCTGGTTGTTAAGGGCCTATGTTTGTGTAAGGACATTTGATGACACCTGGCTATTGCTTAAGAATTTCTAATTAAGGTATATCCAGATATGATGATGCCTTATTTAAGCTCCTTATCGGAGTTGAGTCTCCAGTGTTACTTGTATGAAGAGCTTTACAGAATATCAAAGCTGTGTCTTTATAAATGTATTTACACATCTTATCAATGTGAAAGGATTACTATGTAGCGTAGTAGTCTGTGGCACTGCCATGGTTTAGGAACAAGAGAGTTCTGGTTTCAGATACTGTTTACCTAAAGCGGTGGTTCCCAAAGTGTGCGCCGCGGCGCCCCTGTGCGCCGTGATGAGAAGCCAGGGGCGCCGCGCCGCCGCCCAGGATGTGGCATCCTTTGTGCTGAACGTGATCCCAGCTCTCGCCCTCTGTATTTAAATGGCTCAATTAAGAGCTCGGTGAGGTTATGGCGGGCAAAATGGCTAAAACTGTAGCTGCCTAAAGGAAGAGATAGATAAGGTGCCGGCCTGGTTAGGAAGGTATGTGTTTTGGGGTGGGGCAAATGGGGAGTTGCACAATTATATTTGATGTTTCTTTTCTAGACAGTTGTTATATTGCATGGAGCACTGGCGTTTTCTAATTAATGGAGAAATAATCGTGGCTGAGACAGACTCCTCGACTCTCCGTGTCTCATTTCTGGAGCGTGGGAGGGCGGTTGGTTGGTTGGGGAGTGTCACATTAATTTGAGAGAAGTGAAAGTAAGCAGAGAGGGCAGGTGCTGCTAGCGGAAGCCAATTTAAAATACGCGTAAAACAATGTTCCGCAAATAAACTCGAGAGCACGTCTCTCCTTTTTACGCACACCGTGAAGTTTTCCACAAAAAAATTGAGATGAGCGCGTCATATCGAAGCTAAGAATCTAAACGTCGATTTTGAGTAAATAAGCACCATGTGTGTCTTATTTATAAGCCCATTGTTTACAAGCTCCTTGCGCTGGCAGTGGTTCCCAAAGTGTGCGCCGCTGCACCCCGGTACGCCGGTAAAAAAATGGTGGGGAGCCACGACCAACTGCCAAGTAGGTCAAGGGAGCCACGGGTCAAAAAAGTTTGGGAACCACTGGCCTAATGGAATGGTGTTATTAGTAATGGCAAATATGGTTTCAGAGAGGGAATGCAGGAACAGTTTCTATACCTCAGCCAATTGATTTGAAAATACACAATTGCCAAGAGGGGTTCCTTTTTACTTGCATTCACGGATTTAAGTAATGTTTTCTATTGTGTGAATCGCACCGAATTATAGTATATCTATGGAAAAATGATCCTTGCATGTAAATGTGCAAATGTGCAAATGGTGTCCCTTTATTTCTTCAAGTGCACTTAGAAAAATGTCTTGTAATCCAATCAATCAATTAATCAATCAATCAAGGGGTTTAAAGCAGGTTACTCACCCGTGAGGGTCCAAAGGCCTTGGGAGAGAGGGGTTGCAGCTCCAGTTCAGCTAAAGAGCCATGTCTTGAGGCCCTTCCTGAAGGTGTGCAGAGTGAGGGAGCAACTGATGTTGACTGGCAGCCCGTTCCAGGCTTTGGCTGCGATGTAGGAGAAGGCTCTTCCACCTCCTAAAGTTCTTTGGATGCGTGGGGTTTCTGCCAGGGCAAGGTCAGGTGTAGCGGAGGTTCCTTTTGGGTACGTGGAAAAAGACTCTTTCGTTGATGTATTTGGTTCCAATGTTGTCGGCGCGAATGAGTACCTTGAAGGTTACTCTCTTCTCATTGGGGAGCCAGTGGAGGGCTCACAGGTGTTGTGTTATGTGCTTAAGTTGTGGGATGCAGAATCTGACTGCGTTATTTTGGATGGTGTGGAGTTTGCAAAGCAGGGATTTGTTGATTCCAGCGTAGCGGGCGTTTCCGTAGTCCATTCTGCTTGTTATGAGTGCGTCGGTGACTGTCTTTCTGGCTTTGGGGGTTCCACTTGAAGGTCTTGTGGAGGATGTGGAGGGTGCTGCAGCTGGTGGTGGCGGCGGCGTTGACCTGTCGGGTCATGGTAATGGAGTAGTCGAGTATGATGCTGAGATTCTGGGCATGGTCCATGGGGATGCGGGGTGCCGAGGGTGGAGGGCCACCAGGAGTTGTCCCACGCAGAGGGGGAGGGTCAGAGGACTAGCACTTCTGTCTTCTCCGAGTTGAGTTTCAGACAGCTGCTGCTCATCCAAGCTGCAACGTCTTTCATTCCTTCTTGAAAGCTGAGTCTAGAGGTTTCTGGGTCCTTCATGAGGGAGAGGATGAGCGGGTGTCGTCGGCATAGGATACAAAGCTGAGTCCATGCTGTATGACGATGGTGGCGAGGGGGGCCATGTAGTTATTAAAGTGATTGGGACTGAGCGATGATCTTTGTGTACTCCGCAGTTGATATCTGTGTGTTTGGAGAGGAAAGGCGGGAGTTTGATCCTTTGGGTTCTGCCGGCAAGGAAAAAGGGGAGCCAGTTGAGGCTAGTTCCCAGTATTCCAACGTAGTGGAGTCTGGCTGCGAAAGTGCGGTAGGAGACGGTGTCGAAGACTGTGGAGAGGTCGAGTAGGAAGACCGCTGCGGTGTGATCTTGGTGGAGGAGCGTGCAGATGTTGTCTGTGGCAGTGAGGAGGACGGTCCCAGTGCTGTGGTTGCTGCGGAATCTGAATTGGGAGGGGTCGAGGATGGAGTTTTCTTTGATGAAGATAGCTGAGGGTTGACGATCTTCTCGGTGACTTTGGCTGCGAAGGTAAGGAGAGAAATGGGTCAGTAGATCCTCAGGTCCGACGTGTCTGCAGTGTTTCTGGAGGAGGGGCTTGACTTCTGCACATTTTCAGGCATCGGGGAAAGTGCCGGATTCGAAGTGGCGTTGATGGTGCGTCGTAGTTGGGGCACTATGGTGGCGGCGGCTCGGTGGAAGATGTTCGGAGGGCAGGGGTCCATGGGGGCTCCTGAGTGAGTGCTCTTCATGGTCGTATCTTTGATGCAGACCAGGGTCCAGACGGTGAAGGTGGGCTGGCTGTTGTCACTGGAGAGAAGGGTAGTTTCTGGAGTCTGCTCGCCGAAGTTGTCGTAGAGGGCTTTGATTTTCAGGTGGAGTAAGAGCTAAGCTTGTTGCAGAGGTCTTTGGAGGGGGTGACGTCTGAGGCTTCGGTGTGGGGCTTGGTGAATTGCTGGATGATGTTGAAGAGTTCCTTTAAGTTGCTGGAGTTGATGAGGATTTTGTTCCAGATGAAGGTGTTCTTTGTGGATCTTATGCGTTGGTGGTAGCCTGTCATGGCGTTCTTGTATGTGATTTTGCTGTTTCTACATCGTTTTTCAAAATGTCTGCAGGAATGCCTGCCTTCTTGGAGGTCGGTGGCAAACCAGGTGGCCTACAGGGGGTGTTGTCTGTCAGTGGTGCGGTGGGGTGCGAGCGTGTCCGAGCAGTTGGTTATCCAGCTGTGTAGTTTCTTGGCTACAGAGTTTGTGTTGGTCTTGGGGGAGGTCGTGGCTGAGGGTGGAGTTGAGGTGCCCCTCTGTGGCCTTGCTCCAGTACCTTCACGGAGGGTAAGGAGTGGGTTCGAGAGTGGTAGCGATGGTGAAAGAGAAGTGTATGCAGTGGTGGTCAGTCCAGAGGGGCTGCGTGGTGTGGGTGAAGTGGATGTTGTTCCCACCCATGAATATGGGGTTGACGGTGTGTTATGGCATGTGGTTAGGGGTGGTGATGAGCTGTTTCAGTCTGATGTTGGCGAGGTTGTCCAGGAGGGCGGTGGAGTTGGGGTCGCTGAGGTTTCCGAGGTGGAAGTTCAGGTCTCCGATGAGTATATAGTCCATTGAGGTGAAGGTGTTGGGTGCGATGAGGTCAGCAATGGTGGTGGTGAATGCAGTGCGAAGTCCGGGGGGTCTGTTGGCAAGGGTGCAGTGAACAGTGGTTCTAGGGCTGGTCTGGATCTGGAAATGAAGGTGTTCGGTGATGTGGGAGGAGTCGCTCATGGTGGAGGTGGAGAGTCAGAGGGGTCTCTTGTGTGAGATGCCTCCTCCTCCTCCTGGGGTGATCCTTCCTCTGGATCTTGTAGCCGTCAGGAATGGCAGTGGCGATGTTTGGGCAGAGGAGGCGTTGGTCCAGGTTTCCGTGAAGAAGGTGACATCTGGAAAGAGGGTGTAAAGGAGGTCCCAGATCTCTAGGGCATGTCTATGTAGGGAGCACACATTGAGGAGGATGCACTTCAGGGCTTCGGTGGTGTTGGCATCCAGCTAGAGAGCAGTGACTATGGCAGAGCGGAGGGTGTTGAAGGTTTGGTGGCAGTGGGGGCAGGAGAACTGGCTGTGTGTGGTGTTCACATGCTAGTATGCATACCCACAATTTTGGAGATGTGCAAATAGCTACTGCTTCTGAACTCTTTAATTTGTTTCTATTTTGGAACTACATAGGTGTCCTTGATACCTATTTTTCACTATTTATATTTTACCAAATGAATTGCTATATACCCGGTACGCAATGATAAACTCTGATTCTTAGTGGAACTACAATTCCCATATATCCCCACAACCAGAAGGGTCCAGCAGATGTAGCAGTTTATTACTTTAAAGAATCTGTCATACTTAAAAGAAGCTACAGGTGAAAACGTTGGCGCAAATGGCTGTTTTTTTTCAAATCATTTTCAATTTTTCTCCTTTTCAACTGTTAGTTTCTATAAAACAACCGTGAAGGGTCTACACAAATGACCCCTTGTTAAATTCAGAAGTTTGTCTACTTTCCAGAAATGTATAACTTTCCAGGATCCATTATTGCTTTCATACCCATTTCTACCATTAACTGGAAGGAGGTTGAAAGCACAAAAAGTAGCAAAAGTAGGCCCGGTAAAGTGCCAAAACTGTGTAAAAAATGTTGGTTTTCTGACAAAAGTCAGAATGTCCCTGAAAGCTGAGAAGATGGCAATTTCAGCACCACAAACCTGTTGATACCAATTGCAGGGAAACACACAGACGCTTTCTTCTGCAGCACTTTTTCCTCATTTTTGCAAGTAAACCTAACATTTTGCTGTATTTTGTCTAATTCCTGTGCCCCCCTTCAGGGGATTCCACAAACCCTGGGTGCCTTTAACATCCCCATGATGTTGAAAGAAAAGGACTCAAATTTGGCATGGATACCTTATGTGTACAAAAAGTTACAAGGACCTAAGCGCAAACTACCGAAAATTGCCAAAAAAAGGCTTGGCACCGGGGTGGGGGGGGAGAACTAGCAGCGAAAGGGTTAACATAGATATTTTGTCATATGGGATAGTCTTTTAAAATGAGCCATGTGCTTCAGTGAACAAAACAGTTTAATTAAGTTTATGCACCTATTGATTTGTGGCATGTACAAATTATGGCATGGCTGTTGCTTGACAGCAGAACTTCAAAATCGTGTATTTTTTAAGGAAATGTGTTTTGTCACATCTTATGGACAGCTGGTTTTTGCATGAAGCTCATTTCACACTCCAGTTCTTGCTCTTTCTGGGGCAGATTTACAAGAAACTAATGCAGCAGAGTGCTGCAAATCATTTTGCTGTGCCGCTTCGTTTCGAAGCACAGGGATGCATCATATTTACAACATGTTGCATGTCTGTGATTCCCCCTGCGCTGATGCAGAAACTGCTGCAATGCACCGGTGCAGGCACCCTTGCACCAGAGTGCATGGATGCCTACGTCAATCAATTGAGGTGATTTCCTCCTACAATGCATGCTGTAGAATGCAGCACGAATTGAAAGAGGAAACAAGCAAATCAAGATTGCCGCCCCCAGTGAGCTCTTCATCGCGTCAACCCTTAATAGACGATTTCTGGAAGAACAGTAACCAGTATTTTGTTAAAAATACTAGAAGTAATGTTCTAAAATATTTACTGACCACTAAGGTGATTTTACAGCTTTGCTGAGCGTCGAAGGCTGCTCTTCGCCATCCTTGTTCTGCATCGATCGCTTCACTAAGGTACAGCCCAGCATTCCAGTCAGGGGGAGTATTACTCAGGAAAAAGCGAGGCTTCGGCCTAATCACTACCACAGTCAGTTTTAGCTGATGTTTTTTAGCTGAAGAGATCTTTTCTCTTCATTATTAACTCTTTACTACATATGATTCTTATTGGCTGCTGAATTTCATTTTAAGAGAGATGGTGAACAAAAATATACAAGCTCAACATAATAAAAGGAAACAAAATATTTCTCCTCCTCAGGTTAAATCTAAAGTGGTGGAATCTAGTGAACCTTCTTTGGCTTTGCTTCTTGATGAGGTTCAGGAAATTCACTCTAGCACTAATACTATTGCGTAAGAGATAAAAACTTGCCAAAAGATATGGCTAGTATGTTAATGAAAATATCTGACAATGCAATTCAAATTCAAAACAATAAAGTTAAAATTGGTGCTTTTTCACCGCTTGTGGAAAACATATCACCTATATCTGCTCTTCATCTTGATTTGGAAAATCGTAACAGACACTATAACCTGCATATTTTTTATTTACCATAAGATGTTGAAGGTAATGATTGCAGGGCATATTTGGAAAATCTGATATCAGGTATTTTAAGCAGAACATTTCCTGAGAAATTTGTAATAGACAAAGCTCATAGGATTTCCTTCTCATCGCAATCCACACCACACTAAGCCAAGACAAATGGTCTTCAAGGTTTTATGTCACCATCATTTAGTCTTGATAAGGAAAGCGGCACGAGAAATCCCTTCCTTAATAATAAATGGTAATAACATATTATTCATCAAGACTTTGCTAAAGAAACTATAAAAACTCGCAAAGAATTCACTGATATTCGCCCACGGTTACAAAGTCTTGGATTTAAATATGGTATTTTTGATCCTCTGGCTATGCGACTCTGGAAAGATACATTTTCGAAATCCTTTTAGCACCATGAAGACATATGAATACTTCTGGATCAGCATTCACAGCTTTCTATGGAAACAAATGAGCCTAGTACTTGAATAATAATATATTACTTCTTCTGCTAATTTAATTGTGCTTTTTCCTCACAGGGCTCCAATGGTCCGGTCATGCTTGCAAAGTGTGTGTACATTTTAAAATTGGCATTATTGTTTAACTCTTGTCACTTTTTATGTTTTTATGTCTCTTTAATTTCCTTTTTTTCCCTATTGCCCTTCTCTAGACCTACTATTTTTCTTCTTTTGCTTAAAACTTTTTCTCTTCTCTCTGTGGTATCTTTCTTACTTTATGGCTAACATTCATATTATTAAAATAGCTTACTTGAATATCAAAGGTTTATGACATCCTGTAAAATGTATAGAAATGTTAGTGTATTTATGAAGTTATACACATATTGAAGATAAGGCTTTGGATTTTACGATAAAAAAGTGGGTTGATTCTATTATATCTTCTCCTGCTACGGGTTATAAAAATGGTGTTGCTATTCTTTACGCAAAAAGGGTACATTGTTAAATTTTAAGTAAATCTTCGAAAGCAGAATGTAGATATGTTATAGCTGTAGTTAAAATTCAAGATACAGTTATGTTTCTACTTAATGTGTATGGCACAACAGATGATGATCCTAATTTCAGGTCCATTTTAGCCACTGAAATTCTCAAGTTGGGTAACGTCCCACTTATAGTTGGAGGTGATTTCAATCTTGTATATGATCCTTTATTAGATAGATCATCTCACACTAAATTTCGAGCACCTAGAGCTTTTTAACTTTTTTTTTTTAACTACTAAATTGGTGGACATCTGGCGGTGAGGTTCCGTGACAATTGTAAGTGGTGTTTTCGACTAGCACGAATATGGTCGAATCTGGTATCTATGAACCGCAAATGATGAGTTTAGTGGGTGTACGCGTTTTCGCTGTGCTAGCCCAAACCGTTTGTTTGTTTCGTGGGTTTCTTCATCTGAACCCACGGGTTCCATCTTAGATACGGCATCCATTTTGTTTCTTGCCCTCAAGTAGCCAGCGAACGGACGCTGTCCGCTTCGCGACCCTGGGATTCCCAAACTCTTGCGGAAGACACGTTTCCTTTGAAGGTGTCTTTATGATGAGGGGGATGACACTGTAAGGCAGATGGCCCCGCTCAAAGCTCATCTTGCTGTGCCGCTCTATTGTCTCAGTTGTGCATGCATTAGGCACATCCCCTATGATGCCTGCAACTCGTGTTTCTTGATGCCACCCCTTTTACACCCCTTTCAATCTGTTCACTGTTCTCGTCTTCCTCTGCACCTGTTTCTGTCTCTTCCTCGATTCGTTTACTGCTGATTGGAATGTACTAATGGTGGGAAGATGCACTTTTACAGTTGGGAACCGCCAAATGTTACTGTAATTATGTTCCGGGCCCTGAATACATGAAAGCGACCCCTTATGATCTTTACGATGGGAACCAAGTTGTAAACCTTTGTGCACCATGTTATCCTATGCTTCAAAACTGTATAAGAAGAGCGATCCACAGATACAATTTGAAGCAGTCTCCGTGAACTTACATGCTATGTACTTCTCGTGACTTCTGTGTTCCCTGCAGTAATAAACCTCGAATCTTTGACGCCGAAGGAAGTGTCCCGTGTCTCTGTCATTTGTACGCCGGAACAGGTTACCCACGAAGGGTTTAGGTGTTATCCCTGGCACCGCTGGGTCTTAGAGAAAACCCGGTCCTTCAGTTGGCGCCCATCGCTGGGCTACATCAGTGGTACCGGTCCAAAGCTCGACGATCGTGAGGAACTTCGTGTGAAATCTCTGAGGGAAGGTGCACCCCGCTTCATCGATCCTGTTGTCGAAACAAGTGGCCCAACGACTTTTCCCGCGAAGATCCCCGCCTCCTGACGGCTGCGACGGACTGCTGCCCTGACTGTAGACCTGTTTTGGCGCCTGGCGTAGACCTTGGTACAGCGAGACGATTGACGGGCCTTCCTGGTGACGCCATTGATCTTTGAGTTAAGTATTTGTGGGTCGCTCCCAGAGTCCTTTGTTGTGGGTGCTTAGTTGTTGCATGGTTCCATTGCATTTGTGGTTCTTGGTACTTTGTTCTTTGTTGTGATATTTGACGTCTGCAGTCGCCAAAAACCGAGGGTTTTTGCTCTTTGCAGGGACATTGTACTCCTGTAACCCTTGACGTTTGTGAAACTCGGTTAGTGTGCACGATGCCTGGCCGTAGTACTTTGTTCAGTTGCTTTAGAAGTTGTGGTGCGGATTCCCGACTGGAGGACTCGTGTCCGATACCTCCGGTTGGAACTCCAACTTACGAGTTGTATAGCCGACACGGGTTAGGTCCAATTACATTCAATGAGTGTTGGGTTCGATATACTAAGATAGACGGTGTCCTTAGTTGGCCACCTCATGGTAGTTTTGAGGCTCCGATTTTAGATAATCTTGAAGCTAAATTGTTCCAAAGAAAAGCAAGGCCGGCCATGTTTGATTCCTTTCGGTTGTGGCGTAAAGAAGCCAAGCAGAAAGAAATCAAGCAAATTAAACGTAATAAGAGAGAAGGAATTGTTACTACGGTAAGAAACGCAGAGCAGTTCCAGCGAGATAAGGAGGAAAAGGAAAAGGAAGTTTTCGATAGATTGCAGCGCATGTCTATAGATAAGTGCTACCCCGCTTTACCGTCGGGTACGGATAAGAAGGAGGAAGTAGTAGAGGACCCCTTGTTGTCTTATCTCTTGAAGTCACCACCTCCGTATGCACAGGGTACCGCAGTTCCTGTGGTTCCCCCTGTCCCCGTTCCTCCACCTGCTCCTGTTCCTGTTCCCCAACCTGTTCCTGCTCCTCTACCTGCTCCCGTCCCTACTGCTCCCCTGCTTGTACTTCCTCATACTCCTGCTCCCGCTGCTTCTACTGTTCTGGTTACTCCTGCTGTTCCCTCTGTTCCTGACACTTCTCTTGTTACCCCGTTGTGTTACCCTAATACCCCATCTGCTGGACGTCGTGTCCCTTCTGTTGCTGCTAACTTTTTCAATTCTCTTGGACCGATTCTTGAGTCCGCTGGTTCTGATGGTCCCCAAAGACGAAGTCAGCTTCCTGGTAGTAGGGAACGTGACTCGCTATATAATATGGCGATGGCTTGGATGAGATACCCCCTTAGGAATCTTCCTCGTGTGGTGCTTGATACGTTCTCTCAATTCAACGTACCGACACAGAAGTTCGTGTTTGAGGAGATGTGCAAGCTTTTGCGTGATCAAATATCGGTTGATGCATCTGATGATGTATTGACTGCTCTAACTAATCTTCAGCTTCAGTTTGCGAGCGGAATGATAGTGGGTAGCAATGTTCGACGTGCTGTCGAGCAGTTGCTATCTTTCCGTCCTTGTATAATGCCTCGGGCATTGTTTTTAGAAGACATTGAGGAACCACTAACAGCGCCTGGTCAGTATCCCATGCGCGAAGTTCCACCAGTGTGGATGCCAGGTGATGCTACTGTTAATCCTGCTATTTTGCCACATTTCCGGAGAGTGTAGATACATCTTCCTTGGAAACGGTCAGAAGTTTTGCAGGTGAAGCAATCTTTGCCTGACCCTCGCAAAAATCCTGCAGGGTACTATAAAGAATTGTCGCAGCTCGTGGATGCTACAATAATGAATCTTGCCGACATTGATATGTTGTTTGGCAATGTCGTACCGCAACCGGTATGGGCAAAGATTCGTCAGGAAGATCATGCAGCAGAATTAGGCGGTGACTGGGCTGCACTTCTTGCTGCGGATGCCTTGCAAGGTGGTGGGGCTAAGCCCGAACAGCTGATTGCTAATCTCCCACAGAGAATAATAACTCTCATGAAAACACTTATGCCAGCTATGAAGGTGAATTGGGACAAGTTGTCCGCTTGTAAGCAAAAGAAGGATGAGAGTGTCTCTGATTTCTTTACAAGATTTGAGGAGGCATTCATTGATCATAGTGGTCAGGACATGGGCACTGAAGGAAGTCAGAGATTGTTTGTGGACAAGTTTGTATCAAATTTGTTGCCGGACTTAAGCAACAAATTAAGGAATTCAGAAAGTGCGTGGGCTGTTTCCACTTCTGCTCAGATATTGGCTACGGCCCAATATTATGAGAATAGAGAGAAAGAGGAGAACGATCATGCCGATAAAAAGACGAAAGAGCTCAAAACTAAAGTGTTGTTGCAACAAGCGTATCCTCCACGTTCGAATCAGAATGATTCGCAACAGCGGAATCGATCGCAGTCTCAGTCGAATAGGTCGCAAACACGACATGACTCCTCTTCGCAGAGATCTACGTTGGGGTACAATCAGTGTGCCTATTGTAGGAACGAGGGTCATTTGAAATTCGATTGTCCAGTCTTGAGTGAATGAAATAGTGGTAATTCATCTAGAGGAGGTCATAGTGGTCTTCAACAAGCATCACGTGGTAGAGGTCGCGGTGCTCAAAATGATCGTTCCAATAATTCTTCCGATTCTAATAATTGTTTCGATCAGCGTGGGTCGTCGCAAGGCAGATCTGCACAGTACAATGTGGACGATTATTACGTCGATCAGAACACTGACGACGGTAATTACTAGGACAGCCATAGACAAGGAGAGGGAGTAGTATCAGTTCCGGTTGATCAGAGAGGGCCTTACGTCGCAGTTGCCATCTCGGGCGTCGTTGAGCCTTTTCTGTTGGACACTGGTGCAGCGAAAAGTTCCATCATGTATTCGAAACTCCCTGGCGCACCTTTGTCTGGCTTAACAAATGTTTCCGTTGGATTCTCTGGCGCCCCTGTTAGCATTCCGGTTTCGCGCCCTTTGCCCCTTGCAATTGGGCCTCGTGAGCTGAAAGCTCCTTTGATTTTGACTACTGGTTGTGGTGAAAATCTCTTGGGCCTGAATTTTCTGAAACGCCTGTATGCGACTTTGTATTGTTCTCCTGCGGGAGTAAAGCTTACATTGGGTGAGAAAGTTATCTCTCCTATGTATTTGTCCATCAACAAGCTCCCACCGGAATTGAGTTCTCTTCCTGCATCTTTGTGGGCAACGGGTCCCAATGACGTGGGCCTGCTTGATATCTCCCCTTATGTTGTTCATCTGAAATCTAATGTGCGTTTGCCACGTATTCCCCAGTATTGTATCTCTCTTGATGGTGAGCAAGCTTTGTTAGCAATCATCTACGATTTGATTGAGAAAGATGTTATCGAGGAGACTCAGGGAAACGTGTGCAATAGCCCTGTGCTGCCCATTCTGAAGCGCACTGATCCATCGAAGCCCCCTGTTTATCGTTTTGTTATCGATTTACGGGAGGTGAATAAAATTGTGATTCCTCAGTTCCCTGTGGTGCCTAACATCACGGCTCTACTGACTCTGATTCCAGCCTCTGCATCTTGGTTCTCAGTGATCGATCTGAAGAATGCTTTCTTCAGCATTCCGATTGCTGAGGAGAGTAGGGACCTTTTTGGTTTCTCTCTTGGTGGCCGCAGCTTTAGGTTTAAATGCGCTCCTCAGGGCTACTGTGAGAGTCCATCGATATACAGCCAAGCCTTGAAGAGCCAACTTGATGCGTTCATGTTGCCGGCTGGTGCGGCCTTGATCCAAAATGTCGATGACTTATTGGTGGCTGCGGATACTCAGGACATTTGCAGAATTGCCACGGTGTCGTTGTTGCAGCATCTCTGTGACTTACATCACAAGGTGTCACCTTCTAAACTGCAATATTGTTGCCAAGAAGTAACCTATCTAGGTCACTTATTGTCAAAGGAGGGAAGAAGGTTGACCCCAGAGAGAATTGCAGCGATTGCTCGAATGACTGTGCCAACAACTCAGAGAGATGTGCGTGCCTTTTTAGGTATCACGTCATACTGCAGGCAATGGATTCCAAATTTTTCATTGCTAGCGAAACCATTGGTGGCTCTTACGTGCAAGGATGTTCCAACTCCTTTACCATGGACGGAAGAATGTCAGAAAAGTTTTTCTGAACTGCGTGACGCGTTGTGTTCGGCCCCTGTGTTAGGTACCCCTGACTACAGTAAGCCGTTTACACTATACGTTCACAAGAGGGAAGGCTGTGCGTTGAGTGTCCTAACGCAACAATTTGGTGGTAAGCAGCGTCCATGTGCATATTTTTCCTCGACCTTGGACCCAGTAGCTAGAGCATTGCCGAGTTGTTTGAGAGCAACAGCGGCAGCTGCGGTGTCCATCCGACAATCTGCAGGATTGGTCATGGATAATATGCTTACGGTGATGGTTCCGCATGCAGTTGACACTCTCTTGAATCGTACGAAAACCCAACACCTGACGAGTGCAAGGTTGTCTGGGTATGAGTTGACACTTTTGGCAAGTCACATTCAAATAAAGCGCTGTAATGTCCTGAGCCCGGCGACTTTGTTGCCAATCAGTATGGAATCAGACGAAGTGGCATCTCATGACTGCTACTTACGAACTGAGGAAGAAACAAAAGGTCGAGTTGATTTGAAAAATACTCCATTGGAAGATCCCGATGGGACCCTGTATGTGGATGGGTCATGTTTTAAGTTGCCGAATGGTGATGTGACAACTGCGTATGCTGTGGTGACGTTGAGTACGGTTGTGGAGACTGCGAGATTGAATCAGAATTCTGCACAGGTGGCAGAGCTGATTGCCTTGACTAGAGCGTGTGTGTTGTCGAAAGGGAAACGGGTGAATGTGTTTACGGACAGCCAGTATGCGTTTGGTGTTGCGCACAGTTTTGGACGTTTGTGGAGAGAGAGAGGTTTTATGACATTGCATGGTACGAAGATTCAGCATGGACAGCTTGTGAATGATCTTTTGGATGCACTTACATTGCCTAAGCAGGTGGCGATTATTAAATGTAGTGCACACCGTAAGGTGACGGATGATGTTGGTCGTGGCAATGCGTTTGCGGATGAGATTGCTAAGGAGACTGCCCGGAACCGTAGCACTAGAATGTATGTGATGAGTTCGGTAAGGTGGCCTGCAGAAACTGGTATGTGTGAGGACACTATCGAGAGTGTGAAAGCGATTCAGAACGAGGCCACCGAGACTGAAAAGACGAAGTGGAAAGAGAGTACGGGAACGTTGGATGCGAATGGCTGCTGGATTGATTTGTCGGAACATAAGAGGTGGATGTTGCCGGATGCGTATGTGCTAGCTGTTGTGACTATGGCACACGGTTTGGCACATATTAGTGCGAAAGGTATCTGCAAGTTGTTGTCCCCTGTATGGAAAAATGATGGTATTACTAAGTGTGCTGAGAGATTGGTTAAGAATTGTATGATATGTATGATGTACAATCCTGGTAAGGGAACTCCTACACCCCCTGGCCATTTTGCTCCCCCTTCATGTCCCTTTGAGGTGATTCAGCTAGACTTCATCCATATGGAGCGATGCAATAACCTGAAGTACGTGTTAGTGGTGGTTTGCGCATTCTCCCGATGGATCGAAGCCTACCCTCTCAAAGACAACACTGCTCTGTCTACTGCAACAATCCTACTGAAGGAATACTTTCCTCGGTATGGAATGCCACGAATTGTATGGTCTGATAACGGAAGTGAGTTTGTGGGGAGTGTGATGAAGAATGTATGTAAGGGCCTTGGAATTACACAGAAATTCCACAGTGCCAATCATCCCCAGTCAGCAGGTTTGGTTGAAGGGTATAATGGCACCCTTAAATTGAAACTAGCAAAGATTCAGGCTATGACTGGTCTCTCGTGGCCTGACGCTTTGCCCTTAGCTCTTCTGTCAACAAGGGCGACTGTACACTCCCGAGTAGGGCTCAGCCCCTATGAGATTGTGTTCGGCCGCCCTGCCAATGCTTGGGGGGTCCCTAGACCCAGTGTGTTCTCTGATCTTGAGTACCCAATGTTGATCAATTATCTTCATGATCTGACTGCTAAACTGAGGTTAATTCACCAACAGGTCTTTGAAGCACTGCTGACGCAGACGGAGGGTCCAGGCCACCAGCTCCAGCCTGGAGACTGGGTGGTGACGAGGAATTTTGGCCGGAAGCACAACCTTGAGCCTCGTTTTACCGGACCCTACCAAGTGCTCCTTGCCACGAGGACTGCTGTTCGTTTGGAAGGTCGTAAGAACTGGGTGCATGCCACCCATACCAAAAAGGTACCTATACCTTTACCAGCAGACTTGTGGGTGAGGAAGGGCATTGCTTCGTCTGAAGCCGAAACTGTGCCGAACTTTGTTCCTTTCAGCGACGCTCAGCCTGTCGGAGATACCTCAGTGCAGCAGAATGATTTTGGTGAACATTTGTCATCACAGAACTCAAGATCTGAACAATTGACTGGTCAACAGAACTCTGTCTCATCATCGGATCAATTGTTTGACGAACAGACACGTCCTGGGAGAAGCCGATATTTTCTCCGTTCCAACACCAGAGACTAATAAATATCTTTGCTTTCTCCCCTGACATCCACGTTACCCCATTACCACTATCCAGTCTGAACACACTTGTATAATTGTAATTTTGTAAATTTTGAGTCTTTTTCCACGTATGTGTTTTTGCTTCCACAGCTAGCAGATTTTGTATATATTGTTGATTAAGGATACCTTACATCCGGGTGAACCGTAGGGCCGCGCGGGTACTTCCTTCTGGTTAGTAGGTCTTGACACTAGGTCAGAGACCGTCGATTCCTAGGAACTCCTGGGGATTGACTACTGCTACACAGAACAAAGTGCGTCAAGAACGTAGCGGACGGTTTTAGAGGATGGCTTTCTCGAAGCTGTCGGAAATGGAAAAGGCTCAGGCCCAAAGGTTCGAGTTGCGCAGAATTGCACACACAAAATGCTTCATGTTTCAGGTGTTCCTTCTGTTCTTAACTGTTTCCTCGTTATTGGTGGGTGGGGTGTATTACATGATACAGTCATTGTTGCCTTCTGCCTCACCTACCCCTTCTTATGAACCTAAACTTACCTCCACTGTCTCTCCTCATTCCTTCCACATCTTACCCCAACACGAGCAGGCCAGACGTGCGGAATTTATGAATAATTCCTTCATTCAGCTCCTTCATCAGCATCAATTGGTGATGAACACTACCAATTGTTGGGTGTGTGGGTTAATGCCACATACCACAGATAAGGGAATTCCGTACTTGGTCCTTCCTTATAGTTCCCAGGGTTCAGCTCGAGCATTCCAAACAATGTTTCGAAGTGCACTAGATTCTTACCCCAATCGAGAGCCACGTTCTCCACACTTTGGTCCCGGTCCGTACCATAAGCCTTTGGCAATAGCGATTGCTGATTTAGATAGGGATATCTATGAGCCGTCGCTCATCCCAGAGGAAGAGGTGCGAGCCTATAGGGATCTCAGTGAGGTTGAGTGTAGTGTGCTCGTGGGCGAAAGACAGCTTAGGAGCTCGTCTCCGCTATGGGTCGTACCCCACCTTGGTAATTTCTGTCTAAAAGGTCGTGGCCGAAGCCCGAGAGCTCACCTTGGAGAGAGTGCTTTCTCTGAGATGTATGTCTTACCAATGCTCTCTTCCCCTGTTCCCCTGTTCTCCTGACTGCCAAGGGTACGTACTTTGTCTGTTACGACCGTGCATATACATGGTTGCCCCTTGACTTTGCGGGCACCTGTTATACTGCAAACTTGTTGCCACCGACTTTTACAGTCGCCTCCGATTACCACAAGACCAGAGTTGTGAGGGGCGTGATTAGCAAAGAGGACACTGCCGGTCAAGAGGCAGGAGACTTTTTCAAGGGTTTCTTGCCGTTTTGGGGGCCTATGATCAATAGTAGGAACCTGAGACAGTTGACTTGAGTGGTGGAATCGACAGCTAACATCACTGCCAGTGCCCTTGGTAATATTACAGCAGAGCTTCAGGCGGATAGACTGATGACGTTACAAAATCGTATGGTTTTAGACGTTGTCTTAGCAGATCGATGTGGAGTATGTAAGGTGATCCATTCGAGTTGTTGTATTTTCATTCCAGACAACTCTCCGACTGTCTATCAAGCCATCTCGAAATTGCATAAGATCTCTGAGTCCATACACATGGACGTAGGAGATTGGACGCTACTCGGGTGGTTTTGGGGCCTGATGTCGACTTGGGGTTGGAAGATTCTGATGATCATCGGGGTTGTTGTAGCATTCCTGTTCACGTGTTGTCTTTGCGTGCAGTGTGGTCCTGCTTTATGTGGCCTCTGTGCTACGACGTGTATAAGGCAGCCGCCTGTTACCAAAGGAACTCTGCTGGATAAAGCTATGTTGCAGCAGCATCTAGATGGTCTGATGAATATCGAGATCGATTTTGATTCCAACTAGTGCTTGCCTACATGAGGGCAAAAGGAGTGTCTGAGGTTCCGTGACAATTGTAAGTGGTGTTTTCGACTCGCACGAATATGGTCGAGTCTGGTATCTTTAAACCGCAAATGATGAGTTTAGTGGGTGTACGCGTTTTCGCTGTGCTAGCCTAAACCGTTCGTTTGCTTCGTGGGTTTCTTCATCTGAACCCACGGGTTCCATCTTAGATACGGCATCCATTTTGTTTCTTGCCCTCAAGTAGCCAGCGAACGGACGCTGTCCGCTTCGCGCGCTGGGATTCCCAAACTCTTGCGGAAGACACGTTTCCTTTGAAGGTGTCTCTATGATGAGGGGGATGACACTGTAAGGCAGATGGCCCCGCTCGAGGCTCATCTTGCCGTGCCGCTCTATTGTCTCAGTTGTGCATGCATTAGGCACGTCCCCTTTGATGCCTGCAACTCGTGTTTCTTGATGCCACCCCTTTTACACCCCTTTCGATCTGTTCACTGTTCTCGTCTTCCTCTGCACCTGTTTCTGTCTCTTCCTCGATTCGTTTACTGCTGATTGGAATGTACTAATGGTGGGAAGATGTACTTTTACAGTTGGGAACCGCCAAATGTTACTGTAATTATGTTCCGGGCCCTGAATACATGAAAGCGACCCCTTATGATCTTTACTATGGGAACCAAGTTGTAAACCTTTGTGCACCATGTTATCCTATGCTTCAAAACTGTATAAGAAGAGCGATCCACAGACACAATTTGAAGCAGTCTCCGTGAACTTACATGCTATGTACTTCTCGTGACTTCTGTGTTCCCTGCAGTAATAAACCTCGAATCTTTGACGCCGAAGGAAGTGTCCCGTGTCTCTGTCATTTGTACGCTGGAACAGGTTACCCACGAAGGTTTTAGGTGTTATCCCTGGCACCGCTGGGTCTCAGAGAAAACCCGGTCCTTCAGCGTTTACATTATCCCACTGAAACAATGTTCACTTTTTTCTCTAACCCTCACCACTCTTACTGAAGACTAGATGAATTATTAGTTTCTTGACATGATTATTGGTGAAGGTGATTTTTTCATTACTTTTTCAAAATGCCACTTTTGAAAGTAGGCATTTCTATGTGCTTATGACTCTTTGTGCTTTGCAGCCTGGCTCCAATCAAAGACTGGTTGGCAGGGACTGTTTGTGCATTCACTCTAGACACTCACAGAAAGGGAGCTGAGGTGTGCCTTGCATATCATAATGGCCCATTAATAGACTGATGAGTCTTCCTAAGCTAGAGTGGTGGGAGAAGTTGTCAAAGAACAACTGAATAGTACAGTGCTGGTCAGCTCACAATGCTGTCCCCACCCCCCTGTAGTGTGTCTGGAGCCAGGGATGGAATTGAATGGGGGTGTTTTGCACTTCTAAGATTCCTTTTGAAGTTACCTCCACATTAAATACATGTTGAGTATAAGTACAGGGGCTCCGATCCCATGATTTTAGCCACTGAGTGGGGCTTGTAGAAGCTGCTGGCTCTACATGAAGTCAGGAGAAACCACCATTGCCTATTGTGCTGACCAGTGGCCTGCTAGGTCACAAGGAGGGCCGCCATTTTGCTCCGGAGCCATGATATGTTGTCTGCTGCCTATCTCCTTGCTTGTTGCCCCCAGTGTTCTCCAGGGGCTTATCTTCTCCCCTAAGGCACTACTGGGCATCCTAACCCTGCTGCTGTTGCTGTGAGTGTGTGGGTCATTCGCACTCTCCATATGTGAGTAAAACCTAGGCCGTGAACCAATGAGGTGAACAATAAACCTGTACCAGTCGTATAGGGAACATCAAGGGAATACAAATTTATATAAAAAACATGTTTTTAATTGTCATATTAAAAATCATATAGAAACTGAACATAAATCAGACTATATGATAAGTGGCACATATATACACAAACTAAACCTATACATAAATAAATAGCAGCATGTATACACAGGTTACATAATCTAATTAAAAATACATAAAATCAATGTCAGAATTGCTGGGAAACACTAGAAAAACTTGACGCGCGTTTCGGCAGAAAACGCCTTCTTCAGGAGTCACCGATGGTATATCTGGTATTATATTTACATAAAAAAAGAAAGAAACCAATATCAGATATACAGGTTCTCACATTCTTAGTTGACCAAATACAATGCAGTTTCAATAGAAGACACATTACAATTCATAAATAACAATACATTGAATGTACTTGACCCTCCCTAATACGAACAGCCGCTGATCGTGCAAGTTGTGCAGGAGACTGACCCAATCGGTCTTAGTAACTCGATGCGCTCCTCGCAGATGAATACCCCTTTGTTCTGCTGATCTTTACATGATTTACTCTTCCAGAGTGTGGGGACAATTTTTGGTAATATTTTTCCGAAAAAACAAATAATTTTGTTGCATGGCCACCAGAAACATGGCAGATGGTCACCAACCTTTTGTTGCCTTTACAGACGCCAACATGGCAGAAGGTCCTGCAAAAGCACAGAGATCACTACAAAAATAGTTGTGATCTCAAGAGATGCTCGGAAGGGGTACATCCAAAGGGGCAGATGTAAGGGTGCTGTTAAGATTGGAACCTGGTACCCACGTATTAGCACTATATGCAGAGATTAGATTCATGTTAATTACAGAACAAGCAGCTTTTAAAACCATTGCTGTACTAGATCAGGTTAGTGAGAGTTAGTGTGGAACCCAAAGGCAACAATCTACATAAATTCTCTGGAAGATGTTGCTAGTTTCGTTGGCATGAGCCGGAGGAGTTGGTTGGTCCATGTAAAAAGTACATTGAATAAGCTGCAACAAGGGCAATTATAGACTGATCCAATAATGGTAAGACAGGGCACTGAAGTAAAGGAGCACTATTATGTGCTAAGTAGGGAGGTAAATCTCTCCCTAATCAAGCCAGACACCATATTGTGAGATTATTCCCTATATAGGCAGTGTCCAGGTAGCAAGCTATATCTGGATTTTATTTATTCTGAGCAGGAACGCACGCTATATCTCAAGTTCATTATGAGGATCCTGCAAACCAGACAATATTTTGTTACATGTCAATGCTTGCTAAAGAAAGAAAAGTTTGTGACTGGATGTTTGGGGTCAAGGACAATTTATTACACTCATTTCTCTTTTGCACAAAACATGTACAAGTGCATAAACGATGACTTCTGCTCTTGTTCAGATTGTATGAAATCAAATCCACCAGGGCTGTACTATTGTTCTGCTTCAGGACAGATGACCAACGTCATTTTTTTTGGGGGGGGGGATATTTTTATTCACATTTTTTGTTAATTGGTACGTAATTCTGCATATTGAGATAGAAAAGAACTGCATTCTACAACATATATCCTTATACAAATTGAGTACATCTACTTGCTCTTCAATACATGTTCCCCCCATATTCACAGTAACAATATTATGAATATGGGCGAGACCAACATAACACCCCATGTTTGTATAATCAATCGCTGACATCAGACACCGACTCAACTGCAGGTGGATTACAAATGTTGCCCCTGAAGGCATTCCACTTTCCCCACACCCGTGTCCATTTCTTGGGGTACCCCCTATGTATATAAACCACTTTTTCCACTATGTTCCGTTTCCATTTTGCTATCATCATACCTAACGTCGCCCATTCCTGGGCCATTTGATGAAGGTCTGTCGGCTCCTAGATATTTAGAAGACATCTCTTGGGTTCTGGTTCAACAGTAGCACCGCCCTCCCACGAGACGTGTGAATTACTGCTTCCCGATACGATTTGATCCCCGGGCAATCCCATATAAGTGATGAAAGGAACCCAGCCCCCCAAATTGCCGCAGACAGTATGTCAGAGCGTCCTATGAGGTGCATAGTTATTTGTGTGTAGTAGATTCGATGAAGAATTTTGAGTTGTACTAACTTCAATTTAGAGGGGATTGCTATCCCTCGTGGGGATGCAAGTGTCCCCTGCCAGTCTGTCTCGCCCAGTTCCTCTATGTCTTTCTGCCATCTGTCCATGAGGGGTTTTGTGGGGTCCAGTTGGTTATTTACAATTTTGCGATATGTTTGAGAAATCCCTTTTTTTTCATGTGATCCGTCAGTAATCTATCTTCTAGAGGTGATGCCTCTGGGAGCTCGGTTCCCGGAGGGATGAGTTTCACTAGTGTGTGGCTGGTCTGCATGTATCAGAAAGTTTTGGTCAATGCCATCCCGTATGTTTCCTGAAGCTGAGCGAATGGAATGATCTTTCCCTCATTCCACAAATCTCCCACCCGGGAGATACCAACTAGGTCCCATTGTTTAAATCCCTTACTATTTTGTAATTTGCCTAACCGTCAAGTTTCCCAAAGTGGTGTAGCTTGTGTCAATACTCCCTCCCAACCAAGTGCCCAGAGTGAAATGAACCATATTTGTACCGTGTGTGCTACTGGTCCTTTGAGAATAGGTTGCCGATGTTTATTGTATAGAGCTCCCATGATGCCCCCCACACCGAGGACATATCTTTCCATTCTGAATGCTAGTTCCCCCTGCAGAGCATGGAGCCATTGCGGTTTATCACTGTGATTTGTGATGCTCAATAGTATAGTTTCATGCTCGGAAGGGCTATTCTGCCATCGTACCAGCTCTTCACTAATTTATTCATCGCTATACAGGCTAGTTTCCCATCCCAGATGAGATTGCTAACTTCGGTTTCAATGGCTTTAAAATAGTTGGGGGAATCAGAAACAAGGTATTTTGCGTGGCGTATAGGAACCTAGGAAACGCCTTCATTTTGAAGAGGGACGCTCTTCCCAGCAGCGTCAGTGGCCAGTGCTTTACATCCCGTCGGAACACACCCAGGGGTTCCAGGAGATTTTTTTCAATGAACTGCTCAGACTGTGGTGTTATATGGAGCCCTAGGTACTAAAACCTGTCTTCCGTAATCTGTATCTCACCGTTTCTTGGTAGTCGGGGAGGAGGTCCTCGAAGCACATAGAACAGTATTTTCGCCCAGTTAATGGTATATCCTGAAACCTTACCGTGTCGTGCAGATATCTAGAAGGCAATTAATAAGGCGTTTAGGGGATGTCATGTATAGCAATACATCATCCGAATACAACGAAATGCGGATCTCTAATCCCTCCACCCATTTAAGCCCTCAAATGACCGGATCCCGTCTTATCCAGGCCGCCAAAGGCTCGAGCACCAGTGCAAATATGAGCAGTGATAAGGGACAGCTTTATCTCGTCCCCCTGCCCAAGAGGAAATCCGCAGAGATGTGGTTCATCACCACTACATGCACCAAGGGTTTTGTATATAGTAGTTGTACCCTTGTACAAAACTTGGGGCCGAAGCCCAGGCATCGGAGGATTGCAAAAAGAAAAGGCAATTCAACTAGATCAAATGCCATATGTTCATTCAGAGAGAGGATGACAGTGTCTTCTTCTATTTGTGGTATACTTGCCATGACGCGATGCATCCCACGCAGGTTAAGTGCCGTATTGTGACCTGGCATGAAACCTGAATGATCCGGGTGCACCAGCTTGTTGAGATAGGGTAAAAGTCTGGTGGCTGGCGTTTTAACCAATATTTTTGCTTCCACATTAAGCAATGAAATTGGCCATTAGGATGTACATTCCTGCGGTGATTTACCAGGATTATGGATGGCCACTATTGTCGCTAGACGTTGATCCCTGGGAAGTTTTCTCATTTCCAGACTGTTCGCATACATTTGTAGCAGGTATGGCGCTATGAGACTCGCCACTTTTTTGTACATTTCAATAGGTATCCCATTAGGACCCAGAGCCCTCCCCGTGTTTAGTGCACCGATTGCTAGCGTCAGTTCCTCAGCCGCCAGATATGCTTTTAGTTCCTGTTGTTCGCTGGGGCAAGTGTAGGCATCTGAATATCTTTGAGAAATGCAAGATTGTCGTCTATTGTGGCTGTGGCGGTAGATGTGTACACTGTCTCGCAGTGACGCGCAAGCGCATCAACTATCTGTTTTGGATCTGTTGTAATGACTCCGTTGTCTAGTCTAAACTGTGTTACCCAGCAATTAGCAGTCTCCTTTTTATTTAACCCGGCTATAAGCTTACCCGCCTTATCTCCAACCTCATACATAGTGTGCAATGTTTTGGTGTGCCTAACCTTTGCCTCTTCTCACAGATAGTCCTGTATTCCTGTTTGGCCAAGTACAATTTATTTGTCATGGTGTCATTGGTGTCCGAGGCGTGATCAACTTCTGTGTGGCCCACCTTGCTCTCAAGAGCCTCTAAGTGACTTGATTGTTCCTGTTTGTGGCATGTGATCAGTGAGATGGCTTGACCCTGCAGTAATGTCTTATATGCCTCCCACAAAGTCGTCGGGTATATAACTGAGTGCTCGTTTTTCGCAAAGTACTGTCTTGTGGCTGTAAGGAGACCCTTCCATATCTTGGGGTATTTGAGGAACCACGGGTAGACTGGAAAAATGCGTTGTCGCCCCAGGAGATGAGTATTGGAGTAAGACAGGGGAGTGATCGGAAATACCCCTAGTTAAATTTGATACCTCTAGTATACTCTCTAGGCCAGTCCCTAATGTGAGAATATAATATTATAATATACTCTTGATAGACTGTCGTGCACTCCGGAGCAGAAGGTATATTGTCGCTCTTGTGGAAACCGTGATCGCCAAGTATCCACAAGGCCAAAGGCATCAAGGAATTCCTCTTTTCTGAGGTTTATCCCACTTTGATCCCTGGGTGGTCGTCGATCTATAGTGGCATCTACTGTGGCATTGGAGTCGCCCCCTATTACCAATTCGCATTGTGGGAGTGCAAGTAGGAACTTATCCAGGGCAAGGAAAGTCACCCGGTGCAGAGCTGGTGGGATATAGACAGACACCAGGTTGTATGGACGGCCCTCCCACTGACACGTCAGAGGCGCAAAACACCTGTGAGTGTCGGACCATGGCCCAGTAACAATAATCGGGAAGCAATTATTGATCAGGGCGCCCACTCCTCAGAACCAGAGGAGAATTCGGAGTGTGCCACCATTTGGAAACCCCCACCTGTCCATGGCTTTGCAAGCTGAGCCAACCAGGTGGGATTCTTAGATCAGGGCCACTGCAGGTGCCTAGCGTTTGAGATACTCTAGGACTAGCCCTCTCTTTATCCTATCCCCAAGGCCCATTTTGTTCCAGTATATTACAGAGAGAGGGAGGCCCTTCGTAATAGGAGTAACCCTGGGCAAAGCACTTCCCTATGCTTGTATAGTTTGCAAAGTTTGCGCAACTTAGCACTACATGAACAGAATGTGGCACAGTGCGAACACGCGAAGCGTAGCGTGGTGCAGCGGTAATTTTTTGCTTGCTTGCGGTCCTCAACGTCAAGTTGGCGACCGCGAGCAAGAAAAATGACAATCTGGCAAGACTTTTTCCTCGTTTGCGATCAGCAACATCAAGTTGCCAATCGCGAGGGTGAAAAATAAACATCCCAGTGAGATTCTTAATGCGGGGAGGTCTGGTTTCTCATTGTTAGTGTACGCGTATGCTTGCGACCGCTCGCGATGAGAAACTACCAGTCCTTGTTGAGAAAGCTGCCGCTCTAGTTAAAATCTCCTCGAGTGGCAAAAAACGACAGCTCGCACTGTGTAAAATGCCGTTTTTAATGATTGCACAGTGTCGGATGCTTGTCCGCACTGTGCAATCATTGAAAACGGCATCTTGCACAGTGCGAACATGGTACTTCACAGTTTGCGTAGTGCTACGCGTAGTTCACGTAGTGCGAAGTGCACTTCGCGCAGCTACGCCTAGCACGACTACGCAAACTACGCCCAGCCATAATTAGGAGTCACTGAGCGTGTAACCGAGGAGCCAACCAGGGCAAACGCTTGTACCATGTATTACATAGTATATGGGAGAACATAAAGAGTATTGTAATATAAACAACATACAGATGATCTCACTCTGTACATGAAACTTGAAACAACCCATAAAATGAAACTGATCCCATCCCCCCTCCTCCTTCCTGCCTCCCTGCTCAGCAGACTTGAAACTACCTGCCACCCAAACTTCACAAACAGAGTGCTTTGTCCCCATAACTTGTACTTGCATGCGCGGAGAGAGTAGTCCCACAATCACATCAAACCATCCCCATGATTAACACGAAGTAAATGGTACAAGTAAAGTCTTCGATCCATGACATCGGCGATGCTGGGTAGTGCTGAGCGTGCAATGATCCCGGTCACAAGCGCTGAACCTTTAAAAACAAGTCGGGCAGCCTACGAGCCTGTCCGTCTGAGATATGGAGTCCTGCCCCACATCAGTCATAGAGTGCCAGAGCCAAAGTTTGTTCTTACTGTCCACCCTTCTCCTACAGTGGGTCCTCAGTTAATCCCAGGTCATCCAAGTCTGGGGGCATACCCCCCGTAGTCGTTGCTGTTGTTTCTTTCCCTGCGTGTTAGGCCCAGATGCCAGGTGCCATCCCTCCAGCTAGTAATGTGCTTCTTCAGGAGTTTCAAAGAACCAAAGCGTCCCTTCAGCCTCCACCCGCAAAATTTCACCAGGAAGAGCATGGAGTACATCAGCTCTCTGGCCCTCATTTCCTTCTTCACCTCCAGGAAGCTGCGTCGTTGTTTGGTCACTGCTGCTATATAGTCCAGAAAGAATGTAACAGTATAGTTCTCAATTTGTATTGGAGGAGCAATGCATGCCGTTTGAGGGATTGCATCTTGATCACAGAAGTTGAAGATGCGGGCGAGTGTGGGACTTGGGTGGGCCACCCAGCACCCGATGGGCCAGTTCGAAGGAGAAGAAGTTGGACAGTCTTCATGGTTGCAGTTGATTCTTTATGAGGTCCTAAATAAACAGATCCAAGGGAGGGCTCCCGTTATTTCCGGCGTATTTATCCAGATTAAGTTGCTGCACTGTTCATTGACCCCGGCCTCCATCTTTACCCGGCCTTCATGATCCACCCTGGACCACGTGGGTGGGAGACAGTATTCACCGCTGCCTGCCTGCGGGTCTACGAGCCATATGCAGCCTTTCAGTTTTCCTGCTGCCCTCCCTGTGCAGTAATAGCAGAAATATGAGTGAACAAAGGTTTGCCGGTATTGGGCGTGCTCGTACTCCAGATCATATTTAGTACCCCTTGAATATTTCTGGTAGCATATGCATGTGGTTGAGCTGCAGCAGGGGTATTCACTACAGGATTGGTCCCTCTGCTCAAACATTATAGGTCTCTGCGCTCTGGCCCCCTCATTCACGTCAGGCCTCCACGCAGCCAAACGTCTATGCCAGTAATAAGATGTGCGCTTCACAGGACACAGGCCTTCACGCAGCAACTCTGCATGTGAGAGCGCTAGGAGGTTTCCTGCCGTGGGCTAGGTGGGGGGGCAGCCTGTGGCAGACTTGTCTTATAGCCCCTCTGTTGGTACCGGATTCCACAGTACTAGTGCAGCTCTATCCTTTGAACGTACACACAGTGGAGGCCCCCACTCCCCATTAGGCCAGTTTTCATTCGATCCCCTGCCAGCTGGGCACAGCCGGGGGTTGGCGGTCCTGCTGCCGGGCAGCCTTTTACTCGGACACAACTCCCGCTTCCCTTTGCCTTACTTGGATCGGGCAGGTCTCCGCTTCCCCATGGGTTACAATCAGTGTGCAGGTCGCCTGCTTCCAGGACGGCTCACGAGCGGCCCATGTCCTCTCATTCACACCGCTGATCTCCGCCACAGCTGCTTGTGTGTATTTATCCAAGTAACATCCAAGCTTCACTGATTGCTGCAGGCTGCGTCCTCCCCACATGTCAAGAAGAAACTCTGTCCGTTTCACTATAGGAATCTGCGTGAGAGCAAATTGCGATTCCTTAAATGCAATGTAGGAAGCACCCAAGTTGTGCAAATTTTGGCTTAAGGAATCTCAAAATACCACCAACTTCAGATTCTATTGACACCCTTACAACCCTGAAATTGCATTATCAATTTGCGATTCTCTAATTGAGAATCGCAAATTGAGAATATCTTCCCATTCATTCCTATGGGCCTTCTAGCCTATAGGAATGAAGGAGAAGGTATTCCTTATTTGCGAATCTCAATTTGCGATTCGCAAATAAGGAATAAGTGGGATTCTCAAAAAAATTTGCTAATCCTATCTACATTTCGTTTTGCGATTCTCTAATTGCGATTCCCTAAAAATCGCTATTTGAGAATCACAAAACGAAAATTACCTACATATGCCCCCTAATCTACCTGTGCAAAGCAAATAATTAATGTATCCTTGTATAATGTAGCTGGTGTTCATGTAAAGCGCTCCATTACACTCGGGTTAAGTTTGCGCTATATAAAAGTTTAACAAAAATATATATATATATGTGTGTGTCACACGATGCTGACTGTAAGAAATGGGCGTTGCGAAAAATACAACCAGGATATTCTCAACAGAGAAAGGCTAGAGATTTCCAAAGATGTCCGGTATACCGAATGGAGAAGAGATAAGAGGCTCGGCTCTAGAATAAGAGGCCTAAAGTTAAAATGTGGAATGGTACGAAAGGCTCAGGAATAAGATAAAATTGTTCCAGCCACAAAGTTTTGCAACTATACGGACCAGGTACAAGGAAATATGTAAGAGTGACAAGAAACAAAATCAGGAAAAGGAATCAAAAATACATGGGCTATAGTACTGGTGTCTAAAGGCAAAGACAAATATGGAGATGAGGCAGCCTCCACTGTACGGTTACCGGACTCACTACGCCAAAGGTATTCTGAGATTTGCAGTCTTGGGTCAGTTTTGTTGATCCAGTTGATGGTAAAATAAAGGCCCAGAATTGCGTCGGTTCCCCTGGTAACATTATTTGCTGAACTGCAAAGGAAGAAGGCAGCCTGGCTGGGGCCATGTGGTGTACATGGCATAGCAGAGGCTTACTAATGCTGCAATCTGTTTGTACAAATTAAGCCACACTAGCGTATGGCCCAAGTGGCCCCTAATTACCCCTAAAGAAAACAAAAATACCTCCCTCCCTCCAGGAGAAACACATATCAAAGCTGCTGACGTCACTGATTGCCTCAATAAACCTCTATTAATGGCGCTCTCGGCCCTCCTGAGATGTCAGACAAATGCACACTAATGCAAGGGAAGCTCGCTTAACCCTTTATGGCCCTGTGAATGAGGCAAGTCCCTTGGCTTGTATGTTTACCCACCTATCACCTATACTACCGTCCCTAATTGGGACAAGATTCCATGAATATCTTAGAGGTGCTCCAGGCAATAAAACACGCATTTGGTGAGCGTTGATACTCGTAGGTGGGTGTAAAAACCTGTGTGTGGTCACAACTAACTGTTTGCAGCACAATATGTGGTGGTAACCGGCAGGGCCCACGGGGGATGCAGAACGGCTGATGAAGAGTAAAAAGAAGGGGTGAAGGGGGCAGAAACAAAGGAGGGAAGGTTTGACAAGTGTGCCTGTGGTGTGTTAGTTTGGGGTGTCAACAACCGGGGCTGTCAGAGAAAAAACTGTTATGCTCCCAAACCAGAGTCGCTTTTATACATTGGTGCAGTGATGAGTGGTATTTTCTGAGGATGATTGGCAGCCTTGGATGTCTTGTACGAGAAAAGCATGGTGAAAGGAAGGGCAATCTCCAGCCAGAGTTATACATGCTACAGCAGTCATATCTTTAGGCTCGAGACATTAGTAAATACTGAATAGATACAGTGTATTTATGGTAAGAAATCTTCGCATGTGAGACAAGCCTACAGATACATGCATTTATAGTGGGGCGGGTGAGACTGCAGTAGGTGGGATGGGGCAAGGAACAAGCCATCACCCAAATAAAATAAAAAATGTGCGGCCGCGAAAGTGAAAAAAATGCGGGGCCGCGAAAGTGAACGTGATCGCGATCAAGCTTGCAGTGCATGTGTGCGAGAGATGCGTGCGTAGCAGTAATCACTGGTGTATGTGATCACTTTCACAGCTGATTTGATAATCTCAGTGGCTGCACGGCTCACTGAGAACATCAAAGCAGCCGCAAAAGTGCTCCCAAAGGCTGCAGGCTGGCAAATGGTGCACGCGCCCGGCGCACATGCACTGTAGCTGATCTGCCTGCAGACTTTGGGAGCACTTTTGAAAGCCCCTTACTTAATATCTCACCAAAGCATTGCTTACGTGATAGCTTAGGCGAGACCTAAAAAGGACTTTGAGAGTACTTTTATTTTGTTAAAGCAATCACCCAAGGGCTAGAAGAGAGCTAGCCTCCTGCTGGAGTCACAGGCACATCTGACCCCCCCCACGAGCCCCCTGATTCCTCCCATCAAAGATTTCTATCTGAAGGTAAGGCCCCTCTGAGTTCCAGGGCCTCTAGTTCTACTCTAGAGAAGAGAGTGATGAAATCACCGCCAATGCCTGTTTGCGAGCCGCTGCAGCTGAAGAGCGTCAGAAAAATCACTGCGCTGCTGCCGCCGGGCGCTCGCAAACCAAGAATCATCACATTGCACGCTTGCGGGCCCCAAAGTGCTCGCTAACACCCAAAGGTCATGGCATCGCATGTTTGTGGGCCGCGGAGTGCTCGCTAACCCCGGATCATCACATTGAGATCATCGCATCACGACATCGCAGTGCTGGCGTCCTCGCGGGCGCCAATTCTTCACATTGCAACAGGGTTGCATATGCTACAGGTCCAGCGCATCATCCCCCCTTGCGTCAAGGATTCCACGCATTGCTGGCCTAGCGTGAAGAGGTTTGTTGCTTTTTTCCCGCATGCATTCGCAGACCGGCACATCATCCTCCCTTGCGGCAAGGATTCAACGCATCGCCAGCCTCACGTGAGGAAAATCATCGCTACAGCTCGTTTGCGACATTTTGTTGGTTTTGCTACAAAATGCAGGTACTTTGTAAGTAAGAGGGTCGCAGAGACCACTGCCTTAAACTGAACTCCTATTTGCACACTCTGAACTATTTTTGCAGCATTTCAAGATTAACCCTATTTTACATTATTGTGGCTGTTTAACGTTATTGGTCTTTTATTAACTCTATATATAAAGATACTTATTTTTCAGAATTACTTCTGTGGTGTCCCTTTGTAGTGTTCCTCACTGTGTTACTGTGTATGATCATAAATGCTTTATACACTGCCTCTGAGATAAGCCTAGCTGCTCATGCTACGTTACCACAGGGTTGAGAAGGGGTTATCAAAGGGTGTAGCCCCCTTACTCTGACTAAGGAAGAATGGTCCCTTCTTCGACAGTGGCACGCCATTGCCAACTAGAGACCCCCATTTCTAACAGGTAAGGCCACTTGTCTTAATCTGCTAGAGGCACTCATACTGATGGTGGAAATATGTTGTCAATGGAGGACAGGGGATTTATGTTCTTATAACTTTTAAATGTTAAATTCTATTGGGTTGACTTTTAGATGGAGACTAACTCATGTTATTCTATTTCTATTGTTATGAAGCACTTTCACTTTGATAGGTTATTGTTTTGATGGATATTAAATGTATTTATTTAATGGAATATGTTATGTATTAATTGTAAGGCTGACAGATGGAACAATAAAGAACGACAGAGAAAATGACCTCCTCGACCCTGACAGATGGTGACGCACCCGCCATATTTTAAATCAGGTCCTTAACAGATAGTAAACACTTTCACTAGGATGTCCCACTAGTGTATCCGACCTCTGCTCAATTGCAGATAGCATGAAATTGTGCCTAGCTCCCAGTCAGTTGCAAACAGCGATCTGTGATTGCTACTTTATATTTTCTTATTGCTTTTTGTCTTAAAATGTTAAAAAATTATATCTCTAATTTCCTAATTGGATTTTAATCATGTTTGTGTCATTTTCGTCAATAAAGTTTTCTTGTTCATTTAAGTTGCCTTTACGATTTTTTTGTGTTAAATGTAGGCTTTTTATTAGTTTGTGTATTGCAAAATACTTAATACACTTTTCCTAAACTAAGCCACTAGTAGTATTTAACAGAACAGGATTTTGGATTAACTGAGGAAAGTCTCACATGCTCCCCAACTAATAACACTTTTTCGTACAATAGTCTTTTATTCTTTGGACTTCACACTCTCATTTGATAGAATGTACTAAACGCTTTATAGTCCATTGTAGCGAGCTATACCAGCCCTTAATTGGCTTTCATCAATATTCTGGCCTTTAATTGCCTGTACAGCTTGCTGCACTGGGGTAAAAGGCAATAATTATCCTTGTCCTTCTTTTCGTAATTTGAATGTTACTAAGTGTTTCTGATTCACATTTAAACGTAACCAATTATTTTATTGCTATCGAGTCACATCGTAATAAATATAATACATTTCTAAATCCATAACAATGTAAACAATCAACCTCTCCTATTCTTCTTTGGAGCGGTATTTTCGGCCTATATTGTTGACATTAAATTGTTAAATGTGTAAAAACACTTTATTTTGGGATGACTTATATGAGGATCATGCTTTCTTTTCTTATTATACATAGAAGGCATTTAAAGTTTACTGCAGATACAGTTCTATTTGTTAGAGGAAACTTATCTCATAGAAACTATTTGGACATCTAGTTGAGGTGCCAAATTGTAGTGCCTGTACACCTCTTCATTGGTATGCTTTCTGGCGTGAAGAGATTTTCAGAAAATGGAACCTCCAAATTCCCAGAGCAGATTATTTTCTGTTCAGCACAGCTCAGGGAGAATAGGATTTTCTTTTACATATGCCTCCTGTGAGTATTTTAAGAATGCCACATATCCTAACAGCTTTCTCTAGAAATACGTTTTTATAAAAAGTAAAGCAAGAACTGATATAATTCACTCTTTCTGGTTACAGATAGGACATTGGAAATCAACAGCCGGCTAGAATGGAGGGTTTCAGAAAACCTCTCTTTTATAGTCTATAAATTTGAAAGATATAGACGTATTTTGATTCGTTGAATGTTCAAGTAAATGCGTTGTTTCTCCTCAATATTTTCAAATAAGTGAAATGATACTGTCGCAGGGATCCTGCTCCTACACAGAGCTATGCATAGAGACTTGGAACCTCAGTGAATTAGGGTGTGCCAAAACTCACCTTAGTATCCAAAATCCCCTACCAGACTAGCAATGAGTGTCTCATTGGTTCTTACAAACCCCCAATGATTAGACAACCCAGAACATGAACTTAGAACACCTCAGGTTACGTGGAACACATGAACACTCTTTCGTTATACTAACATATCAGCCCAGAACGAGGAATAAATGTTGACACGTGCAAGTTTGAAATGCTTATTGCTAATGCAGTGTTCTCAAGCGCAGTATCTTAGCTAATACAAGCAAACATATTATAAGGAAAAAGGTTAGCAGCATAGTTACTATTCCATAAAATACAAAGGGTGAAAGCATGTTAAAATGCTAAAGGGAAAAGGTCTAAATAGAACCTCAGTTTATCCTCCCTTGCTAGTATATTATATTATATCTACAGAAGGTCTCTTTGGGTTTAGAAGGGCGGGCCGATACCTCTGGTCTTAGCAGAAAGGGATCACATCATCTTCTGCACCAACTCTATGCATGCAAATATTCATCAAGTGTGTGTGCATGCTCTGTGCAGTGCATTATTAAATGCGCCAAAAACCCAGAGTTGGCCACAGCTGCATATGTATTATGTCTAGACCGTGCGCTGATCAAACCGAACAACAAGCGCTGTGTTGAAATAACCTCAAAGGCCTCGGCACTCACTTTTCAGACATAGCTTACCAAGCAAGGCTGATATTATAGGCAAACATATTATTCTCGTGTAAAGCAAAATATCCTACTAGGCTAAAAGCTTTAGTAACAAAATGTGCCGTGAGCAGAGACTGCCAAAAAGGAAAATGGCATTTAAACTTCTAATAAGCTCATGCTAACATAACACAGTGTGAAGGCAAAGCCTATCTACATGACACCCTCCTTTTGATCTGAGCACGGACAAGACATAATAAGGGGAAAATTTAGGAATGCAGAGTCCAAGATCGATAGTCCAAACACAAGTCTCCAATTTTGTACCTCAAAAAAAAAAAGAGGAAAATAACCATAATTCTGAGGAAGAAAGAGAAAGAAAAAAAATGTACCCTTCGGACATTGATAAAGTCAAAAGGTTGGGTCCCAAAAGAAAAATGTGGGAAAAAACAAATCCGATTATCCAATGAAAGGTGTCGGTCAAGGAATTGAAACTGCAAACACATCTCATCCTAATAATGAATATGCAAAATACGCAGCAACAGCCTCCAACAGTAAGTCACTGTTCTCATCTGAAAATAATGCGGCCATCCAATTCAATAAAGGGAAAGAACATACATGTTCTTCAATTACTGGAGCCTCTAGCACCATCAGAGGACAACTCGGTAGGTTTTCAAGGAAGCTGCGAGCCAAGTAATCTTGCGCCGCTGCGAACACATTCCAACGACCCAGTTTTCCATGCATCGCTGCAAAGGCCATAATCCCTCCATCAGAACAAAGCAATTCATGAGCAACTAAGGGGCTCATAAATTGATTATAATCCGCATCGGGAGACACCGTATTGAAGAGACACAAATCCAGGGCCCATACAAAGTCGCAACTCAGGCAATGAAAAACAGGCTGGACGCATGTAAAGTAGGAAAATCATAAAGATAATCCATAGGCTGCACTCAATGTAGCAAGAGGCAGCGCTCCATAGTACTCAAGCATTCGGGTGCGAAGCAGCCCCAGCCGAGACAGCTTGTCTTGTAACACAGGATGTGCATCCATTTTGAAACAGGCAAAACAGCAATAGCACACCAGCAGCCAGAGCCAGTAGTAAGGGAAATCCACCAAACAGGCTGGAAAAAATAGAATGGATAAAAGCTGGAAAGACACCGAATATCGTTTGAAAAGAAGTCATCAGGCCACTGCTTACAACTTTAAAAAAGTGAGCCAGCCCCGATGTGGAGGATGCATTGAATATAATGTGAATTAACTCACCGAAATGCAAGGACAAATCAGTATTCAATAAAGCATGCACCTCTGTGCGGGTGTTAGCCACGTGAAGGACGAATGTTTCACGAGCAGATGTGAGAGCAACTTCTTTTTGGGACAATAGAGCTCTTATGCGACTCATCTAATTGAACTCTGCCTTCAAGGTCAGAATCTCAGGCCAGATGAAAACATCAAGTTTCCCATGCGGGGGTGGATACATTACATTATTACAGCAAACCACACGCTCACTGACGGTAACGACATAAGCAATCCCTTTTATTAGCCCACAGCAATCTTCATTGTTTAAAAGTAAATAACTCCCATTTTCCAGTAATGTTAATGTGGGAACGATTGCAGGCACGGGGTATCTTTACAAATACAGGCTAAATTTGGCTCGTTCTGATTACAGGAGCCGTGTAATTGGATATGTCTACACATTAATGAGTGAGCCGGTGTTTCAGTGCATTCTTCACCATTCAAATAAAATTATTTTCCCTCCCTAAGACATCTATATGTAAAAGGAAGCGACTAAGCTTCATGTAGATAAGCACTACCAAGAGGCTTGTATCTACCAATGGCAAAGTACTTCATACAATCCTTGAACTCGAACAGTGGGAACAGGAGAGTTATTAACCCATGGATAAGCCACGTTGCAGTATTGGCCTCTGCCACAGAAAACGGTAAAGGCTCCAATGTGTAACAAAGAAAAAGAAGCATCTTCATCGACAGTAAACACTGCTTGTCAGTCAAATTAAATGGGGCAAACAACTTTGACATATTCATGTAATGCCATAGCACTTTTCGGGCCTTAAGGGTCGGTAGGGCCCATGCAAACTGCATAATAGAACGCAACTGATTTTGACCGTGGTATAAAACAGACACTTCATCCTGCACAATGTCAACAACAGATGATACAATATTGTCTAATGTGTAAAAGCGGGAAGAAAGCGTGTTTATGCTATTATCAACAACTGCTAGCACTTTTTCTAAATTGGCTTGATCTATAGCTCTAAGGCGGGTAACGCGTCAATCTCGGATGTTTTCCAGAATTAGTTATAAACAGCATATATCCATCTTTTAGATCTATTGTTAGCCGGGCCCTTTATAAAATCATTCAGATCAACATCGTCAGTCAGTTAAGACAAATGTAGTTTAACCGACGCCAGGGTAGAATGTCTGAGCCAATTCTGACATAATTTGCCTACAGTGTAGGTAGTCACAGAATGGTCACTTTCAAAACGGAAATCTACTCTGACCTGTGTAAAGCCATGAGCTAAACCCAGAAAACTATGCTGGCAGGATTCAGCACTTCGGTGCCAGTGCAACCAGCCATTGGGATCCAAACTGGATATGTTAAAGGAAGAATTTCACAACAGAGTTTGTAAATCTCTTATCGAAAATTTAGTGGTATTACTCCAACCGGAATATTCTTCTAAATCAGGAAAAGAAGGAGCATTTAATTTTTTTGTAGTGGCCAATCCAAAGCATGTTGTCTGTGAAACTGTAGAATTCAAAAACAACATATGGTTCGGGATGAGGCATGCACGTGCAAAGCCTCAGTGCCTTACACTTGCCAGTTTTTAGAACCCCAAACTGATTTAGGGTCAATGGTATCCTTCCACAACTCGTAGCCCCCAACCGCCAAATGGTCTAGAAAGGACTTCTAATACAATAATTTAGTATCGGTAAGTCTAACTTTGGATGTGGACTTTTCAGTCAATTTAAAATAAAATGCATTGGGATTAGACTTATTAAAATTGGTAAAGTAAGTGAACCTTTTCAAAAAGGAAGCAGAACTGCCTTGTATAGGAGCTGGGCAATGTTCCCATTGCGTATAATTGACAGTGTTCCTCCTGGTATTAACTTTATGCAGGTAGTGGTTGCCAAAATGTTGGTATCAATATAAATCCCTGTAATTAGCAGACTCCAAATACAAATCTTCAGCATCAAAGGCAGCATAAAATTTCAAATCAGAAAAAATTGATTCTACGGCCTGAACATCCCAATCATCAGCACATACATTTTGTTTAACTACATCCCCCATAGAAACTCTAAGCACATTAGGGACATTCATAACCTCAGTGGGCCCATGCATTTGAAATCGAACAGCATCCCAAACAATCCCATCTAAGACAGGCCAAGCGGTGATGTTAACAAAAGCCAAGTCTCTCTTCAATCTGTGTGATGGGGAATGGGGAGCCAATGTTTCATTGATATGTCGAATGCATGTTCTCTCCTCGACATAGTGTCCATTGATGAGACGGAAAAATTAAAACACAAAACCAATTGACATAAAAAGGTAAATTGAAAAAAGCAGCAGCCAAACGTATGTCCAAGGGGAAATCAAATAATATTTTTTAAACAGTCTTGCTAAAATAGAAATCTTTGAAGGCTTTCTTGATGTGTGGGAAACAGTGTCAAATGAAAATCTGGATTCTGTAGCCAAGCGAATTTGGAAATCAGGCATCGATAAGTCAGTTGGGTAAGTGTAGTCTGTGTCATCAAGTCGAGCACCAGGTAGTGTACTCAATAAAGGACTCCAAATCGCAGGCATCTCAAGGGCAACATCAGGTACTGGATTAGAAGCCGGGGCCAAAACAGAATTTCTCAAAATCGAAGGACATGAGACAGCCAGTGTCACACTAAGAAGAATCGGCCACTCTGTGTATATTGACCTGGAAGTGGTGGTAAAATGACTGTTCTTGTGCCCTTCACTCCAAGAACTCGAACCGGTACACGATATGAGGGACCAAACTCTTTCTTGTTATCGATCTTCTCTCGAACCAGTTCTCCAACTTGGGGTAGCCAGCCAACTACCGGGATCTGCAGCGCACCATCCGATGTGGAGGGCAAATGTTCCTTTGCAAGACTGTCTCTGGTCTTTTGTAGATTCTGTAAAACATTGCAATGTTCATCTACGTCAAAGGCCGTGGCCTGGGCCTTGCAGTCTAGCCCATCGAGGTCAGGGACATACATCTTGATACCAAAGAGCATTTCGTACGGGGTCCGCCCACCCAGAGACCTTCTAGGGAGATTATTAAGCGCACGCTGCACGCCCATGAGGTGGGCTAACCAGTTTCTGTAAGTGCCTATAACTCGAGCTGTCAAAGATTGCTTTAAGTCGCGGTTCATTCGTTCAACTACACTATTGCCCTCGGGCCTGTAGGGACTTGAAAACTTGACTTGGACCCCCATCGAAACCATAGCATCCTTATACGCCTTAGAGGCGAAAGCCGGACCCTGATCCGAATGGAAGGTACCACAGGCAAAAATTCCCACAAAGACTCGCAAATCCTTAATGACAGTACGTGAATCAGCGCTCTGATGTGGCCATACCCACACAAAGCGTGTGCATGAATCAACTGCTCCTAAGATGTACTTGTATGCAGTATCAGAAGAAAATGGACCGCAGTGATCCAAATAAAAGCATCCAAGCAGTTTATTCGAGATGTACAACTGTGTCTGAGGCGGAAGCGCAGCAGTTTAAGGTTTAATCTGCTGGCAAATGTCACATTGAAGGACATAATCGCGCGTCTGTTTGTACAGTCCCCGCCACCAGAACCTTTGTTGTAGCTGAGTTACAGTGGCTGAGACGCCCGCATGCGCAGACGCCACACCTTCATGAGCCGCTGTAATCAAAGTAGCCCTGCGATCCGAGTTGGGAACTAGACGTTCGCCAACATCAGGTATTTTCACATAAGGAACCTTATCGGGACTTAAGTGGTATGTGTATTTAGAAGGGAACCCCGCAGGATAGTTACTTCCCTTCTCTGTTGCAGCAACAGCTGCCAAGATGTTTGCTTTTTGGACCTCGTGACTGCTGCAACTAAGTATTTTGATACCGCTGACTTCGCTGCTTCATCAGCAAGCGAATTGCCAACAGCGTGGACCCCCACGCGCTGATGACCGAGAGTATGAATCACAAACACGAGTGGCAGCTTCTCTTTAAGTTCCGCCACTCGGACCCAGATCATTTTATGTTTTATTGTGCTACCTTTGGAGTCACGAAATTCATTCTGAATCCAAAAGAACAAGTTCTCATTGTAAGACTGGACACAGTAGTAAGAATCACTTACGATCAAAGTCGTCACACTAGGATCAGCGTACTCCAATGCAAGCATCAGTGCAAGAAGCTCTGCTAATTGTGCGGTGCAGTCCCCAAGCGTCTGCGTGTGCACGACACTGGACTTGAACTCATCGTTCACCATGGCACCGACCACAATGGCGCAAGCGGAAACGTAGGCATGTTTAGAGCCATGCGCAACCTGCGCCGAACCATCAGTGTAAATGATGCAATGGAAATCCTCCAACGGCCGCATTGCTAATGGAGCAGGATGAACAAATTCATACTGTAAATACTCCTGCGACCGTAAAGTGGCGTCAAAAATAAACGTGACATCCTGGGACGTCAAGGACGCAGCCCATTGAATCCACCGAGGGTGCAAAGCTTTGAAATTAGGTACACTGGCTTTCGTAACCGCCTCTAAGGCAGGACACGGGGTAACAACCAATATGCGTTTTCCTTGTGCCAGGGCACGTTCTTTAAGAATCGTCATCTGCACAGCCATTACAACTTTTTCCACAGTGGAAAAGCGCAGTTCAGCCGAAGTGTACAAGTGTGACTTGTAAGCAATAGGTACTGTATCTCCTTCATTAAAAGTCAGGTACGTGAAACTCACCGCCCCAGGGATAATTCTTATCACCAGGTTGGTCTGGTTATCACGAGTCTGTAAGTATTCAGAAGCGAGCAAATCAGCCTGCAAAGACTGCAGAATGGCTGAATGCTCAGGCAGCCAGCATGATTTGGAAAAAGATGGTTGTATCAAAGAATACAAAGGCTTGATACGCTGGGCATATTCTGGAATGTAAGTCCTCCCGAAATTCAAAAAGCCCAGTAGAGATTGTAATTTTTTCAGTGTTGTCGGAGAGCGCAACTGTGCGCACTTCTCCAGGAAGTGGGGTGCTAAACCCTTCCCTTCGTTGTTAAGCTCTTAACCTAGAAACAACACTGTGTACTCTGCAATGTGCGACTTTGCAAAGTTAAACTTGTAACCTATGTCAGCAAAGTTACAAATTATGCTATTTACTCGACACAGATTCTCCCAAAGATCGTCGTCTGTGAGATAAATGTCATCCACATATGAACAAGCAACTGGGTCGATGCCCTCCAGAAGAGAGACAATGCGGGCGGAGAATACTCCAGGGCTGTTCTTATAGCCCATCGGGAGACGCCAAAACATTTTTTGCACACCGCCGCATGTAAAACTGGTCCATTGGGAACTTAGACCGTCTAATCTATGGGCATAAAAACCATTGGAAATGTCAAGCGTGGTTTTGAACCGTTTACGCTCAAAACTATTCACTAACGCAGAGCCATGAGTATTCTGTACTGCGCAGTTACGGCAATGCGAGTTCAAATGCCTATAATCCAAAACCAAACGATATGAGCCGTCTGGCTTGTTTACAGTAAAAAGGGGGTTATTCATCGGTGACACACACATTTCAATTACACCTTGATATTCCAATTGTTCAAGGATAGCCGCGACTGAAGCTTTGGCTTCACGCCGTATGGGATATTGAGGTTGAGGCTGCGGCTGAGACCGTAAAGGAATCTCGTGGCTTGGTGACAATTTATCCCAGCCACACTGATTACGGTACACAGCCGGCGCAAGTGCCAGAGCCCACTCTTCTGCAAAATGCAGCGCTTCCACTCTCGGTACAGTGTGTGCGAAACTGGGTAGGATTACCTCCTCCCCTCGCGGAGCTGCGAGAACAAAAGGTGGGGGCCAGTCAGCCTCCGAAAGCAAAATGTCATACGTGGACGAGAGATTTTCCCAAAATACCCCTTTTACAGTTTGCTGCATGTCACCTTCAATTAACAGGACAATTTCAAAAAGACGTTCAGGGGGAGCAACATGCGTATCAGCAGTTTCAATCACAACATAAGTATCAGTCGCTGTCACCTTCAACAGTGGACGGAGGGCCTCTCTCACTATGGTAATCTCTGCCGCGCTGTCCAGCAAGGTCAGAGCCCACGTCAGATTCCGAAGCCACGTTCTCACTATCTGGGGCATAACGATGCGCTGTCAGGGCGGCGACTTTCTTCGTGGCAAACTGTGGTCTCTTGGGCGTAGAGCCTTCCTGCTGCTCTCCACTGTTACGCGGGCGGGGCTGACCACGTCCTTGCTGGCCACCCCGGCCCCTGCCGCTCCCTCCACCACCGGTTGACGGAGCCGATGAGTCCTGAAAGGAACGAGGAGAGCGTTGGTCAGAAGCCTGAAACCTCTCAGGCAATTTAATCATCGCGCGGTCGCACAAATCATAAACACAATCCGACTGCGCAGGCAACGGAGACGCAGGAGCAGAAACCTGTGTTTGTTGTTGTTGTTGCTTACCCTGATTCTGCTTTTTAGGCCAATTTTGTTTCTTGGACTTTTGTTGACCACTAGTTTCCGATGTCTGACCCTGGGGTTGCTTTTTCTCTTTATCAGGAAAAGCCTTAATCCCCATTGCATTGCGGCCAACCGTTTTATAAACAGCCACAATTATCCTTGCCAACCGTCGGGGTCTCTCGGCCTCGGGAACCAACGCCAATGCGTTAGCAACCTGAAAGTTCACTGCATCCCCCTTAACATTCGCAAGGATCAGATCGCAAACTACATCAAAGGTGCCACACAGGCGCATACCCTATTCAACCGCCGACTCCGGTCCGTGTTCGTCTTGAACACGTTTAAGGACCGCACCCAGATTGGTCACAGACGGGGTGCCATAGCACCTCGAATAGACCGCTGCAAAAGTCTTACCCCAGGTCTCACAGTCAACAAGTTCAGGAGCCAAATCTTTCGGTAAACTTAGTGTAAGAATCCGGTGTTTATCACCCGGACTCGTGTTGGGAAACACAGCTTCCAGCTGGCCGAATTTCTCAGCAAGCCAGAACGGAAAATCATCCTTGTCCTGGGGCTTTTTACCCATCACGGAATTCACCATGACCGGATTGATTTTCAGACCAGCATGTTCTGCATGAAGCTGTGCACCCCTAGGGGCCGCGTCCTGAACATTACGGCTAGTGTAATGAACAAGCGCTCTAATCACTTCCACCGCGACTTCATGAAGCCGCCGCAGATCAGCCACGTTACAAGTGGCGCGTTGAGGGTGAGGAGTGAATCCAGCCAAAGCGGGCCAAGGTGTGCCCGGAATGGACAAAGGACCTAACCTCGAAGCGGTTAAAGCGTGTGGTAGGGCGGCACCAAACCAAACTCCATGCTGCCAAGCATCAATAGGAACCTCCAGTGCTCTGTACGGAGCATACGCAACCGGTACAGCTGAAGCAGTGTATGAATGGAACACTCCAGAATTAGCGTCCACTGGCGGAAATGTCACCCACGAATAAAACAGTTCGTACGGGTAAGCATGTTCCGCACTCACCACCAGAACAACAGCCAAGCCTTCCACAGGAACATCATAAGCCCGCAAATGGTCACGCACTGCAATGCGACTATGCTGCGGGATGTCCATGGCTTGTGCCATGCCAGCACAGGAAAGTGAAAAAACAAAGATTACTTTGTAGCACAACTGGGTAGTAATTCAAGGAAACCGTTTTAGATAGAACCAAGCTTTAAAATGACCTATTTCAAAAATAGGTAGGTTTTTCCGACACCGCCGTTTTCCGGAAACGGGAATGAAGAGGTTAAGGTTTGAATGATATACTACTCGAGTGTCATGATATAAGGCCAACAACGTTGGGCGCCATGTAGCAGGGTTTCCGTTCTCCCACAGAACTGTGCACAGAGATCTAGAACCTGGGTGAGTTAGGGTGACCCAAAAACTCACCTTTGTTTCAGAAATCCCCTTACCAAGCTAGCTACAGTGTCTCATCGGTAGTAATAACTTCCCAATGACTTAGACAATCCAGAACATGAACTTAGAATACCCCAGGAATCGTGGAACACATGAACACTCTTTCGTTATATAATCATTTCAAACCGAAACTGGGAGGCAAAGAACACACGTGCAAGTTTGAAATGTTTATTTTTCAATGCAGCATTCTCAAACGCAGTATCTTGTATAATATCAACATACATATTATAAAAATCAGAGTCAGCAGCATAGTCACTAATCCATAGTAAGCAAAAGGTGATAGCATGTTATGATGCAAAAATCTATAGAATTCTGTATCACCTATATTTCGCGCACCCTAATTAGCATATTGTATTATATCTAAGAAGGTCTCGTTTGGGTTCTAGCAGGGCGGGCCCATACCTCTGATTCTCAGTAGGAGCAGATCACATCAACAGCTACCAGCTCTCTGCATGCGAAGCATCAAGTGTGTCGTTTCATTCCCTGTAACTCTATCTTAAACCCACGTAGAGCCCAATGTTGGCAGCAACATTATTTGTGTTATGTCTACTGTGGTGCGAGGATCAGGCCTTCAGCAACCTTGTGTTAGGTTATTCTTAGAGTGTGCAGTTCTCGGTGTGCAGACAGTTGTACCAAGTGTACCAAGCACGACTGATACCAGAGCAATAACATATTATTCTCAAGTAAATCACATCTTTCGTCTAGGTTGAAAGCTACAATAACAGTTAGGTGTTGTGTGCAAACTAAAGCAGAAAGAAAATATGGCGTTTAAACATTTAATAAGCTCATTCTAACTTACCACAATATATAGAAACGTAGTAACCACATGACAGTAGGTGTACTGCTAATTCCTCAGTCATATTTAGTCCACTGGGTGCAATACTCTTGAAATCAATGATATATGTTGATTCAAGTTTGCGTAGAGAATATCCTGATTACCCCCCTAATCCCAAGGTCAACACTGTCAATCACAACCATGCATACTCCTGTCTCATCCTGGTAGTGATATGAATGAAAATGATGAGCTATACGATACATTCTGTTATTGTTCCTAATAGCTCGAAGATGTTCAAGGACTCTCTTTTTAGCTTGATGTTTGGTACTTCCCACATATCATTTGTTACATGGGCAAATCAGAATGTATACACAGTGTGTAGTATTGCAGGCTCAGTGTTTCTTAATTACAAATTCCTTTCCTGTACTGGGGACCACCAATTTGTCACAATTTGAACTCCCTTTGCAAGCTTTACATCTGTTGCAACATTTATAGCCTGGTTGTGTGCAGCGTTGACCCTGGTTCGTTTGTGTGACATGGTTATGGCTTAATTCATCTTTCAATGATCTGCTTTTCCGAAACGTGATCTGGGGATTGCTCCCCAGATCCGGTTTCAGATGTTCGTCACTTAGGAGAACATGCCAATGTTTTTTAAATATCTCCCGAATTCTGTTAGCCTGTCCACAGTAAGTTGTGATGAATCTTACTTTCTCAGTACCTTCATTGTCCCTCACTGGATAAAGCAAATCATTTCTCTTAATTATCTCCACCCTCTTACAGGCGTCTGAAATTGTTTTTATGCCATAGCCCCGTTCAGACACGGGGCAATTAATTTTGGAGGATAGAGTTTATCAAAAAATAGATCCACTGGGAATATATCCCTCAAATAGCGAACATGAAAGCTAATTAATAGATATTATACTTCATAAACTGCCCTGTCAAAGTCCACTGATATTGTTTCAATTTGATGTGCAAAGCTAATGATAAAATGTTTGTCAGTCAATATGTTTTTAATGAGCACTAAAGCACTTTATATGGAACTGCGCCTGGTTTTAAAAGTTGAATGTTCTGTAAAATTAGACACTATAGTATGGCCGCCACGTTGGCGATTGAATACCTCATTTATGTCAATGATTTATGTAATGGCCAATCACTTTAAAACGGCGCGTTCTCTCACAGACAAACTGACACTGACGAAGCTAGAGTAGCGAAACGCGTCTGTCAGGGGTGACGGGGGGTTCGCAAATAAAGATTTTCTAACCGGATTCAAGTGTGCGCGCCTTTTCTAAACTTGGACAAGTTGGAATGTTGTGAAAATATATATATATATATATATATATATTAAAACAACTTCTCTTCCATTCCGGATTCGAAGATACAGGACACAACAGGGCTTCATGAGGTCTTTTATTTGGGAGGCTTGCATGTCCGGTTTCGGCGAACGGCCTTTATCAAATGCTGCAGTCCCAAACTGTGTCTCACCCACTTGTCGATCCTTGAAGTAGGCTCCTCCTTCCCAAGTGATAGTTGGCTCACCTGCACCTTGTTCCCACTGCAAGCTTGAATGAATAGGAACTACCAGTCCCATAATGCCGCAAGCCAGTCCTTTGGTGCAGTGCAGGGGGGAAACACAGAAAAATAAAAATGTATGGCAACTCAATGTCCCATACTTTCATCCACCAGCCTCCGTGTGTTTAGAGATCTTGGAGGCGCAGGTACCGTGATGGCGTCTCTGAACAAAAAGGCCAGCTGGAAACAAGGCTTTGTCGTGATTCCTTGGAGGCTGCAGTGGCGGATCAAAGGAATTATCCGATAACTCAGTTACAACAACACAGTTCCCATGTATCCTTGACCGCAGATCAGAAAGGGTCCTGGCGCCATAGGTAGCGCGTTAAAATTAAAACAACTTCTCTTTCATTCCGGATTCGAAGACACAGGACACAACAAGGCTTCATGAGGTGTTTTATTTGGGAGGCTTGCATGTCCGGTTTCGGCGAACTGCCTTTATCAAATGCTGCAGTCCCAAACTGTGTCTCACTCACTTGTCGATCTTTGAGGTAGGTCCCTCCTTCCCCTGTGATGGTTGGCTCACCTGCACTTTGTTCCTCCTGCAAGCTTGAATGAATAGGAACTACCAGTCCCATAATGCCACAAGCCAGTCCTTTTGTGCAGTGCAGATGGGAAACACAAAAAAAAAAAAATTTATGGCAGCTAAATGTCCCATACTTTCATCCACCAGCCTCCATGTGTTTAGAGATCTTTGAGGCGCAGGTACCATGACGGCGTCTCTGAACAAAAAGGCCCGCTTGAAACAAGCGTTTGTCGTGATACCTCGGAGGCTGCGGTGGCGGGTCAAAGGAATTATCCGATACCTCGGTTACAACAACACAGTTCCCATGTATCCTTGAGCGCAGATCAGAAAGAGTCATGTGTGCGCGCCATAGGTAGCGCGTTAAAATTAAACAACTTCTCTTCCATTCCGGATTCAAAGACACAGGATGTCACTGACCATGCCATGAATGATTTAATATGTGACGTCATCAGCAGTGCATTGCAGGCGCGCAAGTTATAGTGAGTCCAACTAACTATAACGTGGGAATTTCAATGGTTTTATGTCAGTAAAATTTCCAGCTAACTATAACTGGTGTGAAACCTGTGGTTTTTACAGTGAATTTCAAAGGTTTTTTAAATGCTAATTCCTAACTATAACTGGTGTGATACTATGTTTTTTTCAGTGAATTTCATAGGTTTTTTAATAGCAAATTTCTATAGCTATGAAATATAATATTTTTTGAATGAATCCTATATTGTATATTTATGTAATACTATTTTTCATGTGTATATTCTTCATTTATTTATTTTTTTTGCCCTGGAGCTCTCCCGGTGCGCGTCCCGAGGAGCGCACCGGTAAGCGCAGTCTTGCGGCGCGCCCCAGGGCGCATACTGGTGAGCGTCCCGTTAGCGCAATTGCCGTGAACGAAAACATCATTGTGACGGATCGCGTACCCGCGTCCGCGTGATGCTCACGGCGTCAGTGCACCCGGAAGCACCCACACGCATACGAACGCGCTATGTAAGCGCCACCGGGTGTGCCCCCGCGCGCGTACCAGGGCGCGTAGCGTAAGTGCGTCGGGTCATGTGACCTGAAAATAACACTTTTCATTGGTTCAGAACAGTTTTGGTTTCCAAATGATGAAAGCCCGGCTCATGTGAGCTGAAAATAACACTTTTGATTGGTTCAGAACAGTTTTGTTTTCCAAATGATGAAAGCCCCCACCTTTTTTCCTCATTCTCTCTTTATTCTTTGAGTGAGGAAGACCTGCTTCTATTGATAGAGAAATGGCTACAGTGGCAGCAGCAGCTGGAGCATCTGCACCACCACTACCACCACCACCACCACCACAAGGACCACCACAACATCACATTGGTGGTGAAGAAGAAGAGGAGGAGGAGGGGGAGGAGGAGGAGGAGGAGGAGGAGGAGGAGGAGGAGGAGGAGGAGGAGGAGGAGAGAAGGCAGTTCCTGCCTGAAGACAATCCCCTATATAAACCTAAGGAGCACTTTATATGGGAGTTTTTTAAAATCCCAAGGGGTTCCAAAAAAGTTAATGCTGCAGAGGTGACCTGTCTCATCTGTGGCGCTGAACTTTCCAGGGGGAACCCTGCAAAAAAATATTCATTTGGGAATCACACAATTCTACGCCACATGCAACGAAAGCCCCCCAATAACTATTCTGCAGCAGAGGTCAGAGAACTGACCAGAAACCCTCCCCAATCTTCTCCGAGCACCTCTTAACAACCCACTCCATCGGGTCCAGAAACTAGAGAGATGGTCCCATGCATCCAACGCCAGTTTGGAGAATATAAGATTACTTGTATATTTTGTGGGACTACCATTTCTTATGGGGAGCAGAGCATCAAACTCATAAACCGTGCTGGAGACAACCACCGGTGCCGAAAGAAGCCTTAATTTTTTCCAGTTTTTTTTTCTCTAGTTGAGCTGTTTACAATTCCCTGTTTTTTGTTTGTCTCCATAAAAAATACAAAAAAAAATAAAACTGTTCATAAAAGCCAAAAAAAGTATAAAATGTTCCAAAAAACAAAAAAAATATATAAAACAACAAAAAGAAGAAAAAAAACAGTTCTTTTTAGAACTACCTCCAATTTATAAAAAAGGCTACATTTTTTTAAAACTCTGTCATTCTTTTTTCCCCATGGTACGCTCCCCGGTCCACTCCCCGGTGGGCGTACCGGGCGCTCCCCCCGCGCAAATCGAAAAAATATTTTTTTTTTGCCCCACTGGGCCCTTTTATGGCCCTCACATCAAACCTAGTGGGTCAGGGGGGGTCTACTCTGCCCCCTTTTGGTCATTTCCCCCTTTGTTTTTGCCACCTCTTGTGTCTCGAGCCTACCGAGACACAAGATGGCGGCCGCTCCGGACTGTTTGGAATGTTGATAGACACCCGAGAGCCAATCAGGTTTCCGCGCGCTGGTACGCGCCCCGGTGCGCGTACCGGGGCGCGCTTATAAATATATATATTTTTTTGAACCTAAACTACTCAAAATCCACTGGAGCACATATCTTGAGACATAGCAAAGGCACATCGGGCTACCAGTCACTACAATTTTGCCAAGTTTGGTGAAAATCCATTCAGCCGTTCGGGCTAAAAGTGAGGTCGACCGCCCTATGGAAATTAACATGGGGAAAACACGTTTTAGGACCCCCTTTTTTCTTGGCCCCCGCTTGATGAATCCCCCCCAAACTTTCAGGCAAGACCGGAGCGCCGCAAGGCAAATTTGAGGAAATTTTCAGGCAGATTCCTCAACCGGCGCCAAAGTTATTCCCAATAGAATGTTGCGATTTCCCTATTGAAAATAATCCTAACTATAACTAGGTAATATATACATATATATATATATTTATTTCGTATTTCCACACACTCCTCCAGGTATGAAAAACACGAGCCCAAGTGCATCCAAAGGTTTATTTTAGCAAAAACGGCAACAGATTAACTCAACGCGTTTCGGGATAGTCTCCCTTGCTCACGAGTCAAGTTGTGTGAATTTCATTTGAGTAATTTAAAGAACATGTGACGAATAAACATAAACAAAAGACTACCGCGATTTATATAAACAAAGCGGTATAAGCATGGTTAAATTTAAATTAATGTCAATGGCATTTCGCTATGAATTCATGTGTGTAACGCTATATTTACAAAAGGCACAACTTGTTGATAATCAGCTGGTGTGTACTGATTGATCTGTTTTTATTTACAAGAAAACTGAGACTAAAAAATGGTATGCCACAAAAGTGTCGGACAAAACAGTAACAGTTGAAGTAAAACCAAGTCACCTGAGTATAGCAGAGGTGGAATTGGAACATTGTTTGAATGTGTTATCAAATGAAGCTGAACCAAATAGTGATCCCTTTGAAAACCTCAAAGCAGAAAGAATCCCATTGGACTTGAGTGTAAAAAGTGGGTTTAAGCCTAAATCGGTGTTTTTGCCACTGAATAAAAATGACGTTGTAAATGTGTTTGAAAAGAGCATGTGTTTAGAATTGCAACATATAGCCAACAATAGAAAACATAAAGGCTGGAAAAATATCACATCAGAGTGAAAAGAAAGCACTAGAAAATCTACAGAATGACCCACAAATAGTCATTAAAAAATCAGACAAGGGTGGGAACGTGGTGATACAATCAAGGTCAGATTACATAGCAGAAGGGCTAAGACAGTTATCAGACACCACCACTTACTGCAGAAGTAATAGAATGGAGTACGAGAATTCTGTAAGAGCTTATAATACACAGCTTTCACAATGGAGGTTAGCTGAAGTCATTGAAGAGGAGGAATTTAGATTTTTAGAATGTAAGTTCCCCAAGTTACCTGCGATGTATCTTTTACCTAAGATACATAAGAGTGAAACAAATCCCCCGGGTAGACCAATAATTTCCTCCAATGGAAGTTGTTTAGAAAATACATCCAAATACGTAGACTATTTTTTACAGTATGCAGTGCAAGGGTTACCATCGTATGTCAGAGATTCGGGAGATTTCCTGAGACAAATTGAAACAATTGAGTGGAAAGAGAGCTACTCACTACTGTCATTAGACGTAGTAGGCCTTTATACAAGCATCCCTCACCAACAAGGCCTAGATTCTTTTAGACATTTTTTGGCGAGGAGATCAGTATCATACTTGCATCACATGCAAATGCTCATACAAATGATGCACACATGCCTAACCCAAACATATTTTTTGTTTGACAACAAAGTCTTCAAACAAACTCTTGGTACTTCCATGGGGACTTGTTTTGCTCCCTGCTTTGCGGGTCTCTTCATGGGGTACTGGGAGGAGGAAATTGCGTACAGATCATCTATGTACAAAAAGCATGCCATTAGATGGATGCGATACATAGATGATATTTTTGTAATTTGGGAGGGCAACGAAAAACAAGCAATTGACTTTGTGTGTACATTGAACGAAAACACATTCAACCTGCAATTCACACATCATTGGTCTAAAGATTCGCTTAAATTTTTAGATTTGAAACTGCGAGTTATAAATAATAAGTTGGAAAGTGAACTGTTCAGGAAAACAACATCAGGCAATAGTTTGTTGCATGCGCGCAGTTGCCATCCTAATTCCCTCATTCAGAGCATCCCGGTAGGGGAATTACTAAGAGCTAAACGCAACTGTAGCACCAGCAGCGCATACTCCACAGAAGAAAAGATAATGTGTGAGAGATTTGCAGCAAGAGGGTACCCACGGAAAACGATTGTGAATGCACAAAAGGTGGTGGCGGGTACGAGCAGAGAGTCATTACTCACTAAGCAGCCTGAGAGAACAGAGCAGGAAACCAAGACCAGGTTCATCACAACTTATAGCAGCAAAGCTTTTTTATTGCGGAAAAGCTTAAATAAATTCTGGCCTATGATACATTCTGATCCAGATATAGCAACCTGCGTAGAAATGTCTCCGCAGGTAACTTTCAGGAGAGCGAAATCATTAAAAGACCAATTGTGCAAGGCAATTGAACCCAACAAAACGACATCACTAAGTGTACAAGGTGTTTTTACATGTAGAAATTGCAAAGCCTGCAAGAACAGTCGAAATGTAAAAGTAGCAATTTTGTCTTCTGCAGCAGAACCATTTGTAATTCAGGAACATACATCGTGCAACACTGATTATGCTGTATATGCACTGTTCTGCCCATGCAAAAAAGCTTATATTGGCAGCACAATCAAAAAGGCTAAGCTACGCGTTCTAGAGCATTTGCGTGCAGTTAAAAACATGGATAGAACATATCCCATAGCAAGGCATTTCCAAAGTCACCACAACCAAAATTCAGACCTGTTGAGTTTCTGTGTCTTAGACACAGTGAAATATAACGAAAGAGGTGGAAACAGACAACAGTGTTTACGGAGACTGGAGTCAAAGTTTATAATCAGATATAAGACCATGATACCTCTTGGATATATTAATGACGAAGAGATGGAAGTACACTTGGGGTGACCCTTTATACTTATTATGAAAATAGTTAGATTTGTGTTTGCTGTACCTGAGTGCCCCATGGTCTGTCTTGATACAATCCCAGAAGTTGATGTATATACATGTGCCCGTAGATAGAACTCTTTTAAGAATTTGTATAAATATCTTGTTAGTGTGTTTTTTTAATTTTTATTTTTTTTATTTTTTTCAGGGAATGTGAAAATCCTTGTGAAGGAGACAATTTATACAACTCACCAAATAGTAATGATTAAACAAGAAAATATGCCCACTGGAGCTCAATTCTAGTCGCATGGTAGCCGCTGAAATTTCACAACGTGTGCGCAATGTAATAATGAAATGTTTGCCCGTAGGGGTGAATAGTAGTAATGAATTTTGGAAGGAAAAGTAAAATGTAATTTGTGTTTGCCCACATGGGCTATATTCTTATTTGAAAATGTTTTGCGCGATGTGTAAGATATATAATCGGAAGAACGGAGCATAAATGAAGAATAGGACTGCCCACAGGGGCGCTACCTGTTAAACATTCACGAGATGTTATGAGTGTTAATTGATTTAAATATAAGTTCTTCTGCCTATCGTTTTTGCGCAGTACACACCAGCTGATTATCAACAAGTTGTGCCTTTTGTAAATATAGCGTTACACACATGAATTCATAGCGAAATGCCATTGACATTAATTTAAATTTAACCATGCTTATGAATAATGAATTGTATTTAGAGGAAACATTCCCAAGCTACCGCTTTGTTTATATAAATCGCGGTAGTCTTTTGTTTATGTTTATTCGTCACATGTTCTTTAAATTACTCCAATGAAATTCACACAACTTGACTCGTGAGCAAGGGAGACTATCCCGAAACGCGTTGAGTTAATCTGTTGCCGTTTTTGCTAAAATAAACCTTTGGATGCACTTGGGCTCGTGTTTTTCATACCTGGAGGAGTGTGTGGAAATATGAAATAATTGCAGGGCTCGCCACCCAGCACGAGCCCCCATCGTGAAGAGGTTGGGTCAAGGCGGCGTTTCAGCGCTAGCGGAACCAAATGATTCAATATTGTGGTACGACTCGACCCACAGGGTAACATTGAAACGAGATTAACCGCTTAAGAAAAGGACGGATCGCTCATAAACGAGTAGCTGATTATCCATCTGGCACCTCAAGAGCGGAGCCGAGCATACGCGGCATTTTACCTTTTCTCGTAACAAATATTTTTCTATTTAACCCTGGATATGGAAATAGCTCGCGGTTGAATTGAATAACCGCGCGCGAATGGCATCCTGAAAAACGCTGTTCCTTTAAACCGCTTGAAATTGAGCAAACCACGATGGCAACAGCTAGAAGAGATAAACGAGCACAGGTGGCGGATGAGATGTTTGAACAATGCCACGCTGTAAAAAGCACCGTAACTGTAACGGGAGAAGTCACGAGTGCTAAATCAACAAAGAGGGTACTTCGGGACAGACTTTGGAGAGCGCTTAAAGGCGAGCAAAACAAATGGTGGGAAAACACCACTCTACAAAAGTATATCGATGTGTCCAGGATTCCGAGACGCTTAAAAGTATTTGTCACACCAACCTTCCAAAATCCAGACCCGGAATTAATTAACGAATGGGCAGAAAACAATCACCAGTGTTCAATGAATATGCTTCAGATGCTGGTCAAATATGCCACAAAGGATGTGGATAAGTTTTGCGCAGAAATTGATGAATGTACGGAGGAATTGAAAAAGATCTGTAGTGAGGAAGAGTTTAAAAGTGAGATGGATAAAATGGAAGTTAATCTGAGCAAAATAGAAGATGACATAAAGAAAAGAAAACAAAGGAAATTTCAAAGGGACCTGATTGATTATCAGAGGGGGCGGATACTAACATTTGCAAAGAAGTATGACCATCTGAGAGCTGCCATGCAGCAAACAACTGGCAATGCACTGCCGCCGGATAATTCCAGCTCTGCACAGAATCTAACTGAAGAAGATGGACAATCCAATGTAAGTGTGACAAGTGGTAGCGATATGTCGGTCAATACCAACTTTTCAGGTGTAAAAACCAACGTTTTAACAGAGTTCGACGTGGTAATGAAAGGCAAACGGGGAAACAACAGACAAAACTATCAGCGATGCGGAAGAGGAAACAGAGGAGGCAAAGACAAAAATACCTCAACACTAGGAGATCTAGGAAGCCCTGTGGGAACACGTACAAGGGGCCAACTGAAGCAGAAATGATGGATAAAAAAACTGTGATCAACCTGTCATCACAAGAACTGACTGCACAAGAGGTAGATTTACTCTCTATGGGTTTGACTTTTTGCCCCTCTAATTCTTTTAATTACACGCAAAGTAAGATTGATCTGTTTTTATTTACAAGAAAACTGAGACTAAAAAAATGGTATGCCACAAAAGTGTTGGACAAAACAGTAACAGTTGAAGTAAAACCAAGTCACCTGAGTATAGCAGAGGTGGAATTGGAACATTGTTTGAATGTGTTATCAAATGAAGCTGAACCAAATAGTGATCCCTTTGAAAACCTCAAAGCAGAAAGAATCCCATTGGACTTGAGTGTAAAAAGTGGGTTTAAGCCTAAATCGGTGTTTTTGCCACCGATTAAAAATGACGTTGTAGATGTGTTTGAAAAGAGCATGTGTTTAGAATTGCAACATATAGCCAACAATAGAAAACATAAAGGCTGGAAAAATATCACACAGAGTGAAAAGAAAGCACTAGAAAATCTAAAGAATGACCCACAAATAGTCATTAAAAAATCAGACAAGGGTGGGAACGTGGTGATACAATCAAGGTCAGATTACATAGCAGAAGGGCTAAGACAGTCATCAGACACCACCACTTACTGCAGAAGTAATAGCATGGAGTACGAGCATTCTGTAAGAGCTTATAATACACAGCTTTCACAATGGAGGTTAGCTGAAGTCATTGAAGAGGAGGAATTTAGATTTTTAGAATGTAAGTTACCTGCGAGGTATCTTTTACCTAAGATACATAAGAGTGAAACAAATCCCCCGGGTAGACCAATAATTTCCTCCAATGGAAGTTGTTTAGAAAATACATCCAAATACGTAGACCATTTTTTACAGTATGCAGTGCAAGGGTTACCATCGTATGTCAGAGATTCGGGAGATTTCCTGAGACAAATTGAAACAATTGAGTGGAAAGAGAGCTACTCACTACTGTCATTAGACGTAGTAAGCCTTTATACAAGCATCCCTCACCAACAAGGCCTAGATGCTTGTAGACATTTTTTGGCGAGGAGATCAGTATCATACTTGCATCACATGCAAATGCTCATACAAATGATGCACACATGCCTAACCCAAACATATTTTTTGTTTGACAACAAAGTCTTCAAACAAACTCTCGGTACTTCCATGGGGACTTGTTTTGCTCCCTGCTTTGCGGGTCTCTTCATGGGGTACTGGGAGGAGGAAATTGCGTACAGATCATCTATGTACAAAAAGCATGCCATTAGATGGATGCGATACATAGGTGGTATTTTTGTAATTTGGGAGGGCAACGAAAAACAAGCAATTGACTTTGTGTGTACATTGAACGAAAACACATTCAACCTGCAATTCACACATCATTGGTCTAAAGATTCGCTTGAATTTTTAGATTTGAAACTGCGAGTTATAAATAATAAGTTGGAAAGTGAACTGTTCAGGAAAACAACATCAGGCAATAGTTTGTTGCATGCGCGCAGTTGCCATCCTAATTCCCTCATTCAGAGCATCCCGGTAGGGGAATTACTAAGAGCTAAACGCAACTGTAGCACCAGCAGCGCATACTCCACAGAAGAAAAGATAATGTGTGAGAGATTTGCAGCAAGAGGGTACCCGCGGAAAACGATTGTGAATGCACAAAAGGTGGTGGCGGGTAGGAGCAGAGAGTCATTACTCACTAAGCAGCCTGAGAGAACAGAGCAGGAAACCAAGACCAGGTTCATCACAACTTATAGCAGCAAAGCTTTTTTATTGCGGAAAAGCTTAAATAAATTCTGGCCTATGATACATTCTGATCCAGATATAACAACCTGCGTAGAAATGTCTCCGCAGGTAACTTTCAGGAGAGCGAAATCATTAAAAGACCAATTGTGCAAAGCAATTGAACCCAACAAAACGACATCACTAAGTGTACAAGGGTTTTTTACATGTAGAAATTGCAAAGCCTGCAATAACAGTCGAAATGTAAAAGTAGCAATTTTGTCTTCTGCAGCAGAACCATTTGTAATTCAGGAACATACATCATGCAACACTGATTATGCTGTATATGCACTGTTCTGCCCATGCAAAAAAGCTTATATTGGCAGCACAATCAAAAAGGCTAAGCTACGCGTTCTAGAGCATTTGCGTGCAATTAAAAACATGGATAAAACATATCCCATAGCAAGGCATTTCCAAAGTCACCACAACCAAAATTCAGACCTGTTGAGTTTCTGTGTCTTAGACACAGTGAAATATAACGAAAGAGGTGGAAACAGACAACAGTATTTACGGAAACTGGAGTCAAAGTTTATAATCAGATATAAGACCATGATACCTCTTGGAAATAATAATGACGAAGAGATGGAAGTACACTTGGGGTGACCCTTTATACTCATTATGAAAATAGTTAGATTTGTGTTTGCTGTCCCTGAGTGCCCCATGGTCTGTCTTGATACAATCCCAGAAGTTGATGTATATACATGTGCCCGTAGATAGAACTCTTTTAAGAATTTGTATAAATATCTTATTAGTGTGTTTTTTTTTGTTGTTTTTTTTAGTTTTTTCAGGGAATGTGAAAATCCTTGTGAAGGAGACAATTTATACAACTCACCAAATAGTAATGATTAAACAAGAAAATATGCCCACTGGGGCTCAATTCTAGTCGCATGGTAGCCGCTGAAATTTCACAACGTGTGCGCAATGTAATAATGAAATGTTTGCCCGTAGGGGTGAATAGTAGTAATGAATTTTGGAAGGCAAAGTAAAATGTAATTTGTGTTTGCCCACATGGGCTATATTCTTATTTGAAAATGTTTTGCGCGATGTGTAAGATATATAATCGGAAGAACGGAGCATAAATGAAGAATAGGACTGCCCACAGGGGCGCTACCTGTTAAACATTCACGAGATGTTATGAGTGTTAATTGATTTAAATATAAGTTCTTCCGCCTATCGTTTTTGCGCAGTACACACCAGCTGATTATCAACAAGTTGTGCCTTTTGTAAATATAGCGTTACACACATGAATTCATAGCGAAATGCCATTGACATTAATTTAAATTTAACCATGCTTATGAATAATGAATTGTATTTAGAGGAAACATTCCCAAGCTACCGCTTTGTTTATATACATCTCGGTAGTCTTTTGTTTATGTTTATTCGTCACATGTTCTTTAAATTACTCCAATGAAATTCACACAACTTGACTCGTGAGCAAGGGAGACTATCCCGAAACGCGTTGAGTTAATCTGTTGCCGGTTTTGCTAAAATAAACCTTTGGATGCACTTGGGCTCGTGTTTTTCATACCTGGAGGAGTGTGTGGAAATACGAAATAATTGCAGGGCTCGCCACCCAGCACGAGCCCCCATCGTGAAGAGGTTGGGTCAAGGCGGCGTTTCAGCGCTAGCGGAACCAAATGATTCAATATATATATATATATATATATATATATATATATATATATATATATATATATATATATATATATTGCCTACTGGCGGTCGCCAGTAGGTATATATAGTTAGGATTTTTTCTCTATGGAACTTTTGAAAATTCTATGTCTGTTAACTTTGGCGTTTGTGGACGGAATCGGATGAAATTTTGTTTCTGAGCAGCCCCTGAAAATTTGGGGGGGTTTCGTCAAGGGGGGGCCGAGAAAAAAGGGGGGTCCCAAAAACACGTTTTTCCCATGTTAATTTCCATAGGGCGTTTGGCCTCACTTTTAGCTCGAACGGCTGAATGGATTTCCACGAAACTTCTCAAAATTGTAGGGACTGTTAGCCCGATGAGCCTTTGCTGGGTCTCAATATATGTGCTCCAGTGGATTTTGAGAAATTAACGTTTTAAAAAACAGATATATCTGTGACAGCGTCCTGGATAGCGCTCCAGATCGTGTACTTTTCGCGTAACGGAGCTTTGCGAAGCGAAGCTGATTGGCTCTCCGGTGTCTGTCAACATTCTAAACAGTCCGGAGCGGCCGTCATCTTGTCTCTCAGTAGGATCGAGAGACAAGAGGAGGAGAAAAACGAAGGGGGAATTTAATGAAAGGGGGCAAGGTAGACCCCTCTTGACCCCCTAGGAATGATGTTGGGGTTATTAAAGGGTCCCACTTTTAGCTCGAACGGCTGAATGGATTTCCACGAAACTTGGCAAAATTGTAGGGACTGTTAGCCCGATGAGCCTTTGCTGGGTCTCAATATATGTGCTCCAGTGGATTTTGAGAAATTAACGTTTTAAAAAACAGATATATCTGTGACAGCGTCCTGGATAGCGCTCCAGATCGTGTACTTTTCGCGTAACGGAGCTTTGCGAAGCGAAGCTGATTGGCTCTCCGGTGTCTGTCAACATTCTAAACAGTCCGGAGCGGCCGTCATCTTGTCTCTCAGTAGGATCGAGAGACAAGAGGAGGAGAAAAACGAAGGGGGAATTTAATGAAAGGGGGCAAGGTAGACCCCTCTTGACCCCCTAGGAATGATGTTGGGGTTATTAAAGGGTCCCGTGGGGAAAATAAAAAAAATTAGATTTGTCACGGTAGAAGCGCACCGGGCCGCAAACTGGTAGCGAAACGGGAATTCGCCATTTTGTGTTTCGGTTTAATTAAATTACAGGGTATAAGTGGGTACGGGAGACGTATCCTGACCCCTTATGTTTTCTGAGGGTGGCTGAAGAGGCTCATATATGTTGATACATGTCTTCCAGCGGCTGTGCGTGAGCGTTTTTTTTTTTTGCTGCGTGACGTCTGTTAACGTTCGATTCGATGGAAATCAGGAACTGTTGACTGCCATTTTGTCACTGCGAGTAAATATTTTGTTAAAAATAATTGTTATAATTTAATCCTTATTGATGAACATTGTGTGCGCCATCTTGCCTTTTTTGCAATGCCACACTTTTGTTGAGCACGGCAGCCATTTTAGATGCCTTGACCAGACCCACTGTCTGCACGCCGCCGATCCTCAGCATGGCTCCCCACCCTCGCAAGCATCTCCCCCACGCACTGGTCACCCCCGCTCTCTCTCTCATGCATGGGCCAGAAACCTCCTCCCATCTGCGCTGTTCTTCTCTGAGAATCACACCCTGTGCCCGCCCGGCACCTCCCTTTCACCCTATTCACTACCGCACCCTCTGACACTCCTCTTCCTCTGTGTCCGATTGTCCAGGCCGGTCCCAGGCTATCACCTAGCCCTGCAGATGTAGTTTATGGCCCCAGCTGTAAAGAATCACCCCTCTTCAAAGGAGTTACAGTAGATCAAGGCCCCCACCCGATGAGATCCGTCACACCACACGCGTTCCTACTATCTGATAACCATCCTGTATTGTGCTTGGGGAGGGGATTCTCACTGTGAGGGTGTGTGGGTCCGAGCCTGAAGCGGAAGATTCCAGGGATGCCTCTTTGTACATCAAAGTTTTTACAATTATGTGTCACATTAAAAATATATAGCACTCCAACAAAGTAGTAGGATTATAAAACTTTAATAACTTATAAATATATACAATGCAACAAAAACAGTAAATACATTTAAACATTTTTTTGAAAAAAGAAGCAACAATGGTCAGTAGCTGTGTTTTGTGCGAATATTCCCAAGGCAGCACAACGTGCTGAGTTCTGGACGGCACCCAGGTGATGTTACCTGGGTGCCGCACTGGTTTTTGGTATCCTACACTGCAGCTCCGAAAAATGGCGTGGGGCGTCCCGGGAGGTGCGGGGAGAGGCCTCGTCAGTAGCGGTCTGTTGTGCGAATAGTCCCAAGGCAGCAGAACGCGCTGAGATGTGGATGGCACCTAGGTGATGTCCAGTAAGTTTCCGCACTGGTTTTGGTATCCTACAATGCTGCTCCGAAAAACGGCGTGGGGCGCGCCGGGGGGGGGGAGGTGGCGTGAACGGGCCTCCCCAGGTGGAGGCTCGTCTGCTGTAGTGGGGCGCCCCTTTACCGTTTCAGTTGCCATTCCGCCCGCTTTTGGTACACTGTGCCAAAATCCGCCATTCAGCTGAGTTGCGCCCACTCTTGCGGTTCAGCGATAGGCGGCTGCTACAGGAGTCTCAAAATGGTGGCAGGCTCTTTCCTTTTTGGGCCTGGTCCACTAAAATGGCCCTGGGACACCTTGGAACTCGGACGCTTGTCTGCTAGGTCTTGGACCCCATTCTCGAAAGCGGCCCCTGAGCCTTGAAGATTCTACAAAAGTCTTGGAGGCCCCCGACTCCTGCAGGCTTCCGGTGGGGAGCGGCTGCCATGATTGCTCGCGGAATGACCACGACGGAGCCACGAGATGGTGGTGCTTTCATGCTGACGCCAGCTTCAGTCTGAAACATCCAGAAACAAGGTGGGGCTTTCATCGTTTGGGAAAAAAAATGTTTTAATCCAATGAAAAGTGTTATTTGTAGGTCATATGATCAAGCCTTCCATCATTAGGAAACCAAAAGTAAAATGAACCAATGAAAAGTTTTATAAACAAGTCACATGACCTGTTATGCGGCATAGGGCTATAAAAAGCGTAGAAAATCCGTTGGCACGTGAGGCGGCGTCAGTAGCGGACCGATGTGCGAATAGGCCGAAGGCAGCACAACGCGCCAAGATCCGGATGGCACCGAGGTGGTGTCCAGCAAGTTGCCGCACTTGTGTGGCCATCCTACAATGCTGCGCCGAAAGTCGGCGTGGGGCGCCCCGTTGGCCTGTGAGGTCGCGTCAGTCAGTGGGGGCTGTTTGAGGATCTGACTGCATTGGAAAGCAATGTGATGCTGTGCGTCGCCCCCAAGATGGAGGCTCCTCTGCTGCAGTGGGGCGCCCCTTGGTGTTTCACTCGCTATCCAGTTGAGTTGCGTCCGCACTTGCGGCTACAGTAGGCCGAAGGCAGCACAACGCGCCGAGATCTGGATGGCACCGAGGTGCTGTCCAGCAAGTTGCCGCACTGGTGTGGCCATCCTACAATGCTGCGCCGAAAGTCGGCGTGGGGTGCCCCGTTGGCCTGTGAGGTGGTGTCAGTAGCAGACCGATGTGTGAATAGGCCGGAACCAGCACAAGGCGCCAAGATCCGGATGGTACCGAGGTGGTGTCATAGTTGAGAGTTCTGAGCAGCGCTTGTAACACTGTCTGAAGCTTATTTGCACCTGCTGCAGCTTCACTATTGCCCTGGTGTGGCCAAAGATCGCCCATGACATAGGCGGCCGGCTCCCGGGGTCCGGCGGAACTTTTTTCCTTTTCCTTTCTGCATCTTGTCCCACAATCCGTTTGACCTGAAGACACGACCAGGTCCCTGAATGTGTGCAGGGGGACGCTATTGATTGAATCAAAATGGCGGCTTCACACAAAGCTGACTCAAGCGTTGCTGCTGATGCTATACAGACAAAAACTGGTTTTCAGTTTGTACATTCTTCAGGATTTTTCCATCCAAAATGGCGCCGGTATAAATGGGACTCGTAACTCCTTGTTGTGTATTGGTTGCACAACCTTGATATCACGAGATACGTATGCAGTTTTGAAGCACATGGCGGGCGGGGACGAGAATTGATTGAATATTTCGACATCCCTATTGATATTAAGTTCTGATGTGTTATTGATTACTGTACTATTGAAAGTTCGAATTAACGTCACCCATGATACTTGCCCGCAAATGTATATCTAGATAATTTTATTGTAAGTGGCCCTGTTGTATTTTAATTACAAAATGTACGTCCACCGATTCCGCAACTGTTAGACACCTTAGTTCTTGCAACCTAATGGCCCGCTCGTTACGTTCCTCTACAGTGTAAATGTCTCCTCATCATATACGATTCCAGTTTGCTCCGTGGCCGGCCCACGTGGTTATAGGCCCGTATTTGTATACTGACATTTTCACAATAAAGGTTTTTAAAACAAAACATGGTAGTAGTATTTACATTGGTAAAGTTTTTAATTTTAGTCACTGTTTTGAATCAGTAAAAGGCAAGTGAAATAAAGCAGTCCAATTACATGACGGATAAAAGGTATAATACGCAGGAACGCAGTAAAGATAAATGGTCAAGGGCTGTTGTGTTTTCTACTCCTGCAACATAAAGTGATCGATAAGAATCTGTTATTCAGGCGTATCGGCGACTAAGACAGCAGGCCGAGCCTCTTTTGCTCAACGGCTCTGTCATGGGACGAAGAAACGCCCTTTTTCTCGAAAAAGGAATATATTTTACTTGCAGGACAGTTGTAAATTTTCTGGGAAAGTACATTAGCCTGGAACATTATAACATATATGTTTAAGAAAAAATAATGTTCGAAAGCAATAAAAAGCGTAATTTTTAGGTCATATGACCAAGCCTTTCATCATTAGAATAACAAAAGTAAAATGAACCAATGAAAAGTTTTATTAACAAGTCACATGACCTGTTATGCTTACGTTACGCGCTGCGCGCCGCGCCCCGGATCGCTTCCGGGAAGCTGCGCTTCGCGCTCCGGAGCACTTCTGGGTGCGCTAACTCGGCGTGTCATATAACGCATTACGCGACAACGTAGGTCCAGAATATAGTCAAAATGTCTCCACCAACCAGCGGTCGGAACACAACCCCTTTCAGCAGTCTAAAAAGTTCTGTTAAATGACAACAGAAGGGACAGGCAACAAGAACCATCAGTCAAAGAGGGGAGTGCAAGTTCTTCTCTACCGGGTCACGTTGGGGCGCTACCGGAACTGATCAAATTGGTAGTCTACAGTGTTTCTGGATGTTTCAGACTGAAGCTGGCGTCAGCATGAGAGCACCACCATCTCGTAGCTCAGTCGTGGCCATTCCACGAGCAATCATGGCAGCCGCTCCCCACCAGAAGCCTGCGGGAGTCGGGGGCCCCCAAGACTTTTGTAGAATGTTCAAGGCTGAGGGGACGCTTTCGAGAATGGGGCCCAAGCTCTAGCAGACAAGCGTCTGAGTTCCAAGGTGTCCCAGGGCCATTTTAGTGGACCACGCCCAAATCTGAATAGCCGGCCGCCATTTTGAGAGTCCTGTGGCAGCCGCCTATCGCTGCATCGCAAGAGCGGGAGCAACTCAACTACATGGTGAGCGAGACGCTGTAGTCACAAGAGCGGGCGGTAAACAGCTGAATGACGGAAGAGGCACAGTGTAGCAAAAGCGGGCGGAATGACAACTGAAACGGTAAAGGGGCTCCCCACTACAGCGTGTCTTCAGGTCAAACGGATTGTGGGACAAGGTCCAGAATGGAAGAGTCATCAAAAGGCAAAAAGTTCCGCCGGACCCCGGGAGCCGGCCGTCTATGTCGGGGGCGATCTTAGGCCACACCAGGTCAACACGACTCGGGGAGGGGGCAGGAGCCAAGCGCCCCCTCCCAGTCCGCGCCACCACACCGTATGTTGAAAATCTGAAGTCATCGTTCTACAAACTCTGAACCAGCCTTGGATGGAAAAATCTTGAAGAATGTACAAACTGAAAACCAGTTTTTGTCTGCATAGCGTCAGCAGCAACGCTTGCTATCAGAGTGCATGAGTTTCATGCTCGATCGATTGAGCTAGCCGGATCAGGCAACAAAAAGTATAAAAAAGTTATGTAAATAGTTATTTAATAAAATGTTTTACCCTTTTACTTTGCTGGTGTGTTGTATATATTTATAATATTTGCATAGAGTTTATCGTTATTTTGGGCGGGGTGGGTGGCGGAGCCGAGCTTGCAGCCATCATGGTGTGGAGCTCAGTTCATCTCACTAGTTTTGTATTTCTCATGAAGGGTTGTTCCTAATGTTTCTATTTTAGCGAGGTCAAAAAGAGATCCCATTAGTGGCCTACTGATTTTGCTCGATTACTTTTGTTTTTTTACACGATTTTTCACTATCTGCAAAGACTAAACAGAGTATTGCGACTCTGTGCTTGTTTGTAAATAGAGAATGAACCAAAGAGAATCAATTCTAAAACAGTAAATGCTTGGATAACAAGCAATCAAATGGAGAGACAAGCAGGCACGACGGATTACAACGGGGGCAAAGGCCTGCGTTAACTACCCTTCACTATCTGCAAAGAGAGAGTACTACTAAGAGAAAAGAGGGGGGGGCAGCTTTCAAAGCACATCAGCGTGCATAAACACGAAAATGTTTTTACCTATCACGTACTTGACATTTGACAGCTTTTGATATTTGCTATTAAAAAACCATTGAAATTCACTGAAAAAACCATAGGTTATAGACCATATATAGTTAGGAATTAGCATTTACAAAACCTTGAAAATTCACTGAAAAAACCATAGGTTTTAGGCCATATATAGTTAGGGATTAGCATTTACAAAACCTTAATTTACTCGCACAAAACCATAGAAATTCACATATATAGTTAGATGCAATAACTATATATCGCGCACCCGCAATCCACTGCTGATGATGTCACATATTACATCATTCATGACATGGTCAGTGACATCACTGATGACATCACTGATGACATCTCAAATGACATCACTGATGACATCACTGATGACATCTCAAATGACATCACTGATGAAATCACTGATAACATCTCATTTGACATTACTGATCACATCACTGATGATATCATTCATGTGATAATACAATGAACCTCTTCAGACTCTAATGTAACCTTAGATACAATCAGTGTAAACAGACACTCACAGACTGTCACTCCTCCATGGAGTTACTCACACACCTAGTCAGTCATGCAAAGAATCAATCACACCTCCATTTCCTCAACTATACAGTTATACACACCTTACTTAATCAAACATATACTAACACATATTTACTCTCTTATACAATCACTGATACAAGTTCACAATGATCCATACAGCCACTCACACATTCACTGGCTCTTATGCACAGTTATTTATATATATATCAACTCTTACATGTACTGTGTTTTACATATGTACTTACTTTGACATGTAGCACTGAGAAATCCAATCACTCACCAATACACTCATGCAGACAGTCAACCGCCCATACAGATGTTTCCACATGCACTTTTGAACCCATACATCTAGTGAATCAACTGCTCACACATCTATGCACAGAGTCACATACCTCCCAGCCACCCCCACACACACACTCACTGTCCCATACAAATATTTGGGCAACCAATCAATAACCCATATAGTTACTCATATGGCTACTGATCAACACATGCAGCAGTTTACAGAACTACAGAAATACTGATGCACAAATTAAGACAGTTTAGTCACTAACCCATGCACTCAGTGAGACACATTTAATCATTCTCTCATACAGTCAGTCATGCACCTACTAAATCCTTCATCCAAACACTTATACATCCACTCATTCTTCAATATGTAAGACATATTTTAACTTTACAGAAACATACAGTCACTGGATGTTGTCATCAGTGATGTCATCAGTGATGTCATTTGAGATGTCATCAGTGATGTCATTTCAGACATCATCAGTGATGTCATCAGTGATGTCACTGACCATGTCATGAATGATGTAATATGTGACATCATCAGCAGTGGATTGCGGGTGCACGATATATAGTTATTGCATCTAACTATATATGCGAATTTCTATGGTTTTGTGCGAGTAAATTAAGGTTTTGTAAATGCTAATCCCTAACTATATATGGCCTAAAACGTTGGTTTTTTCAGTGAATTTTCAAGGTTTTGTAAATGCTAATTCCTAACTATATATGGTCTATAACCTATGGTTTTTTCAGTGATTATATATATATATATAATTAACACATAGCACCAAGGTGAGAGAGGCCACAGGTAAGTTCAATCTTGAGTCCTTGACTTGGCCAGATGCGTTTCGGGAACCCCAGTTCCCTTCCTCAATGGCAACAAAGTCCTGCAATCACCATCTTGCTGGCACGGTCACAAGTTATATTCTTAGGGCTGCCCCAGTGGGTGGAGCCAAACCTTCGGCATTCTGGTCCTCGTAGTGACAGTGAATAGCTACTCCAGTGAGTGCATTCTGGTGATATGCAGTCTTTAAAATATAATATTCCCCAAGTGGCTTGAAGAACCACCAGCTTCCCACTGCTGTCCTTTTTGTGAGCTGCGGCCTCGCTCGTTGCTCCTGATATATAGAGCGCCACTCGAGCTGCATCACAGGCCCGCACTGGCGGTGGGCCCCTCTCGGGACTAAGCATGGGCGTAAAATCTGTTCCGTTTGCAGAATTTGCAGATTTTCCGCAATTTCGCGGTTTGAAAATCTCGTGAAATTGCAGAAAAATCCGCGAAATCGCATGCGGGACAAATTTTCAAAAACTGAAGTACATGAAGCACTTACAGGGTTACAGCAGGTACCCAAGTTGAAGCTAATTTCTTTGTAACCATTTACAAAATGGTTACAAAGAAATTAACTGCAACTTGGGCACGTGCTGTAACCCTGTAAGTGCTTCCTGAGCGGCACCTCCAGAGTTGTTGCCTACTTGCAACTATTTTCTGACCCTGCTCTGACCATCGAAGCAGGGTCAGAGAATAGTTACAAGTATGGGACAATGCTCCAGGCTGTCACAAAAATTAAACCACAACAGGAAGCACTTACAGATAAGGAAGCAGGTGCCGGACTTGAAGCTCAAATTCAGTAACACATTAACCAGCCCCCGGTTGAGGTTGGGCAGGTATGCTTTCTCCCCATAATCTACAGTGGTGAACCAGAGGGTGCTGGGATGAACCAGAAGATGCAGTTGTGAACTAGAGGGTGCTGTGATGAACCAGAGGGTGGCAGTGGTGAACCAGAGGGTGGCAGTGGTGAACCAGAGGGTGCTGTGATGAACCAGAAGGTGCAGTTGTGAACCAGAGGGTGCTGTGATGATCCAGAGGGTGGCAGTGTTGAACCAGTGTGTGGCAGTGGTGAACCAGAGGGTGCTGTGATGAACCAGAGGGTGGCAGTGATGAACCAGAGGGTGGCAGTGATGAACCAGAGGGTGACAGTGATGACTCAGAGGGTGGCAGTGGTGAAACAGAGGGTGGCTGTGATGATCCAGAGGGTGGCAGTGTTGAACCAGTGTGTGGCAGTGGTGAACCAGAGGGTGCTGTGATGAACCAGAGGGTGGCAGTGATGAACCAGAGGGTGGCAGTGATGAACCAGAGGGTGACAGTGATGACTCAGTGGGTGGCAGTGGTGAAACAGAGGGTGGCAGTGATGAACCAGAGGGTGGCAGTGGTGAACCAGGTGGTGTCAGCGATGAGCCAGAGGGTGGCAGTGGTGAACCAGAGGGTGCTGTGATGAAACAAAGGGTGACAGTGATGAACCAGAGGGTGAAAGTGGTGAACCAGAGTGTGACAGGGGTGAACCAGAGGGTGCTGTGATTAACCATATGGTGGCAGGGGTGAACCAGAGGGTGGCAGTGGTAAACCAGAGGGTGGCAGTGGTGAATCAGAGGGTGCTGTGATGAACCAGAGGGTGGCAGTGGTGAACCAGAGGGTGGCAGTGGTGAACCAGAGGGTGCTGTGATGAACCAGAATGTGCAGTTGTGAACCAGAGGGTGCTGTGATGATCCAGAGGGTGGCAGTGTTGAACCAGTGTGTGGCAGTGGTGAACCAGAGGGTGATGTGATGAACCAGAGGGTGGCAGTGATGAACCAGAGGGTGGCAGTGATGAACCAGAGGGTGACAGTGATGACTCAGAGGGTGGCAGTGGTGAAACAAAGGGTGGCAGTGATGAACCAGAGGGTGGCAGTGGTGAACCAGATGGTGTCAGCGATGAGCCAGAGGGTGGCAGGGGTGAACCAGAGGGTGCTGTGATGAAACAAAGGGTGGCAGTGATGAACCAGAGGGTGAAAGTGGTGAACCAGAGGGTGACAGGGGTGAACCAGAGGGTGCTGTGATTAACCATATGGTGGCAGGGGTGAACCAGAGGGTGGCAGTGGTAAACCAGAGGGTGGCAGTGGTGAATCAGAGGGTGCTGTGATGAACCAGAGGGTGGCAGTGGTGAACCAGATGGTGGCAGTGGTGAACCAGAGGGTGGCAGTGATGAACCAGAGGGTGGCAATGATGAACCAGAGGGTGGCAGGGGTGAACCAGAGGGTTCTGTGATGAACAAGAGGGTGGCAGTGATTAACCAGAGGGTGGCACAGGTGAACCAGAGGGGGGTAGTGATGAACCAGATGGTGACCATGATGATCTGGAGGGTGGCAGTGGTTAACCAGAGGGTGGCAGTGATGAACTAGAGGGTGGCAGTGATGAACCACAGGGTGGCAGTGGTGAACCAGGGGATGCTGTGATGAACCAGAGGGTGGCAGTGATGAACCAGAGGGTGGCAGTGGTGAACCAGAGGGAGCTATGATAAACCAGAGGGTGACAGTGATGAACCAGAGGGTGGCAGTGGTGAACCAGAGGGTGCTGTGATGAACCAGAGGATGGCAGTGATCAACCAGAGGGTGGCAGTGGTGAACCAGAGGGTGGCAGTGATGAACCAGAGGGTGGCAGTGGTGAACCAGAGGGTGGCAGTGATGAACCAGAGGGTGATAGTGATGTACCAGAGGGTGGCAGTGATGAAACAGAGGGTGGCAGGGGTGAACCAGAGGGTGCTGTGATGAACCAGAGGGTGGCAGTGATGAACCAGAGGGTTGCAGTGGTGAACCAGGGGGTGGCAGTGATGAACCAGAGGGTGACAGTGATGATCCAGAGGGTGGCAGTGGTTAACCAGAGGGTCGCAGTGATGAACTAGAGGGTGGCAGTGGTGAACCAGAGGGTGGCAGTGATGAACCAGAAGGTGACAGTGATGAACAAGAGGGTGGCAGTGATGAACCAGAGGGTGGCAGTGGTGAATCAGAGGGTGTTGTGATGAACCAGAGGGTGGCATTGATGAACCAGAGGGTGACAGTGATGAACTAGAGGGTGGCAGTGGTGAACCAGGGGCTGCTGTGATGAACCAGAGGGTGACAGTGATGAACCAGAGGGTGGAAGTGATGAACCAGAGGGTGACTGTGGTGAACCTGAGGGTGGCAGTGGTTTACCTGAGGGTTGCAGTGATGAACCAGAGGGTGGCAGTGGTGTACCAGAGGGTGGCAGTGATGAACTAGAGGGTGGCAGTGATGAACCCGAGGGTGGCGCTGCTAAACTGCCCGGGAGCCCTGTGGGTGTGAGCCCCCACGCTGCTGAGCTGCCCAGGGGTTGTGAGCCCCTGTGCTGCTGAACTGCCCCGGAGCCCTCTCAGTGTGAAAATCTTTTGTGCTCAATTGCCTGGGAGCACTCTTGTTGTGAGCACACATTGTGCTAAGTGCGCCCCTGCCCCCAGTACATATATACCCGTACCGCACAGCACCATTATGCTCCTGCACCATGAAGTCTGGTGCCTGGATGCTCCTGATCCGTGTAGGTGGTACCACCGTCTGGTGCAGTCAAAATGTAAAGTCTTAACTTGCAACACAGCACCAATAAACACGTGTCCCCCCTGGCACCGGTATGTGCATGTACCAGGCGTGGAGCACCCGCATGCCACTGCACCCTACTGTCCAGCGCCAGCATATGCCTGTACGGGGCAGTTTAGTATGAGATGGGACATTTTCCAGCAGCAGCAGCTGCATGCGCCTGAACCAACTGAGCAGGATCAGAATGGCTTTGTACCAACACACGCAGTAGAGCTATCTTGGACATCTGAATGATTCCTGGGTCCTGGGCCAAAAGTATTTTTGCAACCATGAGATTCCCGAGCGCCATCCCTGTGTAGCTCCTGTAACCAGGAGGTTTCTTTCTCCTCATCTGCTGCTCTGCTCGGTCTCTGACCCTTTATAAACAAGATGCATGTGAACTCGCATAGAAGCCCTGCCCGTTTGGCCCCGTCCACCACACACTAGCGGTATGAAAAGTTTTCCCGCCCGTCCCCACTATAATGGCCAGCTCACTCAAGGGACCTCGGCGCCTTTTGGCGCACTGGCAAAGTTACAGGCACACGTGGTCACATATTTGTCCAAATGGCACAAAAATCCACGTGTTTGCGGGAAAATTCGCGAACTCGCTGATTTTTTTTGCCATTTCGCACAAATTCACAAATTTCGCCTATACTTACTCGCGACCGGGCACGGCCGCTAACATTGAATAAACACATAGCACCTAAGTGAGAGAGGCCACAGGAACGTTATGTAGCGAACTTTATTGGCAGCAGCTCGGGCATACAGAAGTGCAGGTAAGTTCAATCTTGAGTCCTTGACTTGGCCAGATGTGTTTCAGGAACCCCGGTTCCCTTCCTCAAAGACAACAAAGTCCTGCAATCACCATCTTGCTGCCATTGAGGAAGGGAACCGGGGTTCCTGAAACGCATCTGCTGCCAATAAAATTTGCTACATAACGTTCCTGTGGCCTCTCTCACTTAGGTGCTATGTGTTTATTGTGCCTGAATAAAACACCTGAAAGGACTACGGGCTCGTCTGAATTCTTTCTGTTACAATAGGGAGCTAATTTATTCTTCAGCTCTTCTTATTTTCTGTGTGGAGGTTGTGTTGGAATTTTATGCTACTGATTTTGAGCATCTATGATTAATCTTTCTTACCCAACAGAACCATTCTTGTTTATATATATACTTACCCAGGTTCTGAGGGACACAGGATTACCCCGTTTTGAATATTATTGGGGTTTTTTGGGGGGCAAATTTGAAATAGAGTGGGGCTGCCCACAACGTGCATACCCATGCCCTCAACCCCTCCCCCACAAAAATTACAGCCTTCCTACTCACCCTGGGAGGCATATGGGGCAGTAGCCCCCAATCTGCCCCCCAAGGGGTGGCTAAAGGTCCACTTGACACCAGGAATTTTTTGGGACAAATTTTAATCAGGGTAGGGGCTGCCCAAAAAGAGCATGCCAACGCCCCCACCTGAAACAATTACAGCCTTTATGCCCCCCTGTGGGGAATATGGGGGCAGTTGCTCCCAATCTGCCCCCCAGGGGGTAAAAAGCTCACTAGACGCCAATAATTACACTGTCTTTTTTAAAATGTGTGAAAAAACAGATTTTTTCAGCTAAAATTGAGGTTTGCAAAGGATTCTGGGTAAGGGAACATTGGGGGATCCACGCAAGCCATACCTCCTTGGAAGCCCCCGGGTGTCTACTTTTCAGAAATGTGTGATCTTGGTAGGTTTCCCTAGATGGCCGTTGAGCACGGGCCAAAAACCCAGGTGACCCCCTTGCAAAAGCAGGTGGTTTTGAGATAAGCAATTTTGATGTCGCCTCACTACGTTCTGGGCCCTTGCCTGTTGCGGGTACTTGCGCCTCCCACACAAGTGAGGCGCCATTTTTATCGGGAGACCTGGGGGAACGTTGGGTGGTAGGAAATTTGTGTGATCCCAGTGATGCCACACTTTCCCACACGAAAATGTGTAAAAAAGTGTTTTTGTTCCGCTAAAATTGCAGGTTGCAAGGGATTCTGGGTAAGAAAACGTTGGAGGATCCATGCAAGCCATACCTCCTTAGAAGTCCCCTGGTGTCTACTTTCCAGAAATGTGTGGGTTTTGTAGGTTTGCCTAGGTGCCGGCAGAGCTAGGGTTCACAAACTACAGCTAGGCTCTTTGCCAGAAAAGGGTCATTTTTTACGGTGAAATTGAGGTATGACCATGTTGCGTTTTGCACCGTTTCCTGTCACAGGCAGTATGCCGACTCACACAAGTGAGGTGCCATTTTTCCCGGAAGACATTGGGGAACGCAGGGTGGAAAAAAAATGTGTGGGTACACGCAGATTCCAGAACTTTTCACCACAGAAATGCGGAGAAAATGTTTTTTTTTGTGACAATTTGTTAGGTTTGCAAGGGATTCTGGGTAACAGAACCTGGTGAGAGGCAGTCAACTTACCCCATTGTGGATTCCCCTGGGTGTCTAGTTTTCATAAATGTATAGGTTTGCTAGGTTTCCTTAAGTGCAGGCAGAGCTAGGGTTAAAAAACTACAGCTAGGCAGTTTGCGTAAAAAGGGTCATTTTTCATTGCGAAATTGAGGTGTGACCACGTTGCGTTTTGCCCCATTTTCCTGTCGCAGCCTATAGGCCGACCCACACAAGTGAGTTACCATTTTTCTCAGAAGGTTTTGGGGAACACGGGGTGGGTGGAAATTTGTGGATCCACGCAGATTCCAGAACTTTCCCCGACAGAAATGTGGGGAAAATGTGTTTCTTTGGACAATTTTTTAGGTTTGCAAGGGATTCTGGGTAACAGAGCCTGGTGGGAGGCAGTCAAGTCACCCCATCCTGGATTTCCCTGGGTGTCTAGTTTTCAAAAATGTGTAGGTTTTATAGGTTTCCCTAGGTGCCGGCAGAGCTAGGGTACAAAAACTACAGCTATGCACTTTGCCAAAAAAAGGTCATTTTTCACTGCGATAATGAGGTGTGACCACGTTGCGTTTTGAGCCATTTACTGTCGCGGGCACTAGGTTAACCCACACAAGTGAGGTACCGTTATTCTCATAAGACTTTGGGGAATGCAGGGTGGGTAGAAGTCTGTGGATCCACACAGATTCCAAAACTTTCCACCACAGAAATGTTGGGAAAATGTGGCTTTCTTGACATTTTGTATGGTTTGCAAGAGATTCTGGGTAACAGAACATGGTGACCGGCAGTCAAATCACTCCATCCTGAATTTCCCTGGGTATCTAGTTTTAAAAAATGTATGGGTTTGCTAAGTTTCCCTAGGTGCTGGCAGAGCTAGGGTTAAAAAACAACAGCTACACACTTCGCAAAAAAGGGTACATTTTCATTGTGAAAATGTCTTGTGTTCACGTTGGATTTTAATCCCTTTCTGGTCATGGACACTATGCCTCCCCACACAGGTAAGATACCATTTTTATCGGTAGGCTTAGGGTAATTCAGATTTGTAAAGCAACTGTTATTACTATTGACTTTTGATGCATTTCTGCCTTCCAAATGAAAGACAATGTGTAAAAAAGAAGTCATTTTGAAAAATGACCAATAATTCTCATGCTAGTATGAGTATTCCCAATTTAGAAAATGTGCAAATATGTACTGTTTCTGAACTCTATAATTTGTACCCATTTCAGAAATACATAGGTGTCTTTCATACTGATTTTTCCATGCATACATTTTCGCACAATAATTGCTATATACCCAGTACATAATAAAAAGCGATTGCAAATTGCTACTCAGTTTTTGACTCTGGGTTCGTCTGCTTCTTGGTGAACCTACAAGTCCTATATATCCCCACAACTAGGAAGCTATAGCTGATGTAACAGTATATTGCTTTCAAAGAGCAGTTATAATTACAAGAAGTTACAGGTGAAAACGTTGACACAAAAGGCTGTTTTTTTCAACTAATTTTCAATTTTTCAAATATGTAACTGTTAGTTTCTATAAAGAAACGTTGATGGATCTACACAAATGACCCTTTTCTGAAATCAGACTTTTGTCTACTTCTCTTAAATGTATAGCTTTTCAGGATCCATTATTGCTTTCATAATCATTTTTACCATTAACTGGAAGGAGGTTGAAAGCACTAAAAAGAGCAAAAATAGGGTATGTCCCAGAAAAATGGCAAAAATGTGTAAAAAATGTTGGTTCTCTGACAAACAACTGTCATTCCCTAAAATCTGGGAAAATGGTGATTTCAGCCCAACAAACACTTTTTTGATAACATTTGCAGGGAAAACCCAGAGGTTTTCATTTGTAGCCCGTTTTTTCCATTTTTCTGAAAAAACAAAGATTTTACTGTATTTTGGCTAATTTCTGGGACCCCTCCAAGGGAATCCACAAACCCTGGGTACCTTTAAAATCCCCATGATGTTGGAAAAAAGGAGACAAAATTGGCATGGATACCTTATGTGGTCAAAAAGTTACAGGGGCCTATGCGTGCACTACCCCAAATAGCCAAAAAAAGGCTTAGCACAGGAGGGGAAAAGGCCTAGCAGCGAATGGGTTAAATGCTAATTTCTAACTATAACGTTTCTGAAAGTTATGTTTTTTTCAGTGAATATATAATATATATATATATATATATATATATATATATATATATATATATATATATATATATATACACACACACACACACACACACATATATATATATATATATATATATATATATATATATATATATATATATTTTATGAACAAACAGCTACACTATAAGAAATAAAATGCTTCAAAAGTTTCTAGTACACAAGAGAGAAGTTCACAAACTTGACCAAACCCATATGCATATCAGAATACAATACAACGGGCCCGATTCACAGAATGAACTTAAGACTCAATCCTAAACTTACTACTATTTTGGTATTCACAGAATGCACTTACTACTTTTGGCATTCACAGAATGAACTTTCTACTTTTGGTATTCACAGAAGTTAGGATTTTGTCTTAAGTTTGTCTTAAGACAAACTTAAGATAGACTTAAGACAGACTTAAGTTAGGATTTTGCCTTAACTTAAGACAAAATCCTAACTTCTGTGAATACCAAAAGTAGTAAATGCATTCTGTGAATGCCAAAAGTAGTAAGTGCATTCTGTGAATACCAAAATAGTAGTAAGTTTAGGATTGAGTCTTAAGTTCATTCTGTGAATCGGGCCCATCAATTCTAACAGTGATCAAAGAGCAGATATGCCAATTATCACAGAAATCATGTTGGTGGTTTGCAGATCACTGTGAGAAGCGACTGCACCATATATATTAGCAAATATAGCATATGAGGATTACTCAATCATACAACCATAAACTGGTGTGCAGATCACCACTGTATCCGTTTGCTCAGATGACTGGATATTGTAATCTGTGGTGTGCAGAAAGACGACAAAGAATGAAGTAAACAGAACAAAGCATCACCATGAATGCGGATCACTGTGACAAGTTACTCGATAATACACACCCACACAATGACTAGACTATGTAGCTCCCCAACACAGAATAAAGACAAATCCAAGATGGTGGCATGAACAACCCCTGGCCTAAGCGTGCAGCATGCAGCGTAACAGCTGTGACAAAAGATGGTGAGGAGTCAGTTACAGAGCGCGAGAATCCTTCTCGCACATGCCTCAGCATTCACGGAAACAATAGCATGTGTATGGACCCTGGTTTCAGGAAAACTCTGTCACCGGCAAATTGAAGTAAGAGTACAGTACCTTGTATCTTGCAAGAATAAGAGAGCGCAAACTGAACAAAATGCATGAGTGCACCATAAGTACAAGTCGGTTGCACAACCATAATAGAAGTGCTTGTAAGTGTTGAAAATACATTCACCTATACTTAGACTTGTGTAGTTAACATAGCAATATTATATAGAAGTGGGACTGACGCAGAAATGTGTGGAAAATATTTAGTCTTATTAGACGTGATTAATCATGATCCATGTTATGTAGCTGCTAATGGAGGAATGTCATGCTGCAAAGCATAGAAGGGAACAGGCCTCATGGCCAGGGCAGAGAGGATTGGAAATGTACACTTATACATGACATGGATTGCACTAATGTTATTTAGTAATTCTGTTTATTCGTTAGATTTATATTCTTTAGAAGTGTTTCTCATAATCAAAGAATAAAGTGTTAACATGTTATTTTAATTCACGAAAGGATTTGAAGAGAATAAAACCTCTACGAGAATGGTTGTAGGCCTGAAGAGATAAAAAGGTTTTTCTGATTTGCACGTGCTGGTACATGCCGAGTTGTGTCGAGAAATAAGTTGCAAACTTCTGTTAGAAGTCTATGAGAATTGGGATCCAAGTTGCGGATGTCTGGCTGCAGGTGCGAGGGGGGTTCCAATTAAAGTTAGATGAATAGAGCTCTGTTCGAGGAGACTGGTACAGACATGGAGGAGGGTTCAGGAATGTTTCGGGGGTATCAGCGCTGGAGAAGAAGCCTGGGAAGCAAGGTCAACGCTAAACACGAGGCCCAAAAGAAGATCATCATGGAAAAAGCCAGAACCGACACCCCGTGAGGGGCGTCTCTTGAGGGGCGTTTCAACTGTAATTGTGATTTTGTATTAGGGACAGCACCCCTGGGTGGAGAGAGAGCAGATGCCTGAGGACCTTTCAGAGAGCGGATGGGTAGGCAGAGAGGGGTCATGACTGGAGATCATAGGTTTTCACCTAAGACTAAGAGTGGGTGAACTTCTTAGGAAGTCATTCACAGCTGACACCTTTGATAGGTTGGGATTTTGTTAAGTAGGGATACCATCCAGTACAGAGTAGGGACAGCCTAACCTGATTCCTTCCTTCCTTTGTAAATGAGGGATAGATTGCAATTTGTGTCTATTCTTGCAACCCTGCTGATTCTGGAATTAGTTTTGGTGTTCTTCTTTGGTCGCCTAAGAGCTTTTAGAGAACATATGTATGTATTAGTGCCCATATATCTTTTGAATCTCGTTTTGAGATGCCTGTATTTGCAGTTATCATTGACTCTATAATAAACCTGTGAAACTTAGAAGCAGTATGTGGTTTTTCAGAGTCGAGCCTATTATTAGTCAAACTAACCTGGTATTGGATGCACTTTCTTTCCTCAATGACAGGCAATAAAGATTCAGTCGACCTGAACGGGGTTTAGATCTGGAGTGGTAAACTAGAGATCAAAAATCCCGCCCTCCCAGTTGGTAGCAGAGGATGGTTGCCTTCTTGAGGAAGGTGATCTAGGCCAGGTTAGATTACCCTAAGGCCCCTAGAGATCGATGATCAGAAGAACCGCCCGCCGAAGAGGGTGCTGACGGCGCGAGACAGAAAAGCAGCAGTATCGGTCGAGAGTGAGTATAAAGGGTCATGCGTGTTAGATTGCGGTGTTTTTGTGTTGTATCTATGTTGTAATGTTTTGCGGAGTTGAATGCCTGTAGAGTGACTGTGGAACAGGTTGTGAGCGCGCGCAACCGGTGCAAATCTTAAGTTCAGAAGAGAGCTTAAGTGGTTCGGGTGTATCGGACATCCAGAGTAATTGTCAACCAGTGTGAAGGGGGTCATGAGGTACCATTGATCGCCCGCAGGACCGTGATAGGGGGAACGTAAGAGTGAGTGTGTGAGTAACGGACGCTGGTCGGAAGTTACGGTGTGTAAGCAACCTATCAGAGAGACGATTGCCTGGAAAGGCATTTCGTCAGTTGTGGTGACAATTACAGATAAACTGTGGACGCACAGGCAAGAGAAGTGATCGCTTGGTCGGAAGTAATCACCTTTCAGTGTATGAATGGGACGCATGCGTGACCGGGAGACGAGCTGAGAAAGGAGGGGAACTGCTGCGAAGGGGAGACGAGTGACGTCAGAAAGTGCCGCGCTGGGATTGGCCGGCAAGGGTGAGACCGCGCTGTGATAGGCCAGCTATCAAAGCCGCGCTAGGATTGTCGGATTGTCACCAGGAAGTAAACAGAATAGCGAAGCAGGAAATTGTACATTTGATCATGAAGTGTTTTAAATGGTTAAGAGTGATGTTTAAGAGAGAGAGGCGGAGATCTTATGATGGGTAAGAGGCCCCGCCGGAGGGTACGCCGGCTAATTATATGGTGACAAATGTTGGGTTGCATACTATATTGTGGATTTCAAATTGGTGTAAGATTACGGAAAGGAATGAGGAACTGACGTTTCCAAAGTATCGGACGTTTAGATTAGAGGTATTACATCAGTTAAAAGCAGTTATGACCTCAATGAGACCTCTGCCTAGACCGACCCAGTTTGAAGCCCTTAATGCATGGATTAGGGCGGCGCACGATAGGAACCAGAACAGGCGTCAAGAAAGGGTGAAACGATCGGTAAGAGCAGTGCAGGATGCCAAATGGGATGCGGATGCTAAAAGATGGAGAGTGCATAACCTTGAAGTAAACAAACTGTACCCAGTGATAGAGGTGGCGGAAAACAGGAGCCCATTAGAGGAAGATGATGAGAGCGAGACAGAGGACAGCCTGATAAATAGGTTGCTAACAGATAGGCCACCCCCGTACAATAGAGAGACAGAAAATGCCGAGCCCAGCAGAGAAGGGGGGGCTGGCATAGGGGAGTATAGACCGCTTCCTAGCACAGATTGGGATCCCTCTGCAAGTAAAGAACTGCCTCAACCTAGTCCGGTGCAGAAGGTAGACGGAAGGTTTGTGGTACAAAAGGTGCCAGAAACGGAGCGTGCCACATCCTATGCACTACCAGACGCCCTGCAAGTACCTGTTACTATAGGTGCTATAGTATCGATTTATGACCCAGAGAGAGCCAGAGGGGAGGAACAGGTACGATTGGACAGGGAGAGAGCAGAAATGGCGAGGAGGAACGATACAATCAATTCCCCAAGACAGCTGCCAGGACCAAGAGATTGGAGCACCCCAGTACATACAGCAGTAGATCCCACAGGAGATCAGGGGGGCCCGAGATGGCCGGAGGATCTGAGGGGATCAGAGCCGAAATCCTTCCAGGAGCTAAGAGAGTACATGAAGGAATGGGATGCGGCAGTAGAGGCTCACAAGAGCCTGATAGCAGCAGAAGCTGAAAGGGAAAGCCAAGATAGCAGGATCCGGACTCACTGCGGGGCTGATGAAAGCAGTCCGGAGTGGGACGGGAAGGGTCAGGAAAGTAGAGGAGATACTTGTCGCACCAGGAGTGGAGGTAGACCAGTACTGGAAAACAGGAGCCCTGAGTGTGGGGGGGTGTCCCGCCCCGTTCACAGCGAAGGGGATAGGAGAACGCAGGAGTACAGGAACAGCTTTAAGTGCACCCACTATGCGTCTGGCAATAGTGGACAAAACGGGAGTTGCGAGAGGTCTCGCCAGGACCCCTGTGATCGCGGACATGAACGGAATCCCGGGGACATGGGGAGCCGAGAAGGAGCTTACCAAGTACTGAGTGACACTAGGCAACGAGGGAATAGCGACAGTGTGGAGAACAGCAGAGAATCCTATCATGGGGCTAGGGAAAACAGGCAGAATGGACAAAATGAAATTGGGGGAAACAGGGCAGTGTTTCACCACCCTCCAAGGGAAGATGGCCGAGCATGGGACCTAGAAAGATGGGAACAAGGGAGGACTCTCCTTAACACCCCTGAGCCTAGGCGTAGGACTCGGAGCTGGGATGGGAGAGATATCAATGAACACCCTAAGAAAGACATACTGCGAGCCGAGATAAAAGCAAAGAGACTTGATGTCGCCAGTTTAAAATCAGATCTGGATGACATGGTAGATGGTACTTTGCCTTTGGAGAGAATGGACATGTACGAGCAGGATGAAGTACTGTTCATGGCAAAGGACATCGCTCGGAAAGTGAGAGCAGCACATGAGAAATTAGTCGAACTGGCAGGAAAATACATGGTAGACTTGTCAAGGACCAAAGCATTACAGGGTAACCACAGGCTACATTATTCAGATCAGGACCTAGATGAGAGAAGAACAATAGGATTAAAAACACACATATGGGAATTGATCACTGGAATAAGGACATGGAGAGCGCTGGATAAATGGGAAGAAAGATGGTCCAAGAAAGGGACCGTCAGGAGAAGCATACTTGGGATGTCCCCAGAGGGAGGGCTGCAGAAGATAGAGGCATACCCTTTGCGTGAGGTTGCAAACGGGAGCTACGTGCATGTGCCCTGGAGTAGGGGGGACTTAGCTGCCTTTACCAATTCCTTTCCTAAATTGAGGGAGAATCCAGTGGAATGGTACAAGCAGGTAGAGAGGTTCGTAAAAATCTCCAAAGTACTCTGGGTTGACCTGAACACCCTGTTTGACATTGTGGTACCAGGAGACTTGTGGTCAGCATGTAAGGTTAGTGCTGAATGGCCCACAGCAGAACCAGAGAGAGATGCACGGACTAATGGACCGTCCGAGACAGTAATGACAAAATATGAGAGAGTGATGACTTGGCTGAAGGAAAAGGTGCCAATGCAGGACATAGATTGGGTCAAAATAGATCGAACTAGGCAGGAAACCAAGGAGACAGTTCATGAATATTATGAGAGATTGCTGAAGGCGTTTAAACAATATAGCGGGTTGGACGTGATGGATCCTAAAGACATAGGGCAGTTTGTGTCTAAATTTGTTTTGGGCTTAAGACCGGATATTTGTTTAATGATTCAGCAACACTTGATTTGTTGGCAAAATAAACCTTTGAATGAAATTCTGAGATATGCTAGGTACTGCAGTGATGAGATAGATTCAAAAGCCAAAAAGCTAAAGGAAAAACTGATGGTGGTACAGATGCAGTCAGCTGGTAAGGGTGGACAACAGCAACAGGGAACAGGGACAGTGGGCAGGAGACAGAATAACCAGAACAAAGGTAATGAGGAGAACTCCAACTCAAGACCTAGGGTAGACATTGCGACATTGAAAAAGACGACCCGGTGCCACCAATGTAACGAGGTGGGACATTGGAAACGCGAGTGTCCCTACAACGTTGAAATTGGAGAACTAGAGATAGAGGAGGAAGAGGTTCAAAACACTCCAGGAAAAGGGGCAACAGCATACCAAGGAAAGGTGGTCAAAGGGGGGACCCCAGCTCCACGAGCCCAGTTCCCTCAACCACCCAGAATAGGGACAGCGGGAAAGACCTATTGCGGCGTCCCGCAAGGATCCTCGCTGAGCCCTACTCTCTTCAATGTCTACATGAGCCCCCTCGCGGCCATCGCACGCCAACACAACCTCAACATAATCTCCTATGCCGACGACACCCAGCTGATCCTCTCCCTGACCAACGACCCCGCCGCCGCCAGAGCCAACCTGCACGAATGGATGAAAGAGGTAGCCGAGTGGATGACGACAAGCCGCCTGAAACTGAACTCAGATAAGACGGAGGTCCTCATCCTGGGCTCCTTGCCCTCCGCCTGGGACAACTCCTGGTGGCCCCCCGCCCTGGGCACCGCATCCAAACCGACGGACCACGCACGCAACCTGGGTTTCATCCTGGACTCCTCCCTCTCCATGACCAGGCAAGTCAACGCCGTCTCCTCGTCGTGCTTCAACATCCTGCGCATGCTGCGGAAGATCTTCTGGTGGATCCCCTCAGAGACCAGGAAGACCGTCACCCAGGCCCTCGTCACCAGCCGACTGGACTACGGCAACACACTCTACGCCGGAACCACCGCCAAGAACCAGAAGAGACTCCAACGCATCCAGAACGCCTCAGCCAGACTCATCCTCGACATCCCACGACACAGCCACATCTCCGGACACCTAAGAGACCTACACTGGCTCCCGGTCAACAAGAGAATCACCTTCCGCCTCCTTACCCACGCACACAAAGCTCTCCACGATCAAGGCCTGAGCTACCTCAACAACCGCATCAACTTCTACGCTCCCAAACGCCACCTCCGATCTGCCAGCCACGCCCTCGCCGCCGTCCCACGCATCCGCAGAGCCACCACAGGAGGAAGGTCCTTCTCCTACCTGGCCGCCAAGACCTGGAACTCCCTCTCCCGGCCGACCTGCGCCTGACCCAAGACCACCTCTCCTTCAGGAAGAAGCTCAAGACCTGGCTGTTCGAGCAGTAGCGGCACCCCCCCCCCAAGCGCCTCGAGACCCTACGGGTAGGTAGTGCGCTCTATAAATGTCTTTGATTGATTGATTGATTGACAGATGCCTCTTTTCGTAGGAGGAGAAGAGTGTTACTTCGTTGATCCCCTAACGGGACAGAGAGTGGAGAGAGAAGACTGTACCCTCGGGGCAGTCTTAGAGGTGGACCAAAGGGGACCATACGTGGAGGCCGAAGTGGCAGGGTGTCCCGCGACTTTCTTAGTAGACACAGGGGCCACTCGATCCACGATAAGATCAGCCGTAGTTCCAGGCCTGCCAATGTCAGGAGAAACGATTCAAGTGGTGGGGGTCGCAAACAGGAGAATAACAAGCCCATTGACCGAACCGGTGCTAGTAAAAATAGGGAAATACAGCGATGAGCATCAGTTTGTGGTTTGTGATTCTAGCCCTGTATGTCTATTGGGAAGGGATTTATTGTGCAAGTTAAATTGTACAATTTACTGCACACCGCAGGGAGTGGAGGTACTGACTAATGACAATGACGCTGACTTTAAGGTCGCAAACTCAAGAACGTGTGTGGAGCTGTATCCCACTTTGACAGTGGATGAGCTCCCTTGGGATCTAAGGGAGACCGTGACACCAGAAGTGTGGGATTTCACTGGGGAAGAGATTGGACTAGTCAAGGGAGTGGACCCAGTGAAAATCATAGTAAAACCGAATGCTGAGTTTCCGAGAACACCCCAATATAAATTGACCCCAGAAACGATTGCAGGTATAAAACCCGTGATCGAGTCCATGATTAAGCAGGGAATACTGAAAGAAATCATGGGTAGTCCGTGTAACTCCCCGATTATGGGTTTGCAGAAACCAAGTGGGAAATTCAGAATAGTGCAGGACCTTCGAAAAATCAATAACATAGTTGTTTCATGTTGTCCAGTGGTACCGAATCCATCAGTGATATTGTTTCAGATACCGTTCCAAGCCGAATGGTTCACAGTGATAGACCTTTGCCAGGCTTTCTTTTCGATCCCTTTAGACGAGGATAGCCACTTTCTTTTCGCTTTCAAGCTGGAAGGTCGCGTATTAACATGGTGTCGTATCCCACAGGGGTATACAGAGAGCCCATCGATTTTTAACCAGCTTTTGAAGAAAAATCTTGAAAGTCTAGTGCTGCCCCAGAATTCGGTTCTGGTCCAGTACATAGACGACCTACTTGTTGCGTCAGAAACGGAAGAAGCTTGTAAGGAGGACTCCATTGCTTTGCTAAATCACCTAGCTGCAAACAGGCACAAGGTGTCTCCGAGCAAATTGCAGTACTGCCTGACGGAAGTGCAGTATTTGGGGCACAGAATTGAAAAAGGAAAACGGAAGGTGTCACCAGACAGAATAGAGGCGATCATGAAAATGAACGCACCTAAAACACAGAGAGAGGTCAGAATGTTCCTAGGGATGGTGGGTTATTGCCGACAGTGGATAGCGAACTTTTCACTGAAAGCAAAACCCTTGCAAAAACTGACGCACAAGGAGGTGAGTGATCCGGTGCCATGGGACAAAGATTGTTTGATGGCGTTCCTGCAGCTGAGAGAGGATCTGTGTCGTGCTCCTGCTCTGGGAATGCCAGATTACGACAAAACATTCTTGCTTTACTGTTGTGAAAGAGAGGGTTGTGCTTTGTCAGTCCTGGTCCAAATCCATGGGAATGCCCGTAGACCAGTCGCCTATTTTTCGGCTACCTTAGACCCAGTAGCCGCAGCGTTGCCCGGATGTCTCAAATCCGTTGCTGCAACGGGTGTCAGCATTGAGAGGTGCGAAAATATAGTAATGGGACACCAGTTAGAGGTGTATGTGCCACATTCTGTTGAACTGTTGATGACCAGGACCAAAACACAGCATCTGACCAATAGCAGGCTCACGCGCTATGAGCAAGTCATTCTTGCTGCAGAGAACGTGACCCTCAAGAGATGCTCTGTTTTGAACCCTGCTACATTGATGCCACTCCCAAGTGACATTGAGGACGATGTATGTACAGATCACGATTGCCTTGATGTGACTGAACTATGCACCAAACCGAGACCCGACATCGTGGATGAGCCACTGACTGACCCTGATGAAGTTTTCTTTGTTAATGGCTCATGTGTAAGAGACGATGTTGGTCAATTGAGAGCAGCTTATGCTGTTTGTACAATTACTGGAGTTGTGGAAGCCGCATGCCTGGAAGGAGTACACTCCGCTCAGGTAGCTGAAATTGTTGCATTGACGCGTGCCTGCCTGGCAAGCAACCAAATTCGAGTCACCATATACACCGATAGCCAATATGGTTTCGGGGTAGTTCATGATTACGGGCAATTGTGGTCTCAAAGGGGTTATATGACCTCTTCAGGTTCACCCATTCGAAATGGGGAGTTTGTACGCTTATTGTTGGAAGCCTTGCAATGTCCGGCAGCTATTGCCGTTGTGAAATGTACAGCTCATACCAGAAACACCGACTTTGTGTCACAGGGCAATAGATATGCCGACGAAGTTGCACGATATTGTGCCGAACAAGGGTACTCTTTCACGGAGGTGGAAGTGGGTGGAATAAATGTAAGGACTGAATTAGCTATGGTATTGGAAACCGTAGATACTTGGGACGAGTTAAAATGTATACAAGAAAATGCACCAGATTTTGAGAAAAGAACATGGGAAACTGCAGGATGTGTGATGGGCGAAACAAACTTTTGGGTTTCAGCAGATGGAAGGGCAGTGTTGCCAAATGAGTTGGTGAGCCCAATGGCAAGACAAATACATGGTCCAGTACACCTAGGGATAGACGCTATGTTGAGGGTATTCAGACAAACGTGGTACAACCCCAAGTTTAGAGTAGCAGCAGAAGCAGTGTGCCAGCGTTGTGTGACCTGTCAGCAGCTGAACATAGGAAAAAGAACACCAGTTGCATTGAGTCACATAGGGAGGTCTGGGGGTCCGTTCAATCGGATGCAACTGGACTTCATTGAAATGCCAAGATGCAATCGCCTTCGATACGTCCTGGTGGTTGTTTGCATATTTTCCAGATGGGTCGAGGCATACCCTACACGCAGGTGTGACACCCTCACAGTAGCCAAGTTATTGCTTAGGGAACTCATCCCGCGCTTCGGGGTACCGGCCTCTTTGGAATCAGATAGGGGAACACATTTTAACAGCGAACTTGTGAAGATGATTTGTGCAGCCCTGAACATAGACCAGAAATTGCATTGTAGCTATCGACCAGAAGCTTCGGGAACTGTGGAGCAGATAAATGGCACCATAAAGTCCCGAATTGCCAAAATGTGTTCATCAACGTCTCTGAGTTGGCCTGATGCCCTGCCACTAGTTCTTATGAGCATCCGTAGTACCCCAGACAGAAGAACGGGACTATCACCACACGAGGTGTTAATGGGGAGGGCAATGAGATTGCCATCAGTACCAACTGCAGCATTGTTGAATATCACAGATGATATGATCCTGGACTATTGTAAGGGTCTGTCTGATGCCATTCATTCTGTGTCCCTTCAGGTGCAGGCTGCCGAGGTCCCGTCATGCCAGGACTTGTGTCATGACCTGTGCCCTGGAGACTGGGTACTGGTCAAAAAGCACGTCAGAAGAAGCTGCCTAGATGTCCGGTGGCGTGGGCCCTATCAGATCATCCTAACATCGAATACTGTCGTGAAAGTGGGAGGACTGCCCAACTGGATCCACGCGTCCCATACGCGGAGAGTTCCAGCACCTCTGGAAGAAACAGCTCCTCTCTCGGATGTAAGTCCAGCTGTGGACAGAGAAGCCATAGAGGGGGCCAGCCAAGCTGTAGAGGTGCCAGAAGAAGCTGGGAGCGTGTCTGACCAGGTCGAGGACGGTCAGTACAACAGTGAAACCGACGACGCTACTGAAGGAGGAAGTAGCTGGGAGTATGAATCAGACGCTGGCCAAGCTGAAAGCGAGCACGAGCAAAGCAGAAGGTCAAGGAGCAGGAGGGCAAGGCGTGGAGAGGCCAGCTGGCCGCATAGGAGAAGGTCAAGCCTGAGGTCAACTCCAGAGAGACCCCTTGCTCCAATATCCGAAGACTCAGACCTGGACGAAGGCGCTCTGGGCTCTGAAGCAACAGATCCAAGAAGGTCAAGGAGAGTACGTGTGCCTAACAGAAGATACGCCACTCCTGAGTGGACATACCTGGGGACAGATGTCTTGGGAACGAGTTACAGGGAGAATAAGGGCGGTGATAGTGACCAGCACTGAACCCATCATCACAGTAGAAGTACAGCTGTTGGTGCCTCGAGTCGAAACAGAAGGGTCACTAACGTACAAAATCCCCAACCCTCCCTACCTAAGCAAGTTAAAGCACATGTTCTTCACCGAATTACAATTCCCCGACTTCGGAACAACGATAACAAGTCATGAAGAGCACATTCTTCGTTTGGAAATATTGAACTACGCTATCCAAGCCGCTGGTTCAAGCCTCATTGTAGATGCTTAAAGACTTTTTAAATAAACGAGAGTGAGAAGATAACCTAGCGCCTAGTGGAAGGAGAGAAACTTAGGGACTTTTCCTTTAAGTTGACGGAGAAGGGCTAGGGTTGTCTGTGTTAAAATTCAAAAAGACTTTGCAAAAAGGGATTGCCAGCTCCCGATTGTGTGGTTCTAAAGACTGAAGGATCAAGAGAGACTGTAAAGGAACTCAAAGAGAAAGAACTTTGTGTTGAAAAGGAGAAAGGAATCATACTGTCTGAAGAACATGGAGGCCGGTAGTCCGAACCGCAGAGCTAAATGTATTATAGGCACACTAATAGTGGGAGTGATACTTCTTATAGCTTTAGTAGTTACTGTATCATATGTGATGGGACACGAGAGTGAGGCAAGGGTACCAGACGCAAAATCTGTAGTGACACCAAAACCCACTGCTGCTGGTAAGAAAGGGGAAACCATACAGGAGAAAGCGTTATTAGCAGCAGAAACCCGCAGGTTACATATGGATGAGTCCCAGGGCGACTATAGGTCAAATGCTTATGCCAAACTATTATATGAGTATGTAGATGCCATGGAGGTCAAGGACTGTTATGTGTGTATGCAACTGCCTGCGTCTGTGGATGAAGGCATTAGATATCATCACCTTCCACTGACTTATGGCATTACATGTAGCTTATTGCTTAGCATATTTTACGGACGAGATAGTTTTGAATACTACTTTTCTAATTATGATTCAGTGTTACCAGAAGTCCCAAATTACAAACAAATGAATAAATGGGACTACTATAAGAGTGAAGACAGATTGGCAAAGTTCTTCATTCCTTGGGATACTTTAGATACTTCACATGCTCGCAGAAATAACCTGACTTGCAAAGTGTCAGAAGTCGAGAAGAAGTTTATAGGGCAAGTGGATGATCGTTATAGGAGGCAAAAGATTCTGAAAAAATCAGGACAGTGGAAGACAGATTGGACCGAGGAGGAGAAAGCACACAAAAGGAAGGGTAGTAGTGGTCCAATAGCTTTGGATCGAACACAGAAAGGGAAGTTATGCCTTCACAGAAGCCAAACGTACTACGAAAATGTATTCGTAGGGGAGGTCAGTTGTGAACATGCTTTTAGATTAGAATATTACACAAAGGACTTTTTGAAAGAAATGCAAGTGATTCCAAAAGTATATTTTGTATGTGGAAGAAATGCCTACGTGAGACTACCTGATAACTGGTACGGATCATGTTATTTGGCAATTGTCTTCCCCAAAATATACCATGCCTAAGACTTAGATATCATAGAGGGCAAGGTCTCAACAAGAGGGAGAAGAGACCTAGGGGATGCAGAAATAGTTGGAGATGTATTTGGCGCTGCATTTCCTCTTTTAGGACTGATCCTCAATGATGTCAAAATTAGGAGACTGGCAACAGTCGTAGACAGATTGTCTGCCAGTACTGCTAGATCCTTAATGCTGGTGGAAGGAGAGATGCAGTCGATAAGGGCCATGGTGCTTCAGAACCGTCTTGCGTTAGACGTTCTGCTAGCCAAAGAGGGCGGAGTCTGTAAGGCTTTGAAGGTCCAGGAATGCTGCACTTACATTCCAGACAATTCAAAACCTCTTGAGAAAGTCATTATGAACATAACTAACATTCACAAAGAGATCGAAGACCTAACTAAAGTAAATGTTTGGGAAAAAGTGGGTCATGGAATGGGTGAAGTTGGAGGTTGGTTCGCCAACATAGGGAAGAGCTTTGCATGGTACATACTGAAGCCTATCATCATAATAGTGATCTGTGTGATCATATTGTGGGGATTGGTGAGGTCGTACCAATGGTACAGATCAAATAGGTTGGAGAGATCCAGGAGAGAACAGGAACGGAGATTGCAGGACAATCAGTACAGGAGTCTGAGGGCTCTAGAAATACTGAAACGAGGGGGGATTGCAATTAGTTCAGTTTAAATTTTGATGATGACCACGAGAGGTCATCAAAGGGGAGAACTGAGAGAGCGCAAACTGAACAAAATGCATGAGTGCACCATAAGTACAAGTCGGTTGCACAACCATAATAGAAGTGCTTGTAAGTGTTAAAAATACATTCACCTATACTTAGACTTGTGTAGTTAACATAGAAATAGTATATAGAAGTGGGACTGACGCAGAAATGTGTGGAAAATATTTAGTCTTATTAGACGTGATTAATCATGATCCATGTTATGTAGCTGCTAATGGAGGAATGTCATGCTGCAAAGCATAGAAGGGAACAGGCCTCATGGCCAGGGCAGAGAGGATTGGAAATGTACACTTATACATGACATGGATTGCACTAATGTTATTTAGTAATTCTGTTTATTCGTTAGATTTATATTCTATAGAAGTGTTTCTCATAATCAAAGAATAAAGTGTTAACATGTTATTTTAATTCACGAAAGGATTTGAAGAGAATAAAACCTCTGCGAGAATGGTTGTAGGCCTGAAGAGATAAAAAGGTTTTTCTGATTTGCACGTGCTTGTACATGCCGAGTTGTGTCGAGAAATAAGTTGCAAACTTCTGTTAGAAGTCTATGAGAATTGGGATCCAAGTTGCGGATGTCTGGCTGCAGGTGCGAGGGGGGTTCCAATTAAAGTTAGATGAATAGAGCTCTGTTCGAGGAGACTGGTACAGACATGGAGGAGGGTTCAGGAATGTTTCGGGGGTATCAGCGCTGGAGAAGAAGCCTGGGAAGCAAGGTCAACGCTAAACACGAGGCCCAAAAGAAGATCATCATGGAAAAAGCCAGAACCGACACCACGTGAGGGGCGTCTCTTGAGGGGCGTTTCAACTGTAATTGTGATTTTGTATTAGGGACAGCACCCCTGGGTGGAGAGAGAGCAGATGCCTGAGGACCTTTCAGAGAGCGGATGGGTAGGCAGAGAGGGGTCATGACTGGAGATCATAGGTTTTCACCTAAGACTAAGCGTGGGTGAACTTCTTAGGAAGTCATTCACAGCTGACACCTTTGATAGGTTGGGATTTTGTTAAGTAGGGATACCATCCAGTACAGAGTAGGGACAGCCTAACCTGATTCCTTCCTTCCTTTGTAAATGACGGATAGATTGCAATTTGTGTCTATTCTTGCAACCCTGCTGATTCTGGAATTAGTTTTGGTGTTCTTCTTTGGTCGCCTAAGAGCTTTTAGAGAACATATGTATGTATTAGTGCCCATATATCTTTTGAATCTCGTTTTGAGATGCCTGTATTTGCAGTTATCATTGACTCTATAATAAACCTTAGAAACTTAGAAGTAGTAGGTGGTTTTTCAGAGTCGAGCCCATTATTAGTCAAACTAACCTGGTATTGGATGCACTTTCTTTCCTCAATGACAGGCAATAAAGATTCAGTCGACCTGAACGGGGTTTAGATCTGGAGTGGTAAACTAGAGATCAAAAATCCCGCCCTCCCAAGAATAACAGCTGAATGCCGTGATTACATGAAATGCTTCTGCCACGGCGCTCATGTCAACACTTGGTAGACAGTTGGTGCTTCAAGCAGGCAGAGTGTTTCTGGCTGGAGTAAAGGAGTTAATAAAACCAACCAGCATTGTACTTCATCAGTGTACGTGCACTTCTTCATCACCACAGTCTCCACGAATTTACTAGGCGGAAGAAGTCACACCAACAGGAGCTGTGACACCTTCAGCCCAGCAAAGTTCAGCTCAGACTGCTTGCATAGCACTTAACTACCTGACATGAACACAAGGAGTATCTGTCAGGTTGACCTATCCTCAGTCTGACAGACACTCGTTATGTTGAGAAAAAGGTGGGGGAGCATGGCCCCTCCGCCCAAAGGACTAGTCACTGCTACTTTATTGGGAGATTCACGCAAATAGTGCCATCAGTGGTAAAGAAAATAATCGCCTTCACTCTGCTGATGTAAGCAAATAAACATTAGGAGTCATTAGCAGTCAACACTGATGCTACTCAAGCATTAAAGAACCAGGAGCTGTGTGTGCTTCAGCTGCAGTGGCTCAAGGCTGTGTGGGCCTAGGGCGAAGTGCAGAAATATAAGTAGCATATCTGGTGGTGGCTGGAAGGTCAAGTGCAGATGTGCAAATCTAGCCCTGTCAGCAGGAGCTGTTTGGGTGGGCAATGCTGCAGCAGAAAAAGTAGGTGATGCTTGTACTGCAGGCACACGAGGCAAAGTGCAGCCAGAAGCAGTATGTAAAGGAAGAGGTCAGTGGTCCCTGCCAGGTACTGGACCACAAGATGCGAGACCAAAGCACTGGCAGGTGTGGGTGTGGCAAAAAAAAGCGAGATAGGGGAGAAAGGGTCATACACAGAGACAGGAAGAGATCAGATATGTACTCCCTTGAAATGCTAAAAGAGAAATTAACCAAATTAAGAAAGAAAAATAGTCCCATCATGACAGTGGTGGAAGGGTACACCTCATCCAACTATTAGCAATAGTAAAGAAGAAATATGTCACAGGTCTGTACAAACAAAAGCAAAGGGAGGAAAGACATTCACTAAAGAGCAGGGTGCTGAGATAGGCAAGAAAGTCCTTCAATCATGCATGAGGGACTGGATTAAAGTAACTCTATGCAATGCTGCCTGAGACAATGTAAAGTCTTTCAGCAGACCCCAGCTGTTTGTTGAAAATCATACTGGTCTACGTTTACAGATAATATAAACAGCTGAACAGTTTTACACCAAATCACAAAAAAGCTAGGTTTCTGAGTAAAGTTCTAGCTTTTTGCCAGATTTAGTGTAATTCTGTGCAGCCCAATTTCTGAATCTGCAACAAAAGATTCCTATGGGAATTTACATGAAAAATCAACATTTAGGGCCCCCCTTTTCTCGGCCCCCTCTTGATGGATCACCCAAACTTTTTGGTAAAGGCGGTGAGTTGGATGAACTTTGTGTTTGGAAAGGTTTGTTCAAACTTGAAAGAAGTTATAAGCAAACCAAACAATTATCTTCCTATGGAAACTTGGGTCTAGCTGTAACTACAGAGTGGCAACCACATGCTTTAGTAAATGACCATTGAGATGGTAATTCAAGCATGACACCAAAGGGTTAAACTGTAAGGCCATGTAAGAGTTTTTCTTTACAAATTTGAGAAATAATAGATTATTCAAGGGGCTACAAATAGTTAAAGAGCGAGATGTCTGCATAAGTAGAGAAACCTCTTTCTACATCTGTTAACTCAGCCTACCCATCTTCTAAAATCATTATACAGCTCCCCAGTTTTAAAATAGTAACATTTTGGTACACGAATGTGAAAATGAATATAATAGATTTCTTCTTGTCAGGTAGGTGCACCAATCTCTAGGTAGATGTACCATTCTGGAGCAAACCCAGATTAACTCACTTTAGTAAATCTGGATTTGTTTAAAAATACAATGGAGGATGCATGGAAATGCCAATGCTCCACCCATGGAATGCTTCCCTGATGTCGTGTAAAGAAAAGTAATGCAAAGCGTTGTGTTACTTTGGGAGTGAAAAGTGACTTGTGTTAAACAAGAACAACTCAAGTGCCTAGAAATAAATAATTAATCGTATTTGGGCGTCTAGGAACTACCTTTGCTCTATGGCTGTTTTGCTTTAATTTATTCAGAAGGTTCACTTTATATTTATTGCTACAGGGTAATCCTGCTAATTTTAAAGATTCACGTTTGTAATGTTTTGGAAAATTGCTGATTTGCACCTTGGAAGTGGATACGACAAAAGTTGATACGTTAGTAATACTATTTTTGGCCAACATTTCTTCTGTATGTTTAGGTCTGTCTGCTAATTTAGTTAATAACTGGCAGAAAAATTGCTTCTGCTGTTTGTTGATGCATTTCTCCAGCAGAAAGATCCTGTTGATGAGATCCAAGGTAATATGTTATAGTTGAAACAGTAATGTCATATACCACGTGGTACAAATGTTGACACTCCTATTGATAATTTGGAGATAGTTGTAATGGTGAAAATGCAAACATATCTGTGACCTTATCACCACAGAAATGTTTACTAATCTTTAACCTGATTACTGGACATGGATGACACTCTGCACTAATAATGACCTATATAAATGGCCCCTTTTATCTACGAAATGTTGTGCATTGTGGTTCTTGATTCACTCATCACCCCATGCACAGCCTTGAGCTGGGCCAAGCTACCAAAATAAGATGCTACAAGAGCAAGTAGCTTCACTCTGTTGGAGATTCTGGTGCCTTGGAGTGACAGACACCCATTTTATGCTTCTTTGACCTGTTACAGACCAAATATGTATCCTTGTACTTTGCTATTGACCCCTACTCAATGTTCTTTCCCACTTAAAGCAAAGGGCAACTATTCACATTCACCTTGCACTGTACAAAAAACTCGGGGGCATATTTACAAGCTGTGTATGCTGCAGGAATGACACTTTTAGTGATGTTCCTGTTGCGTATATGGCTTTGTCATATCTACAAGATATGGCTTTTTTTTAAACTTGTAAATATGGAGTAAGGAGAGACAGTGCAAATGTCTTGCCATGTTCTGCCTGAAATAGTTGTTCCATGGGTGTTGCAATAGGTGTTCCCATTCAGCACCTAAGGAATTTGAAGCTGCCCCAGATTTTTAACATCAGATGACCCTGGGGCCGTGTCCAAACCTTGTTTCTTCCTAGAGCAGGCGTAACGAGGATAAATGCTTAAATTTCCTCTTACAATATGTGCTGCGTTCTGTAGCACACATAGAAAGAGGAAAATGCCTCTTGTGATTGCTTTTGCACCAGAATATGTCTTTTCCGCCACAAAAACAGTTGTGCCAACAAAACAGACACCCTTGCACCATGGTGCACGGGTGCCTAAATTGGCGCACTGCTTTAAAATGTGTGCCAGTGCTTGCTGAAAGGACAGGAATGCACTGTATCTTGTAAATAAGGTGCATTACAGTTGTTGACGTAGGGCGGCAGAGCAAAATTATTTGCAGCGCTGTCCTATGCCAATTCCTTGTAAATATGCCCCTCACTTTGTGTTAGATTTATGTTCCTGAACTAGAGCCCTGAAATCCACAAGGTAATATTTATGATGTACTCTCAAACAACAATGCCCACTGAACAATCTAGCTGGTCTAACTAACAAGGAAACATAAGGAAACACAATTTCAAACCCCCTGTTTTCCTCATTGTCTGACTTTCCAGACTTCCATTTTAAAACCACAACAATCTCCCCTATTTGGAATCAATCTCAATTTCTTCTTTTCATAAATAGAAGACATATTACTCCGCATAACAACTAATATGCTCTCTATTAAAGCCATATCTAATAATGCAGTTTTGAATTATCCAGGCTGTATAGGCTGCATTTTATTTTCCATCCCATTTTAATACTGTTCTGTTATTACCAGAGAAGGCTTATATTTGTACTTTGCAAACTGAAGAGTACATGTTGGCAATTCATCCTGCTTTTGATAGCTAATCATTCAAGTCAGTACACGGTGCCAACAACTGGGCAATCTGAATGCAAATTAAATCAATACAATATCTTGGAGGAATGTGCCCTTGGAAAGAGAACACATTCAGCAACTGCTCAGCGCCTTCTTTTGATAAATTCTGAACGGGTCTCATTATTTGAAAGAGATAATACTTCGGCAAGCTGCTAAACAAATGTATGATATAAAAATTAATCTGTTTTGATAGTGCATTAAAATGCAAAAGCACAAGTTGTATTTTAATGAACAAGGATGAAGCACTAATGACATGTATAATATAATTTGCCTTTTCAATTGATAGACCCTGTGGGACTTTCTCTTCATCACAGTTGTTTACGTTTTTTAAAGCTTGTTCTGCACAACAGGTAAAACTGTAACCCTTAACAAATGTATGACGTTACAACACATACTTTTACAACACATACCTTTACAACGCATTTTTTGCAACGCAACATCCATTACAACGCAATCCATTACATCGCATACTACCTTTACAAGGCATACCATTACAACACTTACCATTACATTGCATGTATGGTAAGTATTGGATAGTGTAGGGATAAAAATTACTATTGTAACTCCAGGGGGTGCAACAGTAGGGTAAGTGTTGGATAGTGTAGGGGTAAAAATTACTATTCTAACTCCAGGGGGTGCAACAGTAGGGTAAGTGTTGGATAGTGTAGGGGTAAAAATTACTATTCTAGCTCCAGGGGGTGCAACAGTAGGGTAAGTGTTGGATAGTGTAAGGGTACTATGCGTTGTGATGGTATGTGTTGTAATGGTATGCGTTGTAATGACTGCATTGTAATGACATGTGTTGTAGTGTCAGGCCTTGCAATGGTTGCATTGTAATGTCATACGATGTAATGGATGTTGCGTTGTAAACGTTTTGTTGTAATGGTAGTGCGTTGTAAAAGTTGCATTGTAAAGGTTGTTTCTCCCCTTAACACAAGTGGTTTTATAACACAGGCTGGTGTTGAGATTAGGAAACTGTCTGAATTAAAACTGAGCAATAACTACTATAAAGCTCTATGGCAGCCTACTCTGTTATCTAGTTAGGTAAAGGCTATAACAATCAAGCAGGGTTGTGCAGTCACCTGGAACCAGATTAACAAAACCCTTGCATTAACAGTGCGTCATGCAAGGCAGCACAAGGCAACACAAGGACTTCAGTGAGTTTTACAAAGCCATGCAAAGCCGCTTTGCATGGCAGCACATGTAGAAAGAGGAAAATGCCTCTGAGGATAGTGTTTGTGCAGGAATGTCCTTCACGCTGCACAAAAATATTCTTCCTGTAACACAGGCACCCTTGCACCATTGGCAATGGTGCTGGCATTGGTACTAGGCTTCATTCAATGCCCCAGCGCCGAGAGAGAGCAGGAATGTGCCATTTCTTACTGGATATGACACATTCAAGCTCTATACCTGTCAAGCAGAGCAGCAAGTTGTCTTGTGTTGCATGACTTCTTAGAAAATCTGCCCCCAGGTTTGTTAGGGCAGGCGTTTAGTGCATTAATTTCACAATATCTGCAAAAGAGTACATCACCTATAAAAGGGAAGTCTGAGTTTGCATTCAGGAGATAGTGTGGTGATCTTGGGTTCATTACATCATAACTCTATCACATTGGAATCTAGAATGTCATGTGTGGATTTCTACTTAAGTGATTCTATGTGAAACAGTTACTCTGGGACTGCTGCAGCTGTGGCTAATAAATACACGTCTTGAAGTATTTCTGTCTGCAGACATTTACTACATTATACTTCACTACAATTTGGCAGCAATTTAGTCACAGCAAAGGATCCACGCATCAAGGCGGCCCTGCCTTCAACTAAAGAAGTGAGAAGGATAAATTCTCATGAGGAGTATATTTCCAGCAGAAGGAAAATAAACAGGCTTCTAGGTCTCTGAGTTCTAATGAGAAAATGTTCTCAGTCATGGAAAAGGAACTTTTGAGTTGTTGTTGGGCAGTTGAAAGATTGAAATGCTTTGTTTGGGGGAGAAAATTTGTGCTGGAGACTGACCACAAACCTTTAGTCAGTATTTTGTGTGGTACAACTATCAAGGACCACACTCCAAGAATAGCAAGATTGAGCTCTAAACTTCTAAACTCCTACAGTACAATTTCACAGGTGGTAAAAACATAAGAGCGGATTACTTATCTCTTTCAACTTTGAGTTTTACCGAATACCTGAAAATTGCGAAGAAAATGATGAAGAATGTTTGATTGCAAGTGTTGATATCTGTCATGACACTACTTTCAGTGAAGATGAATGGTTTTCTGAATCCTTGAAAGATATGGAATTGAAAAATGTTAGGAAGTATGTTATGTCTGGTTGGTTTAAAGAAAAAATACTACCTCAAAATGTACAACCTTATTTTAAAGTAGGAGATGAGTTATCAATTGAAGAAAAGGGGATGCTGGTACAGGGAGACAAATTCATTCCACCTGTCTCTTTGAGGGAAAGAATTATTATGTATGGTCATGAGGGACATCTGGGTCAAACCATAACTAAAAGGAAAATCAGAGATAATTATTGGTGGCCGGTATGGATTCTGCCATTATAGCCAGTGCTCGGGGATGCGTTGTCTGTGCCACTAGTAACAAAGGTCTTAAAACCGAAGCAGTTCCTTTACAGCCCATTGAATTACCAAACACTATTTGTTCCAGGGCTTGCCATAGCTTATATTGGTCCTTTTGGTATCCTTCCACAGAAGATAAGATTTGCCATTGTAGTTGTTGATTACTACAGCACATGGTGGGGGGTAAAGTTTGTAGAAGAACCTAATACTCTTAGTGTTAGCAAGGCTTTCCTAATAAATTGTCTCGGACAATGGTGACAACAATGCTTTCAAATACAAGTGTGTTGCATTATATCACCCACAGGCCAATGGTCTTGTAGAAAAAATGAATCGCACATTAGTTGAGTGTATTCAGTGGGCCATTCAGAACAAGTTTGATATTTGTAAATCCGTTGAAGAAATGTTATGGTCACATAGATGTTGCCCTAATGTTGTTTCAGGCATTTCACCATTTGAAGTATTGCGAGGACGGCCACCTGCTTCTAGTTCATGTCCTGCCTGGTTAATAGAGTGTCAGCATAAAAGTGATCACATGTTAAATATTGACAAAGTTGTAAGACCCAAAGTGGAAGAGTTCCAAGGTAAAAAGAAAAATCATTATGACACTCTCTGCAGAGTTAAACTCGTAAAAAACAAACTACGTGTAGGAGACTGGGTGTGTGTCAAAGATCCCAATCATGTTCCTAAAGGAATGTCGAAATTTAAACCTCCTGTCAGAATTGAGGTTGTGACCAGGAATGCAGTGAGAACTAGCAGAAATGAATGGCAGAGTAAGGGAAGGGTGGTGAAGGTGCATACTCATGATATTCCTCCACATGATCCTAGTTTTTCATCCAAGTCGTCTTTTCATTCTCATGTTGTTCCTCCTTCATCCTCCTCTTTTGATATTCATGTCACTGAAACAAAGTGTTCTACTCAATTCAATTCAATTTAAAGAATCTTTATTCGGTGATTAAAAAACACCATAAAAGCACATTTATATTTACACAATAAAAAAGCATTAAACATTTCAGAATTCTTTGTACAATATATTAACAGACATAGCTGCAGCGGTATGACCATATTTAACATTAAAAAGAGAGAATAAAAAATTTCAATCTACATCTCTAGTGAGCCTTAGTCTTAGGGCAACTTTAATAAAATTCATGATACTACACAGTGTCAAAGGGTCCTCGGCTTTCTGTAAGAAGACTAATGCCTCCCTAGCGTGGGCCAGATTAGCTTTTTTCAAGATATTCACAAGGTATTTACGCCGGGGCATAGAGTAGAGGGGGCAAAGTAAGACCAGATGAAGGGAATCCTGCGGAGACCTATTGTCGCAGCTGCAGGGCCCCTTCTGGTCTATTGTTGTGACAAACCCCGCTGGTGATGCCAACATGAATGGGAGTAAGTTTAGTCTAAATCGGCACATCAGGAACCTATCCTGGGCATTGTGCATGAGAAACAGGTACGGCTCCATACATAGTGTTCTACTCATCCAGAACCTAAACGTAGAAGTAGTAGACGGAATATTGTCAGACCTATAAGGTTTTGCAATTGATGTTCATTTTTAGAATATTTCTAACCACATTATGTAATTTTTGTATTGATGTTATGTTAATTTAGCACTGTAAATATATGTATTCATGTCATGCTAATTTATTACTGTTTGTCCTATATTCTTCTATTTAAAAGAAGGAAGATATTGTGGTGATCTTGGGTTCATTACATCATAACTCTAAGTCATTGGAATCAAGAATGTCATGTGTTGATTTCTAGTTAAGTGATTCTATGTGAAACAGTTATTCTTGGACTGCTGCAGCTGTGGCTAATAAATACACGTCTTGAAGTATTTCTGTCTGCTGCCATTTTCTACATTATACTTAACTACAGATAGCTATAAACTGTCAACATGTAGCTTTTATTAATAGAATAGCAAGCACAGAAAGATCTCTGAAAAAATTAGCTATGCATGCAAGAAAGGGTGCAAAGCTCAGCAGAACACATCTGCAAAAGATATATAATTGCTGCATCAGATGTACTACACTATAGGCACTGATTGCCATTTACCTGGTGCTGACACACATTCCCCATAAAAGACACAGTCAACTCCTCTCTTCTTTCACCAAACAATGGCTAGGTATCCTATTTTTAACTGCTATGAATGTGTTCCTAGAAGGCAGTGTGACCTGGCGACATTTGGTCATTACCATGTCTGAACTACTTGAAATTGTGTCTTTTACTGGGTTACATCTGCTTCTGTCGCTGAAGGTGACCAGTATTTGTGCAAGAGGGATAGTTGACATTAAGGAAACCTTACTTTCTGATTGAATCATTCAGGGCTGTAGCCTCCTTCTTCACCTGTTATAATAATTCATTCACGGAGCTCCTTATCTCCTTTTGAGGCTGTCAACATTCAGCATATTCACCCTAAATTATTTAATGATGGTTTCTCTCTGACCCCCTACTGTCTACCATGAGTGTCCTCACATAACATCAACGGGAACCATGAGCAATGCTTCTCAACTCCAAATCATCTGGAACAGTGTGAAACAGAAGAATCCCTGAGATTCAGTCTCTCTGATACGGAAACAAGAAGGGGTGTTGGCCCTCCCTAACTTGAGAGACTATTATTTTGCGAATTTTGCACATTGTAGCTATAGGTTTTTTATGTCCCCAGGAGTTAATTTAAATAGATTTTTCAAAAATGGAAGATTATTGATTTCCTTTGCCTCACAAGCGCTCCTAAAAATTTTAGATATAAGACTTAACAGTGGCCTTTAAAGCGTAAAGAACAAATGTTTAAATATTATGATATCCCTGTCATTAATAGAAATACTTTTCTTGCAGACATCTCTATTGGGGATTGACCCCTTTCAGAGAAAATATTTGTTTCTAGGGGGGACAGCAATGGATGTCACATGATCATGTTTTTTTTTATCTGAAAGCCTTGCATTTTTGAGAGAAGTTCAACCAACCATTAGACAATTTAAAGACATGATACAATGATCCTTTAACAATATCAGACATTGTTTAAGGGATTAAGATCTCAGCAGCAGAATCTTGACAAGTATGGAGCTAGCCGAGGACTTGATACAGTCCAGAACTCGGAGATCCATTAGCTGCTGGGTTTCTATTCTTAGACAAAATAAGGCGTTATAGTGTTTGGGAAGGCCCGAGATAAATGGCAATCTAAAGAAGATCCCTAGATCTCAGTAGTAACCTGGAATAAGATAATTTAGTTTAATTTCACCTTAATGACGGGTTTGACACTTAGGAAAATGCAATTCTACGCCGAGTGGCACAACATCAACACCCAGATTCCAGAAAATTGTTTCAGGTGTTCAATGCAGGTAGGGGCGGGGGTTAGTGGGACTAATATCATCTGGGGTTGCTCGAGAATAGTACAATCCTGGGCTGAGATCGAGAAATACTGTTTGCATGCATTAGAACTGGAACAGTCAATAGATGCACCAAACAACGGAACTGGGGAATTCTCCTGATAACAACAATGTACACTTGCAAAAAAAGAGATTATATATTAGCTCTTTAATAGCTAACTCAATAAGTCTCCAAAACTAGCAGTCAGAAATAATTCCAGAACTCCAACAATGGTGGTCAAAATTATGTAGAATTAAGGAGTGGGAAAAGTGAAATGCATTAAGGTCAGTATTTTATACTAAATTTCTGAGACTTTAGGAGGCATTTAGATAGATAGTACATTATCTATGGAAGAATTGGGGATTCGGAAAATGTGCAATATAAGATTGTTTATTGTTTGTATAAGGCTGAGGTTTATATATGTATGTTTCGTAGTTGAAATACCATTTTTAACCAAGATGCGTTGTCTAAATGATTGTAACTTTTCGATTCTGTGATTTGTTTGACTACAATAAAAATATATTAAAAAAACACTCAATTTCTCTGTCAATTCTGTAATTCACTGGCAAATGGCTCCATGTTCATGCCCTTGTATTCTTCACCAATAAATTGCACAACATTATCATTCGATGATCCTTAGACTCTTGTAAAAATATCTCAAGAGCCTTCGAGTGAAGAACATTAAAAATGGAAGTATGTGTTATGAGTTAGAGGGAAATCAGAAATTGAACATGGGGTGGACGAGCACCTAATGAAGCTATTCATTCAGTCATCAGAAAAAAAGCTCACATATGAAGGTTTCTGAACCTTCCATCACTTGCAGCAGTGGCCGGCGCAGGTAAGCGCTGTGGGGTGATGGAGGGTACGGGACTGATCACTTATACTGTGCCAACATGTAGACCTTCGACCCAATGCATTACTTACACCGTGTAAGTGTAATAATGTTGTCATTTAATGATTTGCAATAGGTAAGTGCTGTGGGGTGGTGGAGGGGATGGGACGGGGGGAGTCAACAGAAGAGGTTTTATATATTTATTTATTTTTACCTATTCTTTCGTCTGTCGAATACCCCTCTCACACCCCACCCCACTGCCTCACTGCACTTACCTGTGCCGGCCGCCGCTGATTACTTATACTGTGCCAACATGTAGGCCTTTGACCCAATGCATTATTTACACTGTGCAAGTGTAATAAAGTTGTCATTTAATGATTTGCAATAAATACAAACAAGAATTAAACAAAAGAAGCAGCCATCAACCATAGTGAGTGAATTCAAATCTAGAAGCTTACACCAGTTGCTACCTCTCGGGAAAAATGACTGATGTGAAGAAATAATTGTTGATATTGTTTTTGAATGACCTCCAAAAACATGCTGTACTTTGAGAAAAGTGGTTGCATGTGTAATAATTTCTGTATTTATACTTTAAACATTTTGTGAAAAGAAGATGATTTCTTGATTTTACTCAATTTTGTGGTGAATAAGTTAATATGTACTAGAACTATAGCAGAGTCATTTAATGATTATTACCATAAACTATTTAAGTTAGATGATATGGGAACCAAATTGACGTCATGCCTAATCTTTTACAGATAAATCTTAACACACTCCAAGTTTTGTATGCTTGTGTTAAACATCAAAAAAGTGGTGATGTCTGATTTCACAGTTTTGACTCATAAAGTAGTGTGGGGATTAATGTGCCTTCTGCAAGGCACAATGTGCAACATGCAGATCATAGAATATTTAGCTAAGTTAGGTGGCTACTGGTTAGAATTCTCAGGTCATTTTGTTACTTCCAGTTTTTAAGTTGAAATATTCTAATATTATACAGTGATTTATTTACTGGCATGAAGGTGCTGCATGTAAACTGTAAGTCTTGGGTTTACATCCTTATTTTTTCCCAATCTGTTGTCATTCTAAGATTGCAAAGTAGGGTTCCTTTGGGCAGTGAGAAAGTGTTGTTAGTACAGACAATTACAATAAACTGGATAACGTTTAATACCCTAACTATATGTTCCTTTCAACCAATCACTCTTAACATTTAGCGTCTACAAGTTTGGATAATATGAGATTCCTACACCCTGTAAAACGCAATGTCTTGTGTAACATTTCTGTACATTAATTTACACACTTGCATGATTTATTGTGCCTCACTGTGTGATGAAAGCACGCTGACGTCCTGCACTTAGATGAGTAGTGCTATAAAAGAATCCCGTAGAAGAATTTATTAGATGACTGTTAAATCAATATCACACTATATTAAAAAAAATTAGTGTTAGAACTCCCTGCCAGTTCCCACCAGGAGTCAGGCTTGCTCCCTTCTCTCATTCCTTTGATAATATACAGTGATATATTTCTGCTTCACCACTTTCAAAGTTCACCAGTCGCCACTGTTTTTGAGCCAAAGCATTTGGAAAATGCTGTCCTGAAACACACCAGGTTATTGGCTAAGGAACGTACACAACACTCACTCTCTGCAATGTGGGACTAAATTTCAGCAAGCATTGGCTAAGTCAATAGGTCTTGACCTGACAGCTTGCTCTACTAGTTTTTGCCCCAGAGGACCACCACGCATATGGTGGCCCACCAAGCCACCAAGCACTCTTGCTTGGAAGCCATATTTGAATGCGTTTTTTCTGGAAAAATATCCAAGATCGTTGCTGTGCATGGGCACACTTGTGGTGGCCATGTTTAAATATGTTTTTCAAAGCAACAGAAAATTAGATGGTTACATAGAATGTGCACACATGTTCAACTGCCATCTTGGAATGTTTAATTATTTAAACTTTATTCTTAATTTACTGTTCAAAGAAGGATGGTGCTCGTTTCGGAAAGAAAAGTTTAAAAATAAAGTATGTGCAGGTTGCTGCTCAAATGGGAGGACGAACGGGCCAGTATCAGTGTGTACAATCCAGACCCTCAAAAAATAATTGTATTAAAAAAAAAAATAGCAGCGGGTGGGAAAAGGGTTTGATGATGAAGAAGCAAATGGACATGGAGTACTGAAATACAACTTTAAAAAGTCCCCTCTCTACAATAGTGGAAAGATGAAACTCATCCAATAAAAGCCTACGTAAGGAAGATAGGCTCCAGGAGTGCTACAACAGAAGAATAGGGGGGAAAACTGCCAAATAATTAACAGGAAACTGAAACGAACAAGCAAGCCACCCAAGCATGAGCAAGAGGCTGGCTAAAGGCAAGTCTATCTATTGTACTCCAGATAATGGCTCTAAGACAAGAGATAGCTAAAACTGCTGCTTTGTGAGACTGAAAAAAGGTAGAACTGCTTTTGCTTCTGAAACGGCCCACCTGCAGGTCCAGAACGGCCCGATTGGGCAAGTTGTATTTTCACTTGCGACTGGGAAAGTGAAGGCGCCAAACTGGACACATTTCTTACCTGTTGGCTTTAAAAACAAATAATACAAAACAAATAGTTTCAAAGAGCACCCTGTTAGAACATGCACATATTAAATCCATTTTTTGGGGCATTTTGTTAGCCCCTGTCCTGTGCTACAGTGCTGCCTACTATGTCAGACCTGATGGGGCACAGAGGCCTGCTGCTCCAAGCCTAACAGGAGAGCGCAACAAATCACACACAATTTCGTTAGTCAATTTTTTCCAGTGGTCCAACAAGAACAGCCCTTTCAGACTAGCGGCAGCCTTATCATACAGTTCTTAACAAAAACAAACAGCACTAAAAAGAGCACAGCCCCATGCAGCATCTGTGCTACTCTGCTAATGAGGCTGCATTGACAAAGCAGACAGGAGAATCTACAGGTGTATATGAGACGTATCAGACATACGATAAGCATGCCCAAGTGGGTACTCAAAGACCCCAGCACTGCACCACCCACTTTCCTTAGGCTCTAAATTGACTGCCACCCATCTGGCTCTGCAGTGTGACAGTGGGTCACAGGGCAAGTGCCAGTGGTGGCTCCATATACACCCTGAGGATAGAAGTACAAACATCAGTGGTGGCTACTCCACTAAGGCTGCGGAGTGTCACCCCACTGCTCTTAGAGCAGTGAAAAAGGGAAAAATTGAATTATATTGACAATGTTATTATAATTTTATTTTTTGTTGCTGCAGGGCTTGGTAGGGCAGGACAAGGCTGGTGGCTCATGGAGGAGGAGTGGTTTGTACACACTTAAGTGCACATGACTGCTTTGCCAGCCGTCTTGGCTCGGCAAAACAGTCATGCGTAAGTTGCATTTTCCCCTCCAGGCTGTAAAGCACAGCCTGGTGGGGAATATGCAAACGCTCCCTTTCTCCATCGGAGCGCCAATATATGGCGCTCGGACCTATCACAACGCTAATTGACTCTGGGGAGCCGGTGTGCCCGGGTACTTCCGGCTGCTTCCAGGGTGGAGTCTGGAAGAGAGGACAAGCAGAGACAGAGGAGAAACAGCAGAAACGGTAATTGGTTATAAAAAAAAATATTTTTCCACCTCCTCTTTGCCTCCCGTCCCATTAATGTTCTTCCCTACGAGTCACTGATGACAAACGTCCAAATTCTGAAGTCACAGTTAGCTGTGTAACCATTGAACTGAAACATATGTGTAAAAATGCTATTCATCATTCTGAGATAGCTCACTGCTATCATTTTAGTTATGGGGTTCTTTTATAGCCAGCAAGGCCAAGTCACAGTGCAATTTCAAAGACATTCTCATTATAGAATCTTCTATTACTGGGGTTTGAGTCTTAATTGCACATAAGATAAGCTTAAGTCACATTCAGGATCAGTATTCTTGATGAGACTCAGAAGGTTACTTCCCTATCACAGAGATGTATTGTGCTTCATTGCCAAGCAGGTGCCCTCAAAATCACTAGCACCTTTTCACTATTCAGTATGGTGTGCTATATCTATTCTGTGAGACAGGGACTCATTAATCACACCCACTGGTGTGTAAATGTCTGTTGGTGACATAGGGGTGCATCAGGCTGTGGGTTCTAGCCATGTTTGTGAGTAACAAAACTGGACATTTATGTGTGTTCGGAGGTTATGAAAGAGCCAGGAGATAGTACTTAAAAAGCATTTTTTCTTTAACAAGGCAATTCTTCCCCTGTTTTCATTAACACATATTTAATGACATGTTTTCATCTAGTTGTTGCTACTTTATGTTTATATTTAAAAGTTCAGTAATTCTGGATTGTGAAGATTTTCATGGATTTCTTTTCTACCTTGCCATGAAACTGCTGGTTAGACAAAAGGTCATAGTTTCAATCTCCTTAAAGTACCTTTGATGATTAGTGTACCCACATCAGTGAATTACATGTAATGTTATATCTTACATTTGATGTTTAAGTAAGATACCTGAGGGGTTAAAGCTGTTGTTATTGATATTTTTGTGTAACATTTGCCCCTACTGGCTCCTTTCAATTTGCATCTACCTAATAGCCCGTTCTCTACCGCTACCCATGGGTTTGGGATGTAGGTGTTGACTTGGACTTGGTTTCTCTCATCCTCTTTCTGCCTCAGTGTGGTTCAATCTACCTTTTCTATCATTATCTCTCTTCAAGTCAAAGTGTTGTGATGTCCTGTCATGTGCCAGTGGGTAAGCAGACATACTAAAGGGCAATCAGTCAGATAAAGCCCATCCAGTTAGTTCAGTGTTTGCTAGATCATTACTGATCCAGCTCAAGCCACAAATGCACATCATTCTGCAACAACAGTACCCATTACATACCAATTCCTTTCACCATCATATGCACAATACAGAACAAAGCCATACAGATGCTTGTTGGGTTCAGTGGCGCATCCTTCCAAGGTATACTGAGAAATGATATCACATCATCTATGTATTTATCCATTGTGAAAAAGGTAGTTTAAACAAACCAAATCTACAAATGCTTAGAATGGCATCAAATCCACATAATTAGGAAAAGCAGTTCAACATTTAGTAACCATTTGAAGCTGAACAATTGACAATCATATATCATATATCCCAGTAGAACAAAATAAATCTGCAGCGTCCTTCAGAGCAAAAATCTATTGCAATAGACTTCAGATCATTACATTTGTAATTCAATTTAGAGGAATCACTGATTGTTTGACTTGTAGATCACCATATTGTGCCAGGGTTTAAAGTCCATGTAGTTTCAAACTGTATTCTTGTGGAATTTAAGGTGTATTATGTAATTAGCCACTGCTGGATATTTCTCATAATGTTTAAGATTGCACAGCTTTTACCTATCCTGGTCACCCTGATGTGTCACTTCTTGTAAGTGTGGTCCGCTGCTGGGCCTGGTGTACTAAAAGACCAGCTATCGCCACCTTCCTCAAGCCTGGTCTTAGATATAGGCCTATGCTTGCTTGCGCTCTGTTGTTTCTCTGGCCTACATTGCTGTGAGGAGGAACTGGACTAGAGTGACCAACATAGTCCAGTTTATCTCACTGAGGTCCTATGCTGACTGATCTACCCTTTCCAAGTAACTGAACAGTAATACACCTGACATTGTCCATTCCCTATCATCCACTATCTCCAGCCTGCCCCATATTTTTTATTTGGGTCTAATTTATTGATTGTTGAAAATGTCACACTCCCCCTAACATCTTTAAATAATATATGCCCCTGCCTGGTTTATCTGCCCTTGCTGGTGGCCGCAGACTAATTCATGTCTTGCCTTGCCCGAGTATCTCCTACCCCAACGTGGAGCCCATCACCATGCAGGGAGAGAAGACGCACCCAGAGCTAGAGCACCCATAACAGTGCAATACTCTCCATATTTTGTACAACTGTTTGGATGTATATAGCGTGTTATGTTTTAAATATAGCCTAGCACAAAACCACTTTATCGCCTTCAGGAACAGGCTTTTTGATGTCTTCTAAGCATTACGATATCAGTATGTTGAATACAAATTGCCTAAGAAAACCTATGGCAGATTGATCCCATTGGGCACTCAAACCTATGAGCTGACTGTGGTAAACATGTATGCACAGCAGGTGCATTGACACAGCTGCCATAATTTGACAATTATTGTGGCGCAAAACCCACTTTGAAATTGGTATAACGTTTACCCATTTAAATGTGTAGATTGACTGGCAATGTAACCTGAATGCTTTCACCTGCCCATATGGGTAGACAGTCCTGTTCTAACTCTTCTCTTATTTGCAGCCACTTGCTTGGATGAAGTTAGTGCACAGAAGAGCTGGACATAAAGAATCACATTATGTGGACAGCAATTTAAGTGTTGCATGTTGCAATCCAAATTGTGAGGAATGGCTTACCTGCATGGCTATTTTTCTTAAATTGTGCTGGGTGCAGGGCAGTTCTAGTGCCAGCACGCTGTGTAAGATCCTTCTGAGCACCATGCATATTTAGAGGTATGCCTTCACATCAGATATTCTCACTTACTCCTCTAGCCATTGCGAATGCTAAAGTACAGTTTCCATATTGAGGTACTCCCCAGCGTCTTGAGACCCTCGCGGGTATGTAGTGCGCTTTACAAATGATTGATTGATTGATTGTCAATCAACATGCATTGAGCAGAGCCTTAATTTGCTTAAAGGTGTGCAACTCCAGATTCAATTTGACTTAGCTATTTTACTAACGTGAGTCTTTTGAATCGCAGTTTCCACACCTAGTGGCAAGATGCCCTCAGAAAAGGAGTGCTTTCATGTGTGAAACAAGGTGCGATCAATGCCAAATTTCTGCACCGTTCAGAGCAAATGACATAACTGAGAGGCATAACATTGGTAATGGTTAGATGTAGTGTGCAATCATTGACACAGGCCATCTTTGGCATATTGCTAGCTCCAGCTTCTTAGTGTTAGTCATTTACTTACTGTCGGCGTGCACGGCTTGTGATACACTTGCAAACAAGCCATAATGTGCCGTTATGCTGACTGATTAATTAGGGACATAAATAAACTGATGCTTGCTCAACTACCATGCTTTTTTTTTTTTTAAATAAAAAAATGGTATTTCTCTGCTGCAATACAACGTTGTGTTTTTTTCTTCTTGGAAAAGCTAAGTATTTTTGTGGGGGTACTGAATGTATATATTTACAGCAGATGTCTATGTGGTAAGAACTACCGCTGGCTGAAACCATAACCCATAAAACAGGGTAACCCACCTGCTGTCCAAATCTGTAAGGTATCTGTAAACAGACAGACAAACAGCAATGCCGTATGATCCTGTAAAATCTCTGCTGTGCTTCCTGTGATTAGGATATGTGTGTATTTTTAATTGTTCCACTTTTTCCATCCCGTTAGATTAAAATCCAACTGAAAGGAGTAGGATGGTAAAATTAAAGGAACTGAAATGTTATGTTTAGATGGATGCTAAAGTAAATGATAAGCCTTGTGAAACTACATGGCCTGACCTGTTTGTACTGACGTGGCTTTTATTTTTTGGGGGAGAAATTGCAGTGTGATAGGGTGACTGGGTTCCCGGGTGCGCGTCTTCTAGTTTTTGGACTGTCTGGTGTATGCGGATATGCAGAGGGGGTACATGTGCACAGTGGCACTGCTAGACCTGAGAAAGCCCGGGACGGTACATGCATTTGCTCCTTGAAGGGGGGGGGGGGGGGGGGGAGGGGGCTGCTGGCGAATCCACGGATTGCTGCTGCCCCACGAAAGTGCCACACTGAAGACGGCAGGTGAGAGCTGGGAGTTTCCAGAAAAATATCTGGGCTTTACATTCTTTATGTTTGAGTATGGTGATGTTTTAATTCAGAGGCTAAAATGGAACCCAGGAGCATCACCCCTCGCATTGGGGGGTTTCCTCCATATTGCTAGATGTCTTTATTCATTATTATCCGTTCTTTAATTAATTCATGCGCACACTCCTCAGCCATCCGAGTATTCATTCATTGAACCATACAGAAAGGTTTCCAGTCTTCATCCATCCATTCATTGATTGGACAAAATTCCACAGTGGAAAAAGGTGTTGCAAAATGCACCATTTAAAAATAAATGTCAGCATGAGGGAGAATTCCTCTGCTCCATCTCTCCCCCAACCCTCCAACTCCTCCTCCCACAGCCTGGGAGCAGTCAGGCTTGTTCACTGTGCTCACTTGCTCCACATAATATGGGGCAGCAGTCAGGCTTGCTTGCTTTCTCCACATAATATGGGGCAGCAGTCAGGCTTGCTTGCTTTCTCCACATAATATGGGGCAGCAGTCAGACTTGCTTGCTCCACATAATATGGGGCAGCAGTCAGGCTTGCTTGCTTTCTCCACATAATATGGGGCAGCAGTCAGACTTGCTTGCTCCACATAATATGGGGCAGCAGTCAGACTTGCTTGCTCCACATAATATGGGGCCAGCAGTCAGACTTGCTCAATGTGTTCACTTACTCCGCATACTATAGGGGCAGCAGTCAGGTATGCCCAGTGTCCCCAGTTACTCAGTTTGCCACACGCTTTGGCTGCATGTAAGGAGGGGGCTGGCGATTCCTGTATTTGACGCCCAAGATGGCTGCAGGTAAGAGTGGGGGTGAGGCCACCGCCCCAAAAACTCATGCCGCCCAGGGCAGACCGCCACTCCTGCACCTCTACCTCCCCATCCCTCACCCCCACAATGCCACTGATTCCCGCAGTCACTCACTGTTGTAACTGTCATGGTCGATTGGTCCAGAATAACCTTTGATTTTGGCATGGATGACTGGGTACAAGACACATCCAATATGAAATTCCAAGAGAATAACCTTTTAAACGTAGCTGTGTATCGTTTGTCCTTTTTAACTATAATTTCTGAGCAAAGAGTCCGATGAAGATATAGCTTAAGATATATCGAAATAAGAGATATTTTTCAGACTCTAGAATATTAAACTGACCTTGCACTTTGATGGTAAATGTAGCGAACATGATTAAGTAGTTAAAGGTCTGAGAGTCACAGTGAAGTGCAGTGCAAGCCAAACACATCTTAAATTAACATACCATAGTCTTACTCAGTGAATTCCATTAGTTGAGATAAGAACGTTAATATGATCAAAGTTCCCCTGCAATTTGTAATATATTTCTGTGAAATATTTGTTAATTTGTTGAAATTAAAATGAACTTTCTAACGTGTCCTGTGAACCTAAATAATGGTTTTTCTAATGACTGGCGATGAACACCAGTGTATAGAGACAATAGATTCTATTGTTTTCTTCGAATATCACATTTGTAATGAGTGGAATAAAGCAGACCTTTGTGATCATATAAGAGTACTTAATCAAGAATTCATAGAACTGTGGGTAAAGTCAACATCATTGTTCAAAGGTATGCCTCTAATTATTTACACATAAAGGACCGAATTATACTGAAGTGCTTGGAAGCCCTATTAATAGTTAAGGTACTAGACACACCTGATTACATAACAAGCAATGGCAAAGGCAATAGGTCTAGTCTAGAAATGGAAGTGTCTCTTCATTGATTGACAAATGTGTGTGTTGTATTGTGGCTGGGTAAATGAATGCATGAGTCAATGGGCGTATGAATACATACACGAGGAAAATAATGATTTAGTGATGAGTGACAACAGATTGTTGCAGTCAGAGCTGCAAGTGGGAAGAAAGAAAAAGTGTCAGGGGAGGATCTTTGAAAGTTCTGTGGTCTATGTAATTGAGGGTGTGGTTTAAACTAATAAACTCAGTTTCTGTGATTGCCATATTGTGCACCTGACTGGTATTTTGTTTAATTTCTCAGCTTTTTGGTAATGCATCCAGATATAAAACACATCTGAGATACATCTACAACCAAACCAGGACCACTGACCTTGTCAACGGTTGCAAGCTGGTTAGGATAAATGAGCAACAACAATGGTTTTGTTGTAAATAATACTGAAAATGTTGCAATTCTGAAATTGTGAGACTGTTGATTAGCATCTCGTTATGTTTACTCTATGTTAGACATGTACACACTTTTACACATCTTGTCCTTTTACACATCTTATAACGTGTTTCTTTCCTCTTTGGCCCATCTTTTCGCTCTTGCCCAGATACACTTTTACACATCCTTCACTTCACCACAGGCCAAAATTACAATCACAAATGTTTGCAAAGACTCTCAATTGCAAGTGGAAAACATGGCCATTTATCTATGGTTTCTACAGAGGTTAAAAATTGAATGAGCATGTATTCTAAACACCTTTTTGACCCACTGACAGGGACTGTGAGAAACTTGCACTGACTTCATCCTCAGCCCCAGAGCTATCATTCGTGGCCAGTTCTAAACACCGGGAGGTGACTTTGTTCCCAAGTATGCACTTTATTGGAGTAAAATGATACATGAAAAAATTACACTATTACAACTTCCTGAAAATAGCGCATACTTTTAGGGAAGGCAAGAGTAAGTGAAACGTGAAATATGAACAGAAATGAAATATCTGGCATTGATTACGTTCATTGTTATGAAAGAGATCATTCTTGGTGGTGCAGTAAAGTACATGAATGTGGGGTCCAGCTTCACTATCCATTTTTAATTACTACTGGGTCTGAGTCATGGAGGGACCAGGCCCACTTAAAGTCCTAAGACGGATGGCGGCTTACTAATGTGACCAGAACACTTAAAATGCAATCTATGCCTTTCCAGCTGCAACCCAACGACTCCAAGTTCCACCATACTGCTGCATGTGCTGTCAATTACCTGATGCCGTAAATGTGAGTGGGCTGCTAATGTGCTTGGCATTACTTTAGGAAAGTGCCTCTTTCTTACCTGGTTCTCCTCACTTTTTTTATGTTGATGCTCTTTGATTATGTGTGCCCTGGCTTCCGGCCAACCAGGTACCTAGGGTCTATGGTCTTTCCATAAATCTGTACTGTTACACACCCAAATTGGCAACTATCTGGCCACATATAAGTCTCTTGTAAAAGGTTCCATGGGTACCAAGGGCACTGTGACCAGGGAAGCCCTCTCAGGACTGCAGCACTTATTGTACCACCCTTTGAGGCCATGTATCTTTACACCCACGCACTGCCATTGGAGGCTGAGTGTTTTGGTCCAGAGTAAAGTGAAACATCGACATGGCACACATCCCGGTGTGCCATGCCTACGCATCGGGGCCATGGCATAGGGAAGCCACCCCTCTAGCTGGGTGCACTTTACCACTGGTGAGGGTACAGATTCATTAGCCCTGTACCCCAACCGTGTCTAAGTCTATTCGTAGACATTGTAAGTGCAGTAAAAGCCATAAAGAGCATATGGTCTGTGAGTTTGTCATTACGAACTCCACAGCACCATAATGGCTTTGCAGAAATCTCAGAAGTTTGGTATCAAACTTCTCAGCACAATAAACCCACACTGATGCCAGTGTGGGCTTTAATGAAAATGCATTTAGAGTGCATCTTAGAGATGCCCCCGAAAAACAACCTGACTCTAGAGCTCTAGTGTCCTGACTGAGTGGCTGCTCACCAACTGCCACCACCAGACATGTTTCTGGACCCCTCTGTCGATATTCTGCTGCTCTCGGGGTCCTAAACAATCCTAGGATGAGGTGCCACACCTCCTATCCCAGGACAGGCAGGGTCCACGAAGGGGAAGCTTCAAAGGCTTGCCACTTTTGTAACTGACCCAGCCCTTTGCTGCTCCCCGCAACTGGCCCCCCACTGGTTCTGACCCCCACTTTGGGTTGGAGTATTGCTGGGAAAACCAAGATCGGAGGAGAGGTGTGCCCACCTTTTCCAACCCAGTCTCTCAGGTGAGGCGAAGCACAACTCTCAGTCCCGCCCATCTTGAAGATGGGGGGGATCCAGGTAATAGAGTGGGGCTTATACCCCCCTCCTACTGGAGGGTAGCATAATAGGGGTTTTACCCTTCCCAAGGAAGAGACCCATTGGACCCAAATTTTACCTACCTGAAACACCCCTAAATTTAGTATTTAGGGGCAACCCTGAACCTTGCCTCCCCAGGCAAGAACAAGAAGAATAAGAAGTCCGAAGAGCCCTGCTGACAGAAGAAGAGGAGGACTTCAACTAACTTGCCTCCAGCCCTACTGTCCTGTCCCGACCTCGACCTAATCCAGCAGAATCCTGGTGTGTCCTGCAGCCAGCAGCCCCCCAGAACCTGGAGACCTGCCCTGCCTTCCCCAACCAGACTTTGTCTACCGTGAGCACCTATTTGTTCTAACCCTGGGCGGAGTTCGAGTAGTCGCGCTATGCAGACTTCCGCGAAGTGGTAAAAAAACTCTGCAAGCTTCGCGGAATTCCCCGAGCACACAGAGTTGGTTGTTCCGCTTGTTCGCGATGCATTTTTCCTGTTTGGGAATGTGTATTGCATGTTCAGAACACTGTTTGTGTGCTCGGGGGAAATATCTCGCAAACTTGCCCATGCAGTCGCCAATGGGCGCGGCTATCTGGTTTTTCACTTGTCCCACCCGTTCACGATGGGTATTTACTGTTCCGGAACGCGTATTGCGTGTTCCCGCCCGTATGAGCTGCCTATTTTCTGTTCGCGAACGCATTCTGCGTATTTACGACGGTTTTTGCATGCTCGGGGGGGGGGGGGGCAGTATTGCACAAACTTGCCCATGCGGTCGCAACGGATGTGGCCATCTTGTTTTTCACTTTTTTGGTACGGTTCTGGGCTTGCTTTTCTATCCTCCCTCTATCTTTTCAATCCTTTGTGTCTGGAAACTTTCTTTGATCTTTTTGATTTATTATATGTATCTCTATTTTCCTGATTCTATATTTAGAGTTTTTTTCTACTTTTTGTGTGTTCTTCACTACTTTTTCACTATTTTCTATTACTTGCTTTTAAAATTTCTTTTACTCACTTTTTTAATTCCTACCTTTTCTTTTCTGCCCCGAGTGTCTAGGATCATGGCAAAGGGCAAGGCGCATCGCCGCAGCCAAAGCAGTGACCACTTTCTGCACATAAGGTGGCACCCAATAGGGGCGGAGGCACGGGCATTTTTTGGAGAGGCGGAGGTGGCCACACTTGTGTTTTGTGTGCAGCGCCACCTCCCCTTAACCATGGCAGCAGGCAGCAGGCCTGGGTCCTGGTACGGACTCTGGGAGCATCACCAGTGGTGGGCAAGGGTGCGCCAGGATTGATCGATTTAGTTACCTATTAGAATTAGTTGGTAATTTTTCTTAATCCTCAGTAGAACCTTTTGTAGTTTGTTTAGTGAGTGGTAATTGGCTTAGCACTAGCAGAACATCAGCAACAACCACCCAACAATTTGGTGTATGCAAAGATTTATGCATGCGTCCTCCATCTCGGCATTTTTGAGGACTAACATAAATTGAAATGTAGACTTAGTAAACAATTGGCCCGTCGGGAATAGGTGGGCTAAGTCAGGTGGTACTTAGGATTAGTTAGTATTCTGGAATCAGAATGGAACACTGGATTAGCGTTCATAAATAATAACTAGACGGGCTGCGAATCCCGCTGTGATACTGCTAGTCGACCAGACTAGATAGGTTAATTTTATTGCAATTGTTTTTCCATAAATGTTTTTGAGCGTTTTTTCAAATATTATATTTGTTTCACACCAATCATCAATGTTTATCTCTTTCTTTCTTATATCTTTCAAGATCAGCATTCAGGGGCAAGAAAATGGGGTTGTTGGAATCGGCGGGAGCAGCTGCACAAGATGCCGCCCAGGACCGCTCTTTTAACTAGAGCCCTGCTGCTAGCCCCAGTAAGTCCTCCTGTTGTTAATATTAATGATTATACTTCCCAAACTTTTACTGCACCTTATTTTTTCTGAACTATTATTTCCATTTCCTAATTCTATTTTTTACCAATTCTTCTTCGATCTAGACTATCTGTTTCTAAATTCTTGTTATCCCTGCCTCTAACTGCCGCTGCTATGACTCTCTGTACTACTACTATTAGTCTGTCGGTAGCTAAGCTTTCCCAGTTGGCCACTCTTTATTTAAAAGGTTTTAAAAATCAGATTCACCAACAGCTATAGCCACTGAGTCCAGTCCTTTGGGATGTCCTCTTCTAGTCTTTTTAATATTGAGGCTTTATGACGATTCCCACCAACAAAAAGCCCAACCAGATATTTTACTATTTTTGATGGGATAGGACATACTACTACTAGTCTACTCTACTCTAGTATCCAATTTGTACTAGTGATGTATGTTGTCTATGTATGTATTAACTTTTTTCAATCTTGCTAGTGAAAAAGAATAAATAGAGGGAGATATATATGGAATTTATAAAATGTGTAATGTTTTTTCTAGGCGTACCGACCACCAGTGCTAGGGCCAGCGGTGTAGGTGACGCCGCTAGTACGGAGGGAGCAGAAGATGTGGCAGCTGCAGGGGGTGAGCCAGCAGCAGTGGTGGGAGGTGATAAGTTATAGTCCTTACTTATTGACATTACACTCACTGCAAGGGTGTACACTGTACTGTTGAGAGAGACTAAGTTGTTGTGAACAACTGTTGAAGAAGACACCCTTTACTTAGCATTAGGAATAGCATTAGCGGCAGGAGTTGAGTAACTAATGGCCTCTTCTATCTGACTTCAACTCAGCTGTGAAAGTTTTGTGGAGAAGACTAAGAGTCAGATCAGATGACCTTGATGGATGGGTTGAATGAAAGGGGAAAGAAGGGCGGAAGGAGGAAGGACAGGTGAGATGTAATATTTGTGACTGGCAGAGAAGGATACGCAGGATGCATGCATAGGTGGCTGATAGGAAGGATCAGATGCATGAGTGGTTGAAGGATGGGTGGAAGGTGAAAGAAAAGATGCCTGCCCGGGTGGGTGAATCTGTATGGGTGGATAGCAAGAATCCTCCGGGGTGTTTCATAGGTCAAACTCAAAGTCAAGGCATGCAAGGAAGGAAGGATGTATGGGTGGTGGTTTAAAAAAAAAGAATAAATGTTTGTTGTTGGCGAAACAAACTAAGGTTTGTTGAGAGATTAAGTAGAATGATAGACATGATTATTTTGAATGGATGAATGGCTGGTAAGTATGGGGAAAAATGTGTGAATTCGCGTTCCGCGAATTCGCGTAAAATCAAACTCGCAATCCGCAAAATCCGCGAATTTTTGCGAATTTTTTTTGCGTGTTCGCGAGGGTTTTTGCCAGTTCGCGAGGGTTTTTTACAAGTCGGGAACGCAAACTTACTTGTGTGGTCGCAACGGTCGCGACCATGTTGTTTCTACATGTCCAGCCTGTTTGCGACCCTGTGGTTTATCGCGGCCACCCTCCGGTTTATCACTGCCACCCTCTGGTTCACCAATGCCACCCTCTGGTTCATCACTATCACCCTCTGTTTCACCATTGCCACCCTCTGGTTCACCACTGTCACCCTCTGGTTCACCCCTGTCACCCTCTGGTTCACCCCTGCCACCCTCTGGTTCATCACAGTACCCTCTGGTTCACCACAGTCACCCTCTGATTCACCCCTGTCACCCTCTGGTTCACCCCTGCCACCCTCTGGTTCATCACAGTACCCTCTGGTTCACCACAGTCACCCTCTGATTCACCCCTGTCACCCTCTGGTTCACCCCTGCCACCCTCTGGTTCATCACAGCACCCTCTGGCTCACAACTGACACCCTCTGGTTCACCCCTGCCAACCTCTGGTTCAGCACTCACCACTGCCACACTCTGGTTCATCACAGCACCCTCTGGTTCACCACGGTCACCCTCTGGTTCACCCCTGTCACCCTCTGGTTCATCACAGAACTCTCTGGTTCACCACTGCCACCCTCTGGTTCACCCCTGCCTCCCTCTGGTTCAGCACTGTCACCCTCTGGTTCACCACTGCCACTCTGTGGTTCACCACTGCCACTCTCTGGTTCACCACTGTCACTCTCTGGTTCACCACTGTCACCCTCTGCTTCACCACTGCCACCCTCTGGTTCACCACTGCCACCCTCTGGTTCATCACAGCACCCTCTGGTTCACCCCTGCCACCCTCTGGTTCGCCCCTGCCACCCTCTGGTTCATCGCTGCCACCCTGTGCTTCACCACTGCCACTCTCTTGTTCACCACTGCCACTCTCTGGTTCACCACTGTCACCCTCTAGTTCACCACAACCACCTTCTTGTTCACCACTGCCACCCTCCGGTTCATCACTGCTACCCTCTGGTTCACCACTGCCACCCTCTGGTTCATCACTATCACCCTCTGTTTTACCACTGCCACCCTCTGGTTCACCACTGTCACCCTCTGGTTCACCCCTGTCACCCTCTGGTTTACCCCTGCCACCCTCTGGTTCATCACAACACCCTCTGGTTCACCACTGACACCCTCTGGTTCACCCCTGCCACCCTCTGGTTCATCACAGCACCCTCTGGTCCACCACAGTCACACTCTGGTTCACCCCTGTCACCCTCTGGTTCACCCCTGCCACCCTCTGGTTCATCACAGCACCCTCTGGTTCCCCACTGACACCCTCTGGTTCACCCCTGCCAACCTCTGGTTCAGCACTCACCACTGCCACCCTCTGGTTCATCACAGCACCCTCTGGTTCACCACTGTCACCCTCTGGTTCACCCCTGTCACCCTCTGGTTCATCACAGAACTCTCTGGTTCACCACTGCCACCCTCTGGTTCACCCCTGCCTCCCTCTGGTTCAGCACTGTCACCCTCTGGTTCACCACTGCCACTCTGTGGTTCACCACTGCCACTGTCTGGTTCACCACTGTCACTCTCAGGTTCACCACTGTCACCCTCTGCTTCACCACTACCACCCTCTGCTTCACCACTGCCACCCTCTGGTTCATCACAGCACCCTCTGGTCCCCACTTTCACCCTCTGGTTCACCACTGTCACTCTCTGGGTTCATCACAGCACCCTCTTGTTCACCCCTGCCACCCTCTGGTTCACCCCTGCCACCCTCAGGTTCAGCACTGACACCCTGTGCTTCACCACTGCTACTCTCTGGTTCACCACTGTCACTCTCTGGTTCACCACTGTCACCCTCTAGTTCACCACTACCACCCTCTGGTTCACTACTGCCACCCTCTGGTTCACACCTGCCACCCTCTGGTTCATCACTGCCACCCTCTGGTTCAGCACTGCCACCCTCTGGTTCATCACAGCACCCTCTGGTTCGCCACTGTAGATTATGGGGGAAAAGCACACCTGCCCAGCCTCAACTGAGATGAATTAATTTGGGGCTGGTTAATGTGTCACTGAATTTGAGCTTCAAGTCTGGCACCTGCTTCCTTAGCTGTAAGTGCTTCCTGTTGCAGTTTAATTTTTTTTACAGGAGCATTGTGCCATACTTGTAACTATTCTCTGACCCTGATTTGAGGGTCAGAGCAGGGTCAGAGAATAGTTGCAAGTAGGCAACTGAACTCTGGAGGGGTCCTTCAGGAAGCACTACAGGGAATGGTTACAAATTAGCTTGAACTTTTGCACCTGATAAGTGCTTTCAGTTTTGCAAAATGCATTTTTCTGCAATTTCGCAAGATTTGCGAGGCGCGAATTCGCTCGAAATCGAACTGGCAATACGCGAATTTGTGAGAATTTGCAGATAGTTTTTTTTTGCGTGTTCGCAGGTTTTTTGAGTCTTTGCGAGCTGCTTGCAGCACAACGACCGTGAAGTTACCCATGCGGTCGTACATGAGCGCGGCCATTTTGTTCCGGGTGCTAGCTGCATGCTCGCGTTGTCCGCGTGGCGCGTTTGCGGGTTCGCTGGCGTTTTTGCGTGCTTGCAGGGGAAATATCACACAAACTTATCCACACGGTCCTCTATGGGCGCGGCCATCTTGTTTTTCATTCATTGATGAGGTTTTTGGGCAAGCTACCTTTCTATCCATCTTACATCTTTGTAATCCTATGTTTTTCTGAACTTTTTTTGGGCATGCTACCTTTCTATCCATCTTACATCTTTGTAATCCTATGTTTTTCTGAACTTTTTTTGCTTTTTTTTGCTTATTATCTATCTCTACAATTTCCTACATCTATATTTTGTGCATTTTTTTTACTTTTTGTTACTTTATTACCTACTTTATTTCTTTCGCTCTCTCTCTTATTTTTTTCACACCTATTCTTCTTTCCTTCTTCTTGTGCCCAGGACCATGGGTAAGGGAGCCGACAAGCCAGCACCCCGTACCCGGCTCCCTTGCGGGCGTTTGAGGGGGGAGGAAGTCCAGGCCAGGGAGATCTTCTATGTGATGGAGGTGGCTGCCTTGATCAAGTCCACCTCCCTAAGACCGTGGCAGCAGGTGGGCGGATTGCTTCCGGTTACAGCCTCCGGGAGCGTCGCCAGCTGTGGGAGAAGGTGTCCTGGGGCATGTGTAAGGAGTCTGGGGTCCGGCGCACCTACCAGCAAGCGACGCACCGGTGGACTGACATCCTGGACCGGGAGCATAACATGCTCCTCCTGCTAGGATTGGAGATCCCTGGCCTTGGTAAGTAGCTATTTAATAACTACTTTTTTTTCTTCTGCTCTGTTATATTGCTAATCTATTTTTTTCCTGAAGAGTACGAATGCTGTTGATTTGATTACATTGCAGGTAAGTTAATCTTTAAGTAGCTTCTGTCATTGCAGGTGCTCGCCTGGTTATTGGCGTTGCTACTATGCTTACTTGTTTGCAACTTTTTACTCATTTGAGAGCATTACTGCGTAATGCTAGAGACAGTAGACTCAAGTCTAGTCCTTCTTTGTACTCCTGCTGCTGCCACTTTGAAGATATAGTGGTGGATTGATACGTTGAGTATATTATTTATTACTTGTTATAGGACATTTGTTAGTGGTCTGCAATCATGATGACGGACTGTGTCTGTCACGCGATGTCTCGTGCTGCTGAGTGATGGCAGTCGTAGTAGAACCTTTTTGTTGTTGGTGTAGTTAGTGAATTACATAACTTTCCTATGAGAGGGTCTGCGAGTTCTGCAATACTGTACTTCTATCCTCCTAGTTGACCAGATCAGATGCAATTGTTGTTAATTTGTTTCCCCGACATAATTTTCGATTGTGTTCAAAGAAATCAAATATTTCCAAAAAAACAATCATCCATGTTGTGTTTCTTTATTTCATGTTCACCAGCACCTCCCAGGGGCAAGGCGCCGTCGGCGACTGAGACTCCGGTGGAAGAAGGTGGACAGGATCAGTCCCTTGCAGGCTCTTCTCTAGGTACCAGTAAGTTGTTCTATTGTTATATTAATACTTATACTTCCCTAACTTTTACAGCTCCTATTCATTACAAACTGTTTCCTAATTATTCTATGTTTTACAAAATAGTCTTTGATCTTCTTCTAATGTAGACTACTTTCTACATTCTTATCCTGCCTCTACCATCACTCTCTGTGCTACTACTATTTACGATTATGAGTTGGTCTGTGTAGGTAGCTAAGCTTGCCCAGTCGGCAAACAGTGTAAAACAAAACTCTGATCCATCAATACCTCTAGGCACTGAGTGCAGTCCTCTGGGTTGCCCTTGCTGTCTATTCCAGTCTTCCTAATGTAAGTGCGTTGACAATTTCCAACAACAAAATGTCATTGTTTACACCAAGTAAAAGGTAGCAGTTGCCTTTTTGATTTGAGAGGAGCACAACCCATACCGCTAGTGTTTCAGGGACTATTCTGCATGCAAAGAAGTATGGACAAGAGAAATACGACATTGTTGATGATAGGTGCAGTTCAACTTTCGACATAGCTCAGTTCGAACAGAAGTTGAACCCCCAATCCCCTGACCGACTATCTAGTGTGTCTGACCAATGATTTTACGATCCTGAATAATAGAAGAAGACTACCGCCGAGTCCCGGCCTATCTGAGTCACAGAAACATGACTGCCAGGTGCAGTAGTTCAAACCCTTCCGCTCACTCACTCGTGAACAAAAACCACACAGTGTTTGTTAGTTTTAAAGTTTTATTTTCAATTAAGAAATGAAAACATTATTTCTTCATTTTTAATAGCGTAGTATTCGGAGCGAGCAATGGTGATGGATGAAGATGACGTTAAAGTTTAAACAACATTCCCATGAATGAAATTAGTATGACTCAAACTTAATATTAGTTAACAGACACATGAAATTATTAGAATAACTGTGCGGGAGCCCCCACCTTCTTTAAAGTATTTAAAGTACTGCTGGTGATGACTTACTAGTAGTTGGTGAATCATCTGGCAGAAGGGCAATGGAATCTTCTTTCTGTAATGAGAAAAATGATGCATGTTAAGCAAGCATTCATCAGTTGTCATCAGAAGAAGTGTAGCATTCAATGGAATAAGCATATAAAAGGTTAACACTTCCTCCCCAAAACCGTTACTTTTTTTCAATCCCAGTAATAAAAAATGTGTTATGTAACATTTTCTTCCATTACGAGACAAAATAGGGGGTTGTGTATGGCATCTGAAAATGTTTTTTCTAGCCGTCACAACATCTGATGCCGCACAGATGACCACCAGTGCCGGGGCCAGCAGGATGCGGCGGCGCCAACAGGAGGAGCTGGGGGGGAAAGACACAGTGGCGGCGGACGGTGGTAGTTATTATACTCCTTACTCATTGAAATGTTTTTGAGTAGGCTCGCAAAGGAGTGTATGATGTACTGTACAGTAGTACACAGTACACTAGCATAAGTAGACTGTACTGTTAGGAACAGTTATTAATTTAGAACTACTTTTTGGCCTATCACGGAGAAGACAGTCAACCTTGACTTGTAATAGCATTAGCGGCGGTACTTCTCAGGTAACCAATGGCCCCCTCTATTTCACTTCAACTCAGCTGGCAAATTTTTATTGAGAAGCTAAGTCATATCAGATGTAGTTTAGGGATGTGAAGAACAAAAAGTTAAAGAAGGGTGAAACAAAGGACGAGCGAGTCTTAATATTTATGACTGTAAAGAATGGTTTTGTTGAATGCAATTCAAGATAAGAAGATGGCGGTTTCCAAAATATAATGAAACGGTGTTAGTTGGTTGTTGACAAAAAGAAATGTTGGTACATTTGAGACATTGAGAAGAATCATAGACGTTCTTTGGAAGCCTGGATGTTATCTTCTTTATCCTCATCGATAGCAGAGGTGTATGATGTAGTAGAGCAGACGCTGAGTGGATGAAGTATGGCCAGTGGCAGTGCCACCACTATAGAAAAGTAAGACATTCCTATCCCCACCTGCATGTACTGCTTAAAGTACTGCGAGTCTGCATCATCATGGCCTGTGTCTGTATTTCTTGGGTGAAAGCTGAGTGAGCTGCCATTATGGTGGCTACCACAAGTTCACGTACCAGTAATTTCTTTTGCAAAACAAGAGAAAAAAATTAAAAAAGGCCTTTTTTTAGTACTCTCTGACTATGTATGTAGTAGTGAGTCCACCTATAGTGCTGATAGTGGAATTCCTGAAACTCCCAGTAATGTCACAGGCTTACAAAGACGGCGGAAAGATACATGCCAAAATGTTGTACTGTGTTTGCTACGTGCTGATGTTACTGAGTGTCAATTTTCCGTTGAATTATTTTGACTTTATGTTAAAGACTATTGGCTACAGTATTTTTCTCTCTTTTTTCATAAATGCTACTCCAAAAAAGCTCACCCGCAAGGAGATGGCTGTCCGGGCCAGGGCCCGTAAGCTGGAGGCTATTTGTGCCGAGTATCGGTCGTTGTGGGCTCGGGAGCATGAGGGGACATCAATCAGTACATCTTCCTCCACTGCCCCCGGGTCCACCAGCCAGAAGCCTCCAGCCAAACAGAGTTGTGGCCCGACAGCCTTCCGCCGCCGCCGCACAGCTGCAACAAAAACAGCGCCCCCCCCCCCAGATCCTGGATGGTTCATGTGCGCCGGCTACGTACAAGAGTGGACTACCTGGAGCGGTTGGGCGAAAAACATCAGCGCCAGCTCCGGGACCTCCGCAAAGAGCTGCAGGACGTGCAGCACCAGCTGTCCGAACTGCGCCACCGGAGGAAGTGACTGTCCTTGCCCCTTTTTTAAAGACTGTTGGGGGGGTGGGAATTGGGTGTTTGGGAAAGGGGACTTTTGGACATTGGTTTGGTTAGGGAGGGGGTGTGAGTTGGGGTAATGTATTTTATTTTTGTGATAACAACAACATGAATATATATTTCTTAATAATTATTTTTCTTACTAAATCACAGTATACGCGTTCATATATTATTTTGTGTGGGGATTGGCGGTGGTTACTGGACGTTTGTTTTCTTCAAACTTACCAGCATGAATGAAACATCTAGTCCTGAAATGTACCAAAATGCAAGAAACCGAGTTAGTCAATTCAGTAGCCCTACTACTGTACTTTACTAGTAGTACTGTCAGTCTCTGCTCTCCTCCCAACTTAGTCCTATCCCATTAGTCTACTACCTCTACAATATGCTTATCTTACCTGTGATTTGTGTTTGAGAATCGGGGTAGCCCCAGGGCTGCCTGCATTGCAAATGTTGATTAAGGTTGGTTGTTGACTTGAATCCTCGACGGATGCAATATAATTATTCTGCTGGTAGTAGTAGTGGTACACACTGGCAGTATCACCATATGAAAAAAAAGGAAATGAAACATTGAGTGGCCTGAGCTTAGCATTAGAAACAGTACAATAGATAGTACGGTAGAGAACAGTGCCCTAAATTGTAGCCTAAGCAGTGCTAAATTAATGTAAATATAGGTAGTAGTTGCGTGGAGTGTGACTGCTATAGGATATTAAGGCAAAGGACACGTCATCAACGTAACGTAAGCATTAAGCATTTGATTGTTCACATCGTGTAGGAGGTGGATGTTCTTATCAATCCACGATGGTGCACATGAACTTCTTATTGTAGTGATTTTGGTTGCTTTGACCTTATCCTCCCCAGCAAGTGTGTGGAATTTATTGTTGTTGTCAGTCACACCTCAATGAAATACCACACAGCCCGGGGGAAGAGGGTTAGGGTTTGAAAATTGGATGGGAATGGGGTTTTTTGGGAAAGTTTGGTAGAGAGGAAAAAAAACACAGCATGGACAGTCAAACAACAAATGAAGAGAAACAAATCTTTGGATTTGAAGATATTGATAAATCTTTTAAGGGACATAAAAGAAGTGCACTACTGCATGCCAGAAGTTGTTTACTAAATGGATGGTTAGGTTACTGAAAAGTTTGGTAGAGAGGAAAAAAAACACAGCATGGACAGTCAAACAACAAATGAAGAGAAACAAATCTTTGGATTTGAAGATATTGATAAATCTTTTAAGGGACATAAAAGAAGTGCACTACTGCATGCCAGAAGTTGTTTACTAAATGGATGGTTAGGTTACTGAAAAGTAGTACTGCTACCTACTGCAACTTACTAGTAACTACGAAAAAAAAAAGTTGACAGTACAGGGCTGCAGTCATTACGCAATTTCACTTGCCTCTCTGCCCTCAGAGAGAGTAAACACTTAGAACATTAAATTAATGTTAAACATAGCAAAGACGTATCAAATAGCTGGAGGGATGAATTTGAAGCAGAGATCAAACAAACGCACAGAGTCACACTCGTAGAAGTAAGCTCAAGTTCACAAGAATATCATTTAAAAGATAAGGAGAATTTTGGATACTGTAACTGTTTTTTATAGTTGTCCTGTTGAATTTGTGAAGTTGATGCATCCAGCCATTCCTCTTATTCGCGGTACTCTTTCATTCCATCGGATGCTCCGTCGATCAATCTATGTGACCAGACACACTGTCCACTGCCTGCCTGATGCGGAATTGCAGATCGCTAATTGTAAGCCTGAGTAGTACATCGATGGCACAGGGTAAAAGCCTGCCTGTAATTGCTGATGGAAAAACACAACAATAATTCACCTCGGAGAAAAAAATATATAAGGTACGCTGTGTAGTGCAAAAATTACACTTACAGAGATGACAATCCCCAAAATCGAGAACACACCACATTACCCTCCCAAAAACGTGCAGAATACTGCTGCTACCTCGCAGAGGCCTAATTTCAAATCGTGCCAGAACGCACTCAGAAAGTATGCCCCAAATCCCCCCTTTCCCACCATGGATTTTGTTCAAACCACTTGCAATCAAAATTAGACATTCCCACAAGTGTTCCAAGACCCCATCCAGTCGTAAAAATCTAGAACCCCCCTAAACACATGCAATCCAATACTGCTAACCCTAACAAACCCTAAGTTAAGAACAGTGACAAACGCTTTCTGCAACCAGGCCAAATCCCCCCTTCCCCACCATGGATTTTCTTCAAACCACTTGCAACTAAAATTACACATTCCAACGAGTGCTCGAAGACCCCAGAACCCATTGCAAAAATCTAGAACACCCCCAAACAGATGCAATACTGCTAACCCTAAGTTAAAAATAGTGCCAAAATGCTTTTCACCTCCGATTTTCTCCGAACCACTTGTATCCAGTATTAGACCTTCCCAGCAATGCCAACCCAGGCAAACACCCCCAAACAGCCAAAAAGCAAAACCGCAAAAAGTGACAGAAAAATGGAGGCCTCATTTCGAAATCACTCCATGCGCGCTCTGCAGCTAGGCCCTAACTCCCCTTTCCCACCATGGATTTTCTTCAAATAACTTGCAATCAAAAGTATCCATACCCAGCATTGCTCCAAGACCTCAAAACCCCCCCACAAACACCAGGAACCCCCTAAACGGCCCCCGAAAACGCTAAAGTGTGCGAAATGTCTGAGAATGGAAAAACCTTTTCACCTTCGATTTTCTCCAAACCACTTTTATCCGGTATTAGACCTTCCCAGCAATGCCCCAAGATCCGTCAACCCAGGCGGAAACAAGTTTAATACCCCCAAACAGGCAAAAAGCAAAAATACAAAAACGGCGACTTGGAAATATTTAGCCCTAGTTCCAAAATCACTCCATGCGCGTTCTGCAGCTAGGCCCTAACTTCCCTTTGCCACCATGGATTTTCTTCAAACCACTTGCAATCAAAACTATCCATACCCAGCGTTGCTCCGAGACCCCCCAACCACCCCCCAAACACCAGGAACCCCCCCAAGCAGGCCCCCGAAAACACGAAAGTGAGCGAAAACTCAGGAAAGTGAAAAACTTTTTCACCATGGATTTTATCCAAAACACTTTTATCCAGTATTAGAACTTCTCAGCAATGCCCCAGACCCCTGCAGCCACCCGCAAAAAAGCAGAACACCCCAAAATAGGCAAAAAGCAAAAATGGGCCTACCTTCAAATAAGTCCAAATGCGCTCTGCAGCTCGGCCCTAACTCCCCTTTTCCACCATGGATTTTCTGAAAAACAAATGCAATCAATATTAGACTGTGCCAACAGTGCTCCCAGACCCGAAAACCCACCCCCAAAAACCTAGAAGCCCCCCAAACAGCACCCCAAAAACAGGCAAGTGAGCAAAAACGGAAAAACTTTTTCACCATTGATTTGGTCCAAAACACTTGATTCCGATATTAGACCTTCCGAGCTATGCCCCCAGACCCCTGCAGCCACCCGCAAAAAAGCAGAACACCCCCAAACAGTCAAAAAGCAAAAATACTAAAACGGGGACTTAGAAATATTTAGCCCTAGTTCCAAAATCACTCCATGCGCGCTCTGCAGCTAGGCCCTAACTCCCCTTTGGCACCATGGATTTTCTGCAAACCACTTGCAATCAAAACTATCCATACCCAGCGTTGCTACAAGACCCCCCAACCCTCCCCCAAACACCAGGAACCCCCCCAAGCAGGCACCGGAAAACACGAAAGTGAGCGAAATCTGGAAAGTGAAAAACTTTTTCACCATGGATTTTATCTAAACCACTTTTATACGGTATTAGACCTTCCCAGCAATGCCCCCAGACCCCTGCAGCCACCCGCAAAAAATCAGAACTCCCCCAAACAGGCAAAAAGCAAAAATGGCCCTACCTTCAATTCAGTCCAAATGCGCCGTGCAGCTAGGCCCTAAGTCCCCTTTTCCACCATGGATTTTCTGAAAAACAAATGCAATCAATATTAGATTGTGCCAGCAGTGCTCCCAGACCCCAAAACCCACCCAAAATGCCCTAGAAGCCCCCCAAACAGCACCCCAAAAACAGGCAAGTGAGCAAAAACAGAAAAACGTTTTCACCATGGATTTGGTCCAAAACACTTGATTCCGATATTAGACCATCCGAGCTATGCCCCCAGACCCCTGCACCCACCCGCAAAAAAGCAGAACACCCCTAAACAGGCAAAAAGCAAAAATGCAAAAACTCATACTCTAGAAAATGTTCAGCTAACCAGTCAACATCGGTCCAAACGCGCTTTGCAGCTAGGCCCTAACTCCTCTTTCCCACCATTGATTTTCTCTGAATCACTTGCAATCAAAATTATGCTATCCCAGCAGTGCTCCCAGACCCCCGGACCCTCCCCCACAAACCTAGAACACCCCCAAACAGCCCCCAAAAAACATGCAATACTGGAATATTCAAAACATGGCGAATTGGGCTGTTCACAAAACATTGCTGTTTTTAGCACTTCCACTACTTGGATCCTCTTGAAACGTATCTGGACAGTCACTTGCTCCAGCGATTCACAAAAATCTCAGCAAGGCAGAACAAAATCGAACCACTGCACTCTTTGAAGAAGAACAATAGGAAGAAGGTCTACGACTAGTTTTCACTTAGTTTTTACCAAAGAACACCAAACCCCCCTAAAACCTTGCCAACATCATTATGAACGAGCCTGCATCAGGCCCCAAGCACTAGAATCAGTGTGAACCATACCAACTTAAACCCAAAAACCCTAGTAAATCGCACTGAACCCTAAACCCTAGATATACTTTGTCTGTCTGTGTCAAAGAGCCTAGGTATGCTACATCAGGAGGATGCTTCACTCAGTGGTGCCTGCCTTGACCGTCTGCATGGCCCTGCCGCAAGCATTGGCCATAAATTCGTTCCGCTCAAGAATTTGCGATTTTTCTGTAATTTCGCAGGATTTGCGAAATACCGAAAAACAGCAAATTTTGCAAACATAACGGATGTTTGGCCAAAGCTTGAGGCAGTGCCATGCAGAGGGTCAAGGCAGGCACCACTGAGTGAAGCAACCTGATGTAGCATACCTAGGCTCTTTGTCAGACAGACAAAGCATATCTAATTGTATGCAGCAAGCCACACAGCCCCAATTTTCCACGAGCTGCTGTCTGGAGTGGACTCTGCCTGGCATAACAACAACAGTACACTGCCTCGCCCTCGACCACTACATACCATGAATAGACAGACATGTAGTTCTGATGCAGTAGTTGTTGTAGACTGGTTTACCTGTTTACCACTCAGAAATTGGCCATAGTTCTTCCGTAAACCGACGCTGATGATCCATCCATCCCAGTCAGTGACTGTAAATAAAAAATATATATTATTTGATCAATCATCATGGTACATTGGCAAGTGAGTCGGCACCAAGGACATTTTGCATATTGTGAAATGCAATATAGTGGCCCCTGAATTTGAAGTACAATTTGAATTAAACAAGGTAAAAAAAAACAGAGGTGTTGAAATGAGTTACAATTACTGTGCAAAAGATTAAATAATAACTAAGACAAGACATATGAATCATCATTTCATGCACAAAAAACAAACAGCAATTGGTTTCATCAGAGCCAGACAGCCATTGCTGTCCACTGCATGCCATCTTCTCAATTATTCATTACCTGTTCTACTTTTTGTCCGCATCTTCTTCGGAAAGTGAGGGCCCACAGTGCAGCCTCTCCTGTCAATATCAGAAGTAACTCTGTCAGCAATCAGCAAGCATGTAGTCAGTCAGTAATTTCAGTCCCACTTGAGGGGACTCGTCATAATCCATCCATCTGCCTTGAGGGAAATGGATAGGGGGAGTCTGGAGTAGGAGTATAAAGGAGCATGATTGAGTTGTGAACTTGTGAACCTCAGGAATGCAGACTGCGGCACCTTCAAATCAATAAGGAATGTAGGTAGGCCAATAGCGGTCGGTAAAGGCCGATTTTACCGAATATCGGCCGTTACCGACCGGTATAGGCCTTTTGGGATGTAGGGGACAGAAAATCATCTGAATCAGTAAAGTTACTGAATCGGTAAAATTACCGAATCGGTAAAGTCACCGAATCGGAAAATATACCAAATCGGAAAATATACCTAATCGGAAAATATACCGAATCGGAACATTTACCGAATCTGTAAAGTCACCGAATCGGTAAAGTTACCGAATCGGTAAAGTTACAGATTCGGTAAAGTTACTGAATCGGTAAAATTACCGAATCGGTAAATAACAAATGGTAAAAATTAGTATTTGAGATGTAGGGAACCTCAGAAATACCGATTTTGACTGAAAATCGGTATTTAAGAGTCTGTAATTACCATGGACACAAATCAGGTGGTAAACAGGTGTAAGGTATAAAAAAGGCCCAAAATGCAACATTTTCTCAACTATGGCGGCATTCTATGTCATTGCGAGGCGACTACGCCTACAGGCAGAAGGTGAGAGGCTCTGGAGGAGAGAGGAGCAGGTGTACATTGGAGTTCTGGACTTTTTGGTTCCGTCCAGAGGTGTCAGGGTACAACACCCAAAGACCCCGGAGTTCCACCTGCCTTGGTGCACAAATGAACAGAAACACGGGCTTCTCGATGGTGGCGTCAAAGACCAAAGGTTTATTACTGCAGGGACACAGAAGTCACAGAATCTACGCACGGGCAGAAACTAGGAGCCTGTTCGATTTGTACAAAGTGGGTCGCTCCTTATATACTAAAAATTGTGCTCTAGGCAAATATTTCACATGTCGGTACATTCCCAAACCTTTGTGTCTCTAAACAATAAATATTTGACGTTACACAGGAACCGTCGATAAAATCTGATACCAAACATCTACGAAGAGGGGTTCCCACTAGTTCATCACAATCCCCTGTCAATATTGCATTCAGGACCCGGACCGCCTCATCGTAAAGTTCGTTACCTCCCCCTAATAAAGATTCAGAAAGAAAGAAACAGAGCCAGGTGTGGAAGATAGAAAAGTGGGATAAGGGATGTTTGTAGGTCGTAAATGGGCAAGGCTACCGGCTTCGGCCGCCTAATCATGATCAGGTACAATGGACACGAAGACCAGTTTGGCAAGACTGGCCTTGGGCAGAGGAGGCAGCCTTTGTCGAGTCATGCAGCTACAGCGTGATCTGGTTTAAGGTGCACGTGTCATGTAAGAGGTGAATCTCCGGCTAAGGCTACGTGTCCTTAATCAAAGTGGAGTAAATGAAATGATCAGAGGCTATTGCATATGTGAGGGCAAGGAAACACAAAATGGCGGCCATGATCTAAGATGGATGCCGTGGGTATATCAGAAATATGTCAATGGAAGGAGTGCTCTTGCTCGTAGCGTAGCGAAAACACTAGGATATACTAAATGGATCATTTGCGGTTCACTGATACCAATACTATGTATTTCCGACAAACTTGAAAACACGGGTTCAAGTCGTCACGGAACCGTCACGGAACCTCAGACCCTCCTTTTGCCCTTACATAGGCAATTACTCAGTCTATGTCAGAATCTAGTTCTATGCTCATCAGGTCAGTGACATGTTGTTGTATCATCATCCTTTCTCGTGTCTTTTCTCCAAACGCAGGTGGTTTTCTGAGACAAGTCGTAGCACAAAGACTACACAGAGCAGGACCACACTGGATAATCAGACAACATGAGAATAGGAATACTAGGATGACACCAATGACCATTAGAACTTTCCATCCCCACGCTGAGATCAGAGTCCAAAACCACTCCATGAAGGACCAGTTTCCCTTGTCTACATGAATGGAGTCCGAAATCTTGTGCAACTTAGAGATCGCCTCGTAGACTGTTGGGGCATTATTAGGAATAAAGACACAGCAGCTCGATTGGATCATTCTGCATACCCCACCTCGATCTGCAAGTATAACGTCTAGAACCATACGGTTCTGCAACGTCATGAGCCTATCCGCCTGAAGCTCAGCTGTCAGATTGCTAAGGGCACCAGCAGTTTCAGTAATAGTAGATTCAACTACCCGTGTTAGCTGACGTATGTTTCTACTATTGGCCATAGGTCCCCAGAACGGAAGGAAGCCTTTGAAGAAGTCTCCAGCTTCCTGACCAGCTGTATCTTCCTTGCTGAAGACACCTCTCGCTACTCTTGTTCTGTGGTAATCAGGTGAAGCAGTGTATGTCGGAGGCAATAATCGAGCAATATAACATGATCCTGAGAAGTCGGCAGGCAACCATGTATAAGCTCTGTCTCGACAAATGAAATAGGTACCCCTAGCAGTAAGAAAGGCAGGGGAAGAGTTAGCCGGAAACACATAAGTCTCTACGCACTCACTCCTCCCTAGCTGAGCTCTCGGATTTCTCCCATTACCTTGCAAACAGACCTGACCTCGGTGAGGTACGACCCAGATTGGAGTTGAGCTTTTACGCTTGCTTTCTCCTAAACTAAGGCGATACTCTGAAGTATTCCAACTTAAATATACTCGCAATTCGTCTCTAGGGTATGATGGAGTATTATTGACGTCCTTGACCATATCAATAATTCCCTGGACTAAAGCTTTGTTAGCAGAGTTATATTTAGTGGAACGTGGTGGACGTGGAGGATAGGTTTCGAGAGCATAAGCAAAGATGGTTTGGAAAGCCTGAAATGATCCATTATAGCTGTAAGGCAAAACCAGATATGGAATACCTTTATCCATAGTGTGAGGTATCAAGCCACATACCCAGCAGTCTGTAGTGTTAACTACCAGTTGGTGTTGGTGCAAGAGCTGTACAAAAGTGTTGTTGGTGAATTCTGAGCGTCTGGCTTGCTCATGTTCCGGAAACGAGTGAAAAGAGTGTATAGAGGAAACAGTAGAAATAGCAGGATCAAGGGGAGGCACTGTAGAAACTGGCACAAAAATCAAATTTATGCTAAAGACAATTCCACCCACCAATGTTGCTAAAACAATCAAAAATGTAATGGCACATTGCATCAAGAAACATTTGCTGTGAAGAATTCTATTAAGTCTGTTTCTGCGAACGTAAATCACATTCTTTCGTTGCAGCGCAGGAAGCTCCATCTTCTACAATCCGCTCGCGACCACTGATGATGTGTACGTAGATGAAAATGCCTCTATCAGCCCTGGGAGTTCCCAGAACCAACAGAAAGATCGACCTTGTGTCAGACCCCTGCAAATTCAAACTAGGCACACAGCCACGACCCTACGGCTACCCAGACGGCAAGGCAATTTTAAAAACAATAAACAATAGCAAACTTCCTGGCTGAAGGCAAAAGTTCAAAATATATATAAATATATCAAAATCACAGTATGCAGTTGCCTGCTTTATTAGTCCTTTTTATGGCTTCTAAGGTTGTATCTTTTCTTCGCTGGTACTGTCTGATCGGAAAATAGTGTATTACTAGCAGCTGTTGCAGAGTTTAAGTTCGCAGATAGCAAAGTTTCTTGTGATGCTGGAGACAAATGTTCAGTGTTCAAAGGAGTCCTTTCAGGAGGAGAGTCAAGTTTCAAAGTGTCAGTAATCAAATCGGCATCGCTGAAAGGGACAAATTTCGGAGTTGTTTCAGCTTCGGAGGCACCAATTCCCTTCTTCACCCAGTCGTCGTAGGGCAGCGGCAGTGGAACACGCTTTACGTGAGAAGCGTGGATCCAGTGCTTGCGACCAGCAACACGTACAGCTGTCCTCGTCGCCAGCAGGACCTGGAAGGGGCCGATGTAGCGAGGCTGAAGATTCTTTGTCCTCGCAAAATTTCTGACCACCACGTGGTCGCCGGGTTTCAGCTGATGCCCTGGACTCTCCGGAGGTTTTGGCAAAGCATCAAAGACCTGTTGATGAATAAGACTCAATTTAGCAGTCAAGTCGTAAAGGTAGTCTATCAACATAGGATATTCAATGGAGCAAAAGTGTTTAGGCCTCGGCACACCCCAGATATTTGCCGGACGGCCAAACACAATCTCATATGGAGAAAGCCCTATTCTAGAATGCACTGTTGCTCTCGTTGATAACAAGGCCAAAGGAAGTGCGTCTGGCCAGGCTAAACCTGTGGATGCTTATATCTTGGCTATCTTAAGCTTCAGAGTGCCATTGTAACCCTCGACTAAACCAGCAGATTGGGGATGGTTTGCACTGTGGAATTTTTGTTTCACTCCTAGACCAGCACACACACTCTGCATAACTTTCCCTATAAACTCACTTCCGTTATCTGACCATACAATCCGTGACATTCCAAACCTAGGGAAATATTCCTTGAGAAGAATTTTGGCAGTTGATAGGGCAGTGTTGTCCTTTAATGGGTATGCTTCTATCCACCTGGAAAAAGCACAAACTACCACCAGGACGTACTTTAAATTGTTGCAGCGTTCCATGTGAATGAAGTCTAACTGAATCACTTCAAAGGGGCAGGAAGGAGGAGCGAAATGACCAGCTGGAGTTGGAGTTCCCTTGCCAGGATTATGCATCAAGCATACCATACAATTTTTCACCACTCTCTCTGCACACTTACTGATTCCCTCATTCTTCCAAACCGGAGCTAACATCTTACATATCCCTTTAGAACTTATATGCGCCACTCCATGCGTCATCGTCACTACTGCAAGCACATATGCATCAGGCAACATCCAACGCTGCTGTTCTGTCAAATCAATCCAACATCCATTCGAGTCCAATTTGCCCGTACTTTCTCTCCATACACGTTTCTCTTCCTCAGTCGCTTCTTTCTGAATCTCTTTCACACTTTCCATAGTGTCCTCACACATTCCAGACTCAGCAATCCATCTTGCAGACGTAGCAACGTACATTCTACTCATCGTGTCTCTAGCTGTCTGTTTAGCAGTTTCATCAGCAAAGGCATTCCCACGACCAACATCATCCGTGATTGCTTTATGAGCACTGCACTTCACAATCGCAACTTCAGTCGGCAAGGTTAGAGATTCCAACAAGTCGTTAACTAGCTGACCATGTTGGATCTTAGTCCCATGGGACGTAATGAAACCCCTTTCTCTCCACAACCGGCCAAAACTATGGGCCACGCCAAATGCGTACTGACTATCTGTAAACACATTCACTCTCTTTCCCTTAGCTAAAACACACGCTCTCGTTAGAGCTATTAATTCTGCAGCTTGGGCAGAATTCTGACTCACTCTTGCAGTTTCCACAATCGTCTTCAAAGTCGTTACCGCGTAGGCAGCAGTCACATCACCATTCTCCAATTTAAAACATGACCCGTCCACATATAGCGTACCATCTGGGTCGGACAGGGGAGTATCTTTTAAATCGATACGTCCTTTTGTCTCTTCCTCCGTTTTGAAATAACAGTCATGTGGCTCAGAATCACTCGACTCTTGATCAGTCGGCAACAATGTTGCTGGATTCAATACATTGCATCTTTTGATCTGAATATGACTCGCTAATAATGTCAGCTCGTAACCAGATAATCTCGCACTAGTAAGGTGTTGAGTCTTCGTTCGGTTCATGAGTGTATCCACTGCATGAGGAACCATGACCACTAGCATATTGTTCATCACCAAACCAGCAGATTGTCGAATGGAAGCTGCAGCTGCCGCTGTAGCCCTCAAACAACTAGGTAACGCTCTGGCTACCGGATCTAATGTTGATGAAAAATACGCACAAGGGCGTTGTTTATCACCAAATTTCTGTGTCAGAACACTCAACGCGCAACCTTCTCTTTCGTGAACGTAGAGCGTGAATGGCTTGCTGTAATCAGGTGTACCTAATACAGGAGCTGAACACAATGCTTTTCGTAATTCAGTAAAACTCTCTTGGCATTCATCAGACCATGGCACCGGACTTGGAACATTTTTCCCAGTCAAAGCTACCAACGGTTTTGCTAAAAGAGAAAAATTTGGGATCCACTGCCTACAGTAAGAGGTAATACCTAGGAAGGCACGTACTTCTCTCTGTGTGCGTGGAACACTCATCTGCGTAATTGCTTTTATTCTCTCTGGGGTCAACTTCCTTCCCTCCTTTGATAAGAGGTGACCTAGGTAGGTTACCTCTTGGCAGCAGTATTGCATCTTGGAAGGAGACACCTTATGATTCAAATTGGACAAATGATGCAATAACGAAATCGTAGCTGCTTTGCAAGTTTCCTTGTCATCGGCAGCCACTAAAAGATCGTCTACGTATTGTACTAGGGCAGAACCTGGAGGAAGGACAAAAGAATCTAGCTGACTTTTTAAAGCTTGACTATAAATGGATGGACTTTCACAATAGCCTTGTGGAGCGCGTTTAAATCTGAAACTGCGACCTCCTAGACAGAAGCCGAAAATATCCCTACTCTCTTCGGCTATCGGAATGCTAAAGAAAGCATTCTTTAGGTCTATAACTGAGAACCATGTAGCTGTAGCGGGTATCAATGTTAACAAGGCAGTAATGTCTGGCACTACAGGAAACTGCGGAATTACAATCTTATTAACTTCTCTAAGGTCTATGACAAACCTATAAACTGGAGGTTTTGTAGGGTCAGTTCGCTTCAGAATCGGTAATACAGGACTGTTACAGACATTTCCTCTAGTTTCTTCAACTACACCCTTCTTAATCAAGTCTTGCACAATCAATAAAAGTGCACGCTCACCTTCACTCGATATTTTATACTGGGGAATTCTTGGAAATTTCACATTTGCTTTCAAAGTCACTACATACGGTGGAATTTCTAGGAGACCTACATCATTAGGACCAGTCGCCCAAAGAGAATCAGGGAGTGAACGGAGCTCCGGCGGGAGTGCGTCCATTGACAAGTACATCGGAGAGGTGATGTTTTTTCCCAGTGTAAGCTGTACTCCTTCCGGAGAGCAGTACAATGTCGCATATAGTCGCTTTAACAAATCTAAACCAAGCAGATTTTCATTACAACCTGTCGTCAAAATCAGGGGTGCTTTCAATTGGCACGGTCCAACAGAAATAGACAAAGGACCAGATATCGGATTGTACACAGGGGCGCCTGAAAAACCTACGGAAACATTTGTTGAGCCAGACAAAGGTGCGCCAGGGAGTTTCGCATGCATTATAGAACTTTTTGCGGCACCAGTATCCAACAGAAACGGTTCGACTACACCTGATGTTGCTACTGCGACATAAGGCCCACTCTGATCCACTGGAACTGATACTACTCCCTCTCTCTGTCCATGGCTGTCCTAGTACCCATTTTGTTGAAAACCCTCTTCTACTTCACAATAATCTTTAACAAGATATTGCTGAGATCTATTTTGCTGAACAGACTGTCCATTTCGTTGATCAAAGTGATTGGATGGACGATCATTAGTTTGTGGAGGCATAGCACCTCGTCCTCGTCCTCTAGAATTCTGCACAAAACCACCACGACCTCTCTGAGCTGCTGCTGCATTATTTTGCGCCAAGATCGGACATTCATTTTTATAGTGACCCTCTTTCTTGCAGTACGCGCATTGATTCCATTGATATTGAGGTCTTGATGTACTATAATCTGTCCTTTGGTATGAGTTCTGCTGCGTATTAGTCTGGTTCGCGCGAGGCGGATACGCCTGCTGCAAAAGAACTTTAGTTTTTAAATCTTTCGTTTTCTTTTCTGATTTTTCCTTTTCCTCTTTATCTCTATTTTCGTAGTACTGCGCAGTCGCAAGTATTTGCGCTGTCGTAGATACAGCCCACGCACTTTCTGAGTCTTTTAATTTATTGCATAATTCAGGTAACAAATTATGCACAAATTTATCGACAAACAATCTTTGCCCTCCTTCTGTACTCATGTCCTGGCCACTATGATCCACAAAAGTCTCTTCGAACCTCGTGAAGAAGTCCGAGACACTTTCGTCTTTCTTTTGCCTACATGCTGACAACTTGTCCCAATTAACACGCAATGCTGGCATCAGAGTCTTCATTAGATCAATTATTCTACCTGGCAGATTAGCGATCAAAGGTTCGGGTTTCGCACCACCTATTTGTTGACCATCTGCTGCAGTGATAGCTGCCCAATCACCACCTAAAGCAGCCTGATGATCCTCTCTACGAATTTTAGCCCACACTGGTTGCGGAACTACGTTACCAAATAACATATCAATGTCGGCTAAGTTCATTATACAAGCCTCAACTGTCTGTGTTAATTCCTTGTAATATCCGGCTGGATTCTTACGCGGATCTGGCAAGGCCTGCTTTACTGCTAACACTTCTGCTCGTTTCCATGGAATGTGTATCCACACTCGTTGGAACTGCGCTGGAGCACCTGCAATACCAGCATTATCATCACGTGGCACTGCTTCGCGCCAGATTGGAGGAACTTCCCTCATAGGATATTGGCGACTTAGCTTCATTTTACCTTTCTCTAAATCTCTCGGAGAACGAAGAGATGGATCATTCCTAAAACTTAAAATGAGTTCCATCGCTTGCTTTATTTTCTCACCCACTATCATTCCAGCAGCAAACTCCTTTTGAACCCTAATTAAATCTTCCAAATCTGATTCGACATCGTCTTCTTCTATCTCTTCACGTAACAACGAGCACATCTCATCAAAGACGTATCGTTGCGTTGGTTCTCCCCACTGCATAAATGTGTCTAACACATCTCTCGTACTATATCTTCTACCCTTCGAAATCCATCTGAGAGCCGTGGAGTCTAAAACTCCCCGTTCCTCAGTACTAGGAAGCTGACTCCGTCTCTGTACAGAGTCAGGAGTAGGAGTCTTAATCAGGGTTTTATATATAGGAGACAGCATATTAGTAACTGAATCAGTGATTCTTCGACGAACAGAAAGTGGAGTTAGTACACTCGCAGACATAGAGAATGCAGTGGAGGTAGGAATAGATGAGGAAGCAGTAGGAGTATCGAGGAAAATAGCTTCTGGAGCAGTAGGTACAGAGGTAGGTATAAGAGTTGGCAGTGTAGGAAGAGGAGGAGCTGTAGGAACATTTACATTCACCACAGGAAGTACAGGAACTTGGTTCTGAGGGACAGGAGCAGGAGCACCAGGTTGTCCAGCAACCGGCAATTGAACATTCGGGATGAGCGGAGCCGTAGCACCTTGTGCATACGGTGGAGGTGACCGTAACAGATAAGACAGCAGAGGATCGTTTTCGGAGTCCTCCAATATCTTAGCCATTTTCGATGGCAAGGCAGGATAGCACTTGTCAATCGCTAAGTTATGCTCTCTAATGGCTACATCTATGACCTTCTCACACTCGTTAGCCTGCAACTGTTTAGTCGCTTGCTCTAGAGTTAACCCTTCTTGTTCTTTCTGTTCTTTCTTCAACCTTTTCATTTCTCTCTGTTTGGATTCTTTCCGCCAATAACGGAAGGAATCAAACATTGCCGGCCGGGCTTTCTTCTTGAACAATTTCGCTTCTAAATTGTCGAGAATCTCTTGCTCAAAACTACCATGCAGTGGCCAACTAAGGACACCATCCTTCTTACAATAGCGGACCCATATCTCATTATAATTTATAGGACCCACGCCATACTTACAATATAAATCATATAGGGGAGTCCCAATCGGAGGAACCAGACAAGAGTCCTCCAATCGCGAGTCACTGTTGCAACTAAAACAAGACAACATTTTCCGACTTACCATTTTCAGTCCGGAACACAAAACAAACAAAACACGGAACAAATATGTGCACTCGAACCAAGAACTTAGGCCTACCAAAACGAACTGATGTATCGATACCCAAAACTAAACCAAATAGATTATCGTAACTAGAACAACCAATGATAATCTAACAAAACCAAACTAAACCAAGAACCGATCAAGGATTTTTAACAATCCTCACAAAGTAACCAGCTAGCTATCACTAAATACTTAACTGAGGCACTGAAGACGTCACCAAGGAGAAACCCGTCACGTTTCGCCGTACTAAGGACTGCACCACTTCGGGTCCAAGACAGGGCGACGGTCAAGGCAACGGCCCACTGCAGCCGTCCTGAACGGGAAACCCTCGTGGAAGAGAACTTTGGGCCACTTTTGCGATATGCCGGGATCGATGAAGTGGGGCGCCTCCCTCAGGAATCTTCACACGAAGCTTCTCGAACTCTTCAGGCTTTTGGACCGGTACCGAATGACGTCGCCCCACGTTGGGCGCCAATTGGAGTTCTGGACTTTTTGGTTCCGTCCAGAGGTGTCAGGGTACAACACCCAAAGACCCCGGAGTTCCACCTGCCTTGGTGCACAAATGAACAGAAACACGGGCTTCTCGATGGTGGCGTCAAAGACCAAAGGTTTATTACTGCAGGGACACAGAAGTCACAGAATCTACGCACGGGCAGAAACTAGGAGCCTGTTCGATTTGTACAAAGTGGGTCGCTCCTTATATACTAAAAATTGTGCTCTAGGCAAATATTTCACATGTCGGTACATTCCCAAACCTTTGTGTCTCTAAACAATAAATATTTGACGTTACACAGGAACCGTCGATAAAATCTGATACCAAACATCTACGAAGAGGGGTTCCCACTAGTTCATCACAATCCCCTGTCAATATTGCATTCAGGACCCGGACCGCCTCATCGTAAAGTTCGTTACCTCCCCCTAATAAAGATTCAGAAAGAAAGAAACAGAGCCAGGTGTGGAAGATAGAAAAGTGGGATAAGGGATGTTTGTAGGTCGTAAATGGGCAAGGCTACCGGCTTCGGCCGCCTAATCATGATCAGGTACAATGGACACGAAGACCAGTTTGGCAAGACTGGCCTTGGGCAGAGGAGGCAGCCTTTGTCGAGTCATGCAGCTACAGCGTGATCTGGTTTAAGGTGCACGTGTCATGTAAGAGGTGAATCTCCGGCTAAGGCTACGTGTCCTTAATCAAAGTGGAGTAAATGAAATGATCAGAGGCTATTGCATATGTGAGGGCAAGGAAACACAAAATGGCGGCCATGATCTAAGATGGATGCCGTGGGTATATCAGAAATATGTCAATGGAAGGAGTGCTCTTGCTCGTAGCGTAGCGAAAACACTAGGATATACTAAATGGATCATTTGCGGTTCACTGATACCAATACTATGTATTTCCGACAAACTTGAAAACACGGGTTCAAGTCGTCACGGAACCGTCACGGAACCTCAACAGACAGAGGATCACTCTATTCCAGCTAACTGACCCAGAGATCCTGCAGAGGTACAGGCTGGATCCCCAAACCATCCTGGACCTAATCAGGGACCTCCACCCACTATTGGAACATCCAACCACAAGGGCCCACGCCATCCCCCCCATGTCCAGGTGCTGTGCAGCCTACACCTGCTCGCATCTGGAAGTTACCAGAGAGTGGCTGCTGCGGTAGGTGGGGTGTCCCAGAGCAGACTGTCACGTTTCTTTCAAAAATTCCTTGATGCAATGATGCAGGTAATGCATTTATACATCCGCTTTCCAGCAACGCATGCAGAACTGCTAAGGACAAATACAGACTTTTACCAGGTGGCGCATTTCCCTCACATCATAGGCTGTATTGATGGTACACACGTACCAATATGCCCCCCAGCTGCCACAGAGTACATCTATCGGAACCGCAAGTCCACCCACACCATCAACGTTCAGGTGATCTGTGATGCCAAATACGTCATCACTGACATAGTAGCCACATTTCCAGGGAGTACCCACGACTCCTACATATTCCAAAACAGTGGGATCTATGCACTCCTGACTGTGGGGGAGTTTGGCGAAGGATACTTGCTAGGTGAGACACTGTGTGGTAATCACTAGAATCATATTACAGGTGGATGTGTATGAGCATGGGAATAATGTCCTTTTCTCATTAATAATAGGGGACAGTGCATATGCCCTCCGGTCCTTCATCCTCACACCCTACCTCAACCCAACAACACCAAGTCAGAGGCGATACAACCGGGCACACAAAACAACTAGAAACATCATGGAGCGCACCTTTGGCATCTGGAAAAGCCGGTTTTGCTGCCTCCATAAAAGTGGAGGGGCCCGACAGTACACACCAATCACCTGCTGCAAAATGATTGCAGCCTGTGCAATGCTGCACAACCTGGCTGTCAAGAAGGGCACAGAAGTGGAACTCTCAGATTTTGAGGACCATGACGACGAGTATGCCGTCCCTGAACCACACACATCTGGTGGAGCAACAGCAACTGATGGCAGACACAGACGGGAAGAGGTTGCACGCAACTATTTTTAAGTAAGTAAGGTCACAAAGACAGGCATAGGATGCTAGAACACAGGTTTAATTAACAAATCACTTTTGTTATAAAATCACAAAAGTGTAACAAAAACACTTTTACCAGCAATGCTCTGCGTGATGTAGAATTACACCTTCAACTGTGTAAGTCATTTCCTAGATCGCTTCCCAGTAACACTAGGAGGTTGTTCAACCTGCTCACTGTCTTGTTTGCCTGCGGCCTCAGCATGGCACCTGCTCCTCCTAGTTTCTGTCGCAGGGGTGCTTCCAATATACAATTAACAACAGCATAAAAACCGGCAACAGCAGCCATTCACTACCGGTTCTGCGAAGGAGGCACAACAGGTCCCACGCTGGTGCTGGCCAGAAATCCTGTGAGTATGCTGAACATCACTACAATAGGTAAGCGCTACCCAAAATTTTCCCCAACAGGTCTCCTAACCCCAGTGGTCCTACCTCTCTCTCCCTACTAGGACCACACCCTGCCACTTCAATAACCTTGGAGCAAAAGCAAGCCTTGAAAGCGTAAGACATGGTCCTTGCGCCAAAACCCCTCACTATTCACTGCAGTATTTTTTACCGCTGTTTTAAATCACTTCACCCTCGAAGTTCTTGTGCGATTCCACAATAATGGTACCACCAGTATCATTACACTTGAGCCGCTCATAGCCTGCACTAAATCGCTATTAAGCCGGCTGTCATACATATGATCATTACTTTCTAGTGACTCTTTCTCTCCTATGTTTGTCTTGTCCCTGTCCTTCAATGTTAAATGTACAGGTGATCTTGAGAAGGGAATCCCCCTCTCACAGTTAGATACACTTTAGGGCGTGTAGACACATAGACTACACTACACAACCCCTATTTTAACCCACACATATTTTCTTGTCCTGAAGAAAGCCAGATTAGTAATAAGGCACTGGCTGAAACATGTTGACACTCATAGGACGTAGGAGGTCGTAACCCGCCTCTAACGTCCCACAGCCTTATTTTTAACCGCTGACGGAGGCCCTTTTAATAAAGTATCCTCACCCCAGGGACCATCCGCCAAGCCGTTTTAATTTCACATACCTGAACACCCTACACCGCACACACAGTGACATACCTGCTCCGCTGTAATCAGGCGTCGAAGCACACCCGGGACACGCTAGGTGTCACTGGGTGGGCCCGATGATGAAGCATGCCACCAACTAGGTTGGTGGGTGAGGGCTTTCCAAAGACACCCAACAGGTGCCACTGCCAATTGGCAAAACGATACTGAGTCGCTATGGCAATAATAACATTAATGTCAGACTAACCCCATCTCTAGCTAGTCCCTTTTTGATTTACGTACATATAAACCGGGGATCTGGACTAGCTTTCTGGTCCTCTCTCTCCCTCTTGATTCTCGCACTGCTTCCAATGCTGCTCATGCTCGTGCTCTCCTCACTGATAGGCACTTCCATTGCAGCTGTGTGCGCAGTTTGGGCGTTCAACAGTGCCTCCAGGGCACTGGTCACCCTGCCCATGCCCCTAGTGACCTCATTAGTGTTTTGCATCATGGCCTCCTGCATGTTGGAGCTCCTCCTGCATAACAGGGAAGCTGCAGTGGCCATGCGGTTGATGGCAGTGCTTCGGACATGTGCACAACGCCTATCCCTGTCCCTTGCAGCAAAGTAATTGTCAAATTTTGTGCATAGTAGCTGCACCGAGTTGTGTATTCCTCGCATCCCTGCAGCCATCTCCTTGTTAACCTGCACCATTTCCTTGTTGACCTGCACCATCTCCTTGTTGTCCTGTACCATCTCACTGATGCCCTTTCCTATCTCCCCTATGTTGCTATTCAGGGACCTCAGCTGTCGTTGGCATGGCTGGATGGCTCTCCCCTGCATCCGCTGTATCCGGACCATGCTTCCCTCCAGACCAAGGAACACACTTCCACCCTCAACTGGTGCATCTCCTGGCCTTTCCTGCACTCTGCGGCGTCTTCCACTACTATCGCCCATCCCTGCACTGGAGTGTGTTGTGCCATGGCCCGCTGGTACAGGCAGGTTCTGTTGTCCCTCACCCTCAATGTCAGCTGACACGGACTCAAAATCGGGGAGTGGACCCACGACATGCCTCCTGCCTGGCTGTGTTGGGGGTATCACGTCATGTTGTGATGCAGGCATCTCTGGTGATGAGAGCAGGAGTGGGGACTGAGATCTGCTAGGGGTTGCCAGCAATTCTTGGGCCATTTCTGTGTCCTGGCCAGTTGGATGGCTACTTGATGCAGCTTTCTCCTGTGGTACGTTGGGTGTACTGACTCCTGCATCCTGACTCTCCTCCCCCTCAGGTGGTGTCCCTTCAGCCTCCTGCGATCACCTACGAGATGTTTCACCTGTGGACATATGAGCGTACATTAGATAGGCGCTACTGTCTCACAGTCACTACAATAAAATATTTTTCACTTTGGCCATGTTCTGTATGCAGTCATTACATGTAGTAGTTGGTTGGTGTGCTGTATGACATGGCCTAACATTTCCTGTCCACATCTCGCATCATGCATTGGCCCAGTGTATTGCTAGCAGTACTGAAATTGGGTTTACTTGCCCACTAAGGGTACAGGTAAGGGGAATGGTATGGGGGGAATGCTGTGCATGTCTCTTACCTTTTTTGCTTGCAGCTCTGGCCGAGCTGTCTACGTCTCCCAGTCCACAGACGCTCTCCGTTTCAAGGGTTGAGGCCACCATCTCCTCAAGGTCAGTCAGGGGGTGTGCAGGGTTCTTGCCTCCGCCTGTTTTCCCAGCCTGCCTGTGTATTTCTGCCATTTTTCTTTTGGTTAGGCTCCTCAGGTCATAAAATCGTTTTTTAGGTCCTCTGTATCCCTGGTGGTGACCCCCACAGCATTCACCTTCTCCATGATGTCCAGACAGATTTTTCTTTTGGCTGATTCAGCCACAGTCAGGGACTGCCTGCCAAACAATTTGTTGTGCACCCTGACCACCTCCTCCACTAGGACCTGCAGCTCCATGCAGCTGAATTTTAATTTCCTCCTCCTCTCAGGCTGCTCTTTCTCTTGGCTGATTGTCATTTTTCACTTTTAAAAGTGTTCCAAACCCTTTCTGCTGCTCGTGCACTCTGCTCTGCTCCAACTGCCTTTCCAGAAGGTTCTGATTAGTTGCAGCTGCCTGCGTGGCCATTTCCTGCTATCTAGGGGGAGGGTGGTGGCATATGATTGGCTGCCTACCTGAGTTTCACTTTTGGTAGGTTACAGAATCGGTATTTACCGAATCGGTATTTACCGATTCGGAAAATACTGATTCGGTATTCTCCATTCATTCCTATGGGCCTTACCGATTCGGTAAATACCGATTCGGTATTTTCCGATTGTCTAATACCGAACTTTACTGAATCGGTATTTTTTACCGATTTTTTTGCTACATCTCATTTTCCGATCTGAAAATACCGATTCTGTAAAATTCGGTATTTTCAGATCGGTAAAATCGCTTTACCTACATCTAGGCCATAAGATGAAGACAGTGCTGCTGATGGACTTGTTGTGATTAGGTGATTAGAGTTTTGTTGTGGTAAAAGTTGCAAAACAAAGAAAGACACACAGGAATAAAAGTGAATAAGGACGAAAAAAAGGAAGTCATTTTCAGGGCTCAGTGTCAGGGAAGTAGAGCTCTTCCTCAAACTCCATGAATTGAGACGGGAGTAGGTCAGGTAACCGAGAAGAACTTCCGTCACCTAAGTCAGTGTCCTCTTCTTCCTGTGTGCATTCACGTACTTTGTAATCTGGTGGTATGAAGTGCTGATTCCTCTTGTTCAGTGTTAACCTCTCCACATTTTTTGCCGAGAGGCGTGTCCTTTTTGAAGTTACAATGACACCAGCAGCACTGAAAACACGTTCAGAAGACACACTTGCGAGTGGGCAAGACAAATAAATTACATCCAGGTTGGTGATCAGTGGCCATGAAGCCATTTTCCTGTACCAATACAGCAATGGGTTCTTATTAAGAAAGACTTCTGTTGGGTGGAGAAGTGTGGCTCATTGGTTAGAGGAGGCATACCCTGGAGCAGAGGTCAGACCCGGGACCAAGGTTCAATTCCCAACGCGGCAGGGTCCTGAGCCCAATTGTCCACGGACTCGATAATTCTCGCTTCGGTGCCCACTCTAATCACGGGTTCACACTCTGCAACTCTGGGCATTAAGCTTGCTTAATCTCCACTACGGCCCACCCACGGCGGAATGCCTGGCTTTCACCTTGGGAATGCCCAGTACAGGTTATCTCACATGGAAAAGCCAGGACGGGTTCCCAAGGCAAGCGCCGAGATGCCCTAGGGTAAGTCGAGCGCTATATAAGAACACACATACATACATACATCATCCAGATAGACCTGCACCAGCGCGATATAAGAACACACATTCATACATACATCATCCAGATAGGCCTGCACCATCGACGCAAGGTTATCCATGGTTGCTCCACTTTGCCTACCATCTGTGGCCTTTGCAGCACTGGAACGAGCAAACCCTTGATGAGTTAGCCAATCCGCTTCTGACAATATTACGGCTGGGCCTGGTGCAGGTGAGGATGATGATACGGTTGCTGCTGGTGTCGTTAATGGCCTTCGCCCACAGATTCAGAAGTGGGGCTTGACGCCCGATGGCCTGCTGATTCAGTTGGACTTCTGCCGGCTCCTGGAATTTTCTGCCGATCTTTTTCGAACCGAGTGGTTGGCACAGCTCTCCAATGTTTGTACTTTGAAACATCTGCTTCATCAAAAGGAATGAATGCTTTGCTGGCCACTGCCTTTTTGTACCGTGGATCCAGAATAATGGCACAAATGTAATGTTGTTCTGCATGTATGTTTTTAAGCCTTTCATTGGCAACTAGGTGGCTTAATAAGCTCTCCGCCAACTGATATGCGTCTTGCTTTTTTTCACAAGCATCTCCGAACGTTGAAGACACCGCCTTCAGTTGGTGCTCTAGCATGACCAACAATGGGATAGCTTTGCCCAAAGAACAGTCCTCCCTGCTGACTTCACGAGTGAAGACCTCAAAAGGACGAAGCATGTCTGTCAGGCTTTTAACTAGCTTCCATTCCTCCAACTCTAGCTAGCCTCATGTCTTTCATAGTAGAACCTAGTTGAAAGACATACTCATTGATTACCATGCACTGCTCAGACAAGCGCTCAAGAATGTGAAAGGTTGAGTTCCAACATGTTACTACCTCCTGGATGAGTCCTTTGACTGACACTTTACGTTCATGTTGAATGCTCCTCAGCTCCTTCCGAGTCTTAAAAGAATGGCTGAAATGTGTGCAGGTGGTCAGTAACTTCCTGACTGTGTTTTCATTTTTCAAGAAATCTTGCACAACCAGGTTTATACAGTGTGCCAAACACGGCACTCTGAAATAGTCACCTTGCTGCATGGCCTTAACTATATTACTGCCATTATCCATGGAAACATACCCAACTATGCGATTTCTTGGTTGCAGCCATTCAGAGACCTTACTGTTAAACTCCTCCAAAATGTTTTTTGCAGTATGAGTTTTCTCCATGGCAAACATGGCTAATGTTGCATGTTTCCGAGTAGCTTGAAAAACTGTGTCCAGGTCAACAACTGCACTTGACCTGTCTCTAACCCCTGCAAAAGACCCCTCAAAAGAGACCCAGTGTGCAGTGATGCACATGTAATCAAGGGCTTGGCAATTGGTCCACAAGTCTGTTGTCAAGTGGATAGTGTGAACAGCACACTTCTGCAAAGCTGCCCCAATCACCTCCAGCACATCTTGATGTAGTGCTGGAACTGCAACTCTGGCAAAATAGGACCGGCTAGGAACCTTCCATTTAGGGCAGACTGTTGCCACTAATTCTAGAAACCCCACCCCTTCCACGAAAGAAAAAGGGAGAAGGTCCAGCGCTAGCATTTTTAGCCAGCTTTGCGTTATACAGACGTACCGTTGGGTGGTTGCTTTCAAATGGCGCCTCTGACCACAACATTCCACGAATGGTGGGCTGGATCATTTTACGTGATGATGATGATGACTTCTTCAAACCAGTTAGGCCCAGTGATGTAGTTTTTTGCATTGGTAACTCTCCCAGACTCTTAGTGTACCTCATACATGTTGCAGGGGTAGAGGGTGTGGGTGATACCACTGCAGTGCTGCTGCCAGCGTTACTGGGTGTCCCAGAAAAAATGTCTGTTGTTTCTTCACTTCCCCCCTCGCATCATTATCAGATAAAATATCAAGGGATACATTTGGATTTGTTTTTCTTTTGCCTTCCTCGATCTTCCTTATGTGTGCTTCCCAAATGATAGTGTGGTGTTTCTTGAGATGACCTCTCTGGCCTCCGGTACCATAGTTGGTACCAAGCTTACCCCGACTAACTGATGTTTTACAAATCCAACAAACGACCATGTTTTCCGCACTTTGGCTAACAGTAAAGAAGTCCCAAACTGGGGACTGGAAATGTCTGCTGGTGGTGGAGGTGCTACTTTGACATTCAATGCCGGATGAAGTGGAGGACGGGCGTGGCTGAATTTGTTTCCGTTGTTCACTTACAGCACCACTACTTGAGGTCGAGCTGGATGGAGGTCCCTGCCGGCCCTTCTGATGAAAAAATATGGAAGCTGTAGGTCGTGTTGGTGTTGTAGTTAACTGCGTTGGTGGTGGTACCAGTGCCACGCCACCCACATCCCGCTCAGCAGCCATTCGGGATAGGGTGAAAATGTCTGTCTGCTGCATGCCCGCTGGGGCTGGTGTGACGACTGTGATGACTGGGTTATCGTCAGACTGTTCATCGGCAGCAGAAGACACCACTTCTTGTTCGTCGTCATCACCCATAAGTCGAAGCCTTGAGGGAGCCTTCCTTTTAGGCTTAGCTACCTTTGTCGGCTCATGGCGTGACTGACTCTCAGACTGCATTGCTGGGTTCCAATCACAATCAAGGTCATCAGAATGAAGGGGGCTTGAAGAGGAACTTGTTGTAGTAGGAGTAGCCCTCCTTGACCTTTTTCTTGCTGGGGATCTGGAAGACAATGGATCATCATCAGGAGGAGCGAACCTCTAGTTTCACCTCTCCATGCACCTGTCCATGCGCCTCTCCTTGCGCCTCTACTTGCGCCTCTCCTTGCGACTCTACTTGCGCCTCTCCTTGCGGCTCTACTTGCGCCTCTCCTTGCCCATGCACTTGCACCTGTGGTTGTTGTTGCGGCTGTGGTTGTTGAACACTGGTCAGCTGAGTTACACCCGGCGTTAATTGGATGGTACTTTCTTGGGATGAGCCAAGATCACTGGTCGATGGTGATTAAACAACCAAAGTGGCTGCCACAGCAGCACTCATGGTCTTGGACCTAATGGTGGCACTGAGCCCAATGAAGCAGACGTGCTGCTTCCAGCTTGGTCCCCGGCGGACACCGCTGCTGCTGCAGGCGTGGGTTTTTTTCACAAAAAAGGGGTCGGTGGGCACACCAGTCTCCTTGGTAGGTGGTGCCACTTGCTTCTTCGGCTCCTTCTTACTGGCAGTGGCACTGGCAACTTTTTTCGCTGAGGCGCTACGGCCACCTTTCTTTGGGGCAATCTTCTTCAGATGTCAGAACAGCAGGCCACAGTTGCACTAGTTGCAGAGTCGTCTTGTCTGTGGCCACACGTGACGTCACGTGACGTTGTGCTGCACACACCGCTGCAGGACCTCTTCCTGGTACTGGTTGTTCTCTTGTGCACCTAAAAGCAATAGAAGCCAGAGGAACATCAGTTATACACCCCAAAAAGTCGAAAAACACACAAAAATCATCACAATCCAATGCCATCCATGCCCTCAAGAAATTCAAAACACCCCACAGAAAGACTAGGTCCATGCACCACTGAGTACCCCTGGGCATAATGGTTGAAAGCAAGGCAAACTGGGTGCAGGCCTGAGCACACTGCCTGGCTTTAAAATGGCCCCTTGACCCCTACAGCATAGCCAAGCACACGAAAATCACCACAATCCAATGCCATCCATGCCCTCAATGATGTTTAAATTCAAGACACCCCTCAGAAAGACTAGGCCCATGCACCACTGAGTACCCCTGGGCATAATGGTAGAAAGCAAGGCAAACTGGGTGCAGGCCTGAGCACACTGCCCGGATTCAAAATGGCCCCTTGACCCCCACCACATGGCCAGTTCCTGCCTGTACCAGGCCTCAAAATGGCCCTCACCCACATGGCCAGGCCCCAACAACACCCCAAAAAGTTAAAAAGCACGCACAAATCACCACAATCCAATGCAATCCATGCCCTCAATCATGTTTACATTCAAGACACCCCACAGAAAGACTAGGTCCATGCATCACTGAGTACCCCTGGGCATAATGGTTGAAAGCAAGGCAAACTGAGTGCAGGCCTGAGCACACTGCCTGTCTTCAAATTGGCCCCTTGACCCCCACCACATGGCCAGTCCCTGCCTGGACCAGGCCTCAAAATGGCCCCCACCCACATGCCCAGGCCCCAACAACACCCCAAAAAGTCAAAAAGCACTCAATAATCACCACAATCCAATGCCATCCATGCCCTCAATCGTGTTTAAATTCAAGACACCCCACAGAAAGACTAGGTCCATGCACCACTGAGTACCCCTGGGCATAATGGTTGAAAGCAAGGCAAACTGGGTGCAGGCCTGAGCACACTGCCTGGCTTCAAAATGGCCCCATGACCCCCATCACATGGCAAGTCCCTGCCTAGACAGGTCTCAAAATGGCCCCCACCCACATGGCCAGGCCGCAACAACACCCCAAAAAGTCGAAAAGCACACACAAATCACAACAAACTATAGCCATTCATGCCCTCAATGATGTTTAAATTCAAGACACCCCACAGAAAGACTAGGTCCATGCACCACTGAGTACCCCTGGGCATAATGGTTGCAAGCAAGGCAAACTGGGTGCAAGCCTGAGCACACTGCCTGGCTTCATAATGGCCCCTTGACCCCCACCATATGGCCAGGCCCTGCCTGTCCCATGCTTCAAAATGCCCCCCACCCACATGGCCAGCCCCAACAACACCCTAAAAAGTCAAAAAGCACACAAAAATCACCACAATCCAATGCCATCCATGCCCTCAATGATGTTTAAATTCAAGACTCCCCACAGAAAGACTAGGTCCATGCACCATTGAGTACCCCTGGGCATAATGGTTGCAAGCAAGGCTAACTGGGTGCTGGCCTGAGTACACCGCCTGGCTTCAAAATGGCCCCTTGACCCCCACCACATGGCCAGGCCCTGCGGGACCAGGCCTCAAAATGGCCCCCACCCACATGGCCAGGCCCCAACAACACCCTAAAATGTCGAAAAGCACACAAAAATCACCACAATCCAATGCCATCCATGCCCTCAATGATGTTTAAATTAAAGACACCCTACAGAAAGACTGGGTCCATGCACCACTTGATACCCCTGGGCATAATGGTTGAAAGCAAGGCAAACTGGGTGCAGGCCTGAGCACACTGCCTGGCTTCAAAATGACCCTTGACCCCCACCACATGGCCAGGCCCTGCCTGTCCCAGGCCTCAAAATGGCCACCACCCACATGGCCAGGCCCCAACAACACCCCAAAAAGTCGAAAAACACACAAAAATCACCACAATCCAATGCCATTCATGCCCTCAATGATGTTTAAATTCAAGACACCCCACAGAAAGACTAGGCCCATGGACCACTCACTACCCCTGGGCAAAAGGCCCCAACAGCAGCCAAATAAATCGAAAAACACACAAAATCAGCACAATCCCATGCCCTCAATGATGTTTAAATTCAAGACACCCCACAGAAAGACTAGGCCCATGCACCACTCACTACCCCTGGGCATAATGGATGAAAGCTAGACAAAATGGGTGCAGGCCTGAGAACACTGCCTGCATTCAAAATGGCCACTTGCCCACCAGCAAATGGCCATGCACCACTCACTACACCTGGGCCTACTGGCTAGTGAGGCTTTACAGGCACCCCAACCTTTAAAAAAATGAACATATAACAGTGAACTAAAATTCCATGACATAAATGAGAATTAAGTTTAAAAAAAATCACAGAAACAGTTGTATCATGCACCCATGACTAACCCTGGGCCTACTGTAAACTGTGGCTACCCACAATATATATTTTTTTTAAGTTGTGAAAAAAGTTTTAAAACTGTAGTTGCCTCAACTGCACTGCCCCAAACAAACAACACCAACTTACTTGTAAAATCTCAAGTCCAAAAGTGATCCAAACTCCAAAGTCCAAAAAGTCCTCAAATACAAATATCCAGCAGCAGCCACAAAAAGTAATCCTTCCAGCTCCAGATCCAAATAAAAGTGACCAGGACATGAACAAAGAACTGGGAGGAGCCTGCTGGACAGGAACAGGAAGTTGGAGACTTTGGGGCACTTCCTTCCTCCCACCCACCCCCCGAAAAATGGACCCCTTGCACCAAAAAGTGCAGCCAAATGTCAATCTGAGGAGTTATTCTGATCGAAATCATCATTTTCAGAAGGTTTATGCATCCTGCGGTGGATTTCTTGTGCAGAATTGCAATTTTTGCATTTTCGGGAACGCAAGCTGTTCAAATCTCCCGCCGGAAGTCAGCTGCACGACACATGTACGTGTTCGGAATTGTTTACTCCCGCAATGCGTGATCGCGGGCCTTTATGATGTACTCGCGATGTCAAACTCTCGCTGTGCAAGATGGCTAGCCGCGATGACGTAATTGCGTTCGAAAAACTCTTGCGCAATCACGCAGTAAGATCAAAAATGGCGCAGCACACGCAAACCAGGAGAAAAACAACTCGGCGGACTCAGAATCACGGTAAGTCAACGCCGAGCACGCGATATTGTATTTTTCAAGCGCGACCAAGTAAAATAATTCGCGGATTTTTGGGCAAATTCGTGGGCGGATCGCAAAATTGCCAAAAATCCGCAAATTCACCCGCGAAACGGATTTTACGCCCATGCTTAATGGCTGGATGGTATTCATCATAGATAGCATAGGTAGAGACTGTCACTGGATGAAGAGTCTTAATTTGAAGAGAATGTAAAAGAAACCGCGCCAGAGTAGCAAAGCCAAGGAGAATAGAAAGAAGTTGTATTTTTAAAATACAACCTTGAATCACACTAGTTTGCAAACACAGCATATATATTGTGTACATTTATTTTCAACTTTGTCAGCCTGCCATGGGTGGCCTATCTCCTGCATGTTTATTGTTTACACAATCAATCAAAACAAAGTACCTCATGTCGTCCCAATTACATGCAATGATAATTTGGATCAGATATCATCTGTCTTTTTGTAGTAGTCAGGGCAGGGTGAAAGTGAAATTGAGCATTTGCCCTTGATGTAACAGAGTATGGCCAGTGCCACCCGTAATGGAAAAATAAGATGATTGTGTGGTCAGCTTTCCCACCTGTGGACAGTAGTAAATAAAACTAATGTGAGTCTGCGACTGCGTCATGGCTATGTTTGTCTTGGGCGCAAGCTGACTGAGCTGGCATGCCGGCTACAACAAGGTTACGTAATTTCACTAAACAAGAGAGAAGTAGAAGATTGGTGTACTGGTGTACTGTGTCCATAGTGCTAGTATAATGACTGAAACTCCCACAAATATTAGAGGAAGTGGGAGGGTAGATAAATACCACAACTCCTTCCAAAGGGAGATCTAAACCTGACAGGAAGGAGTTGGCAGCCATGGCCCGGCACCAGAAGCTGGAGGCCATACAAAACAAATACCAGCAGCTGGTGGTTCTGGCGGAGGAGGAGGAGGCTGCAGCAGCTGCGGCCTCCTCCAATGCCCCGGACCCCAGCCAGACCCTCCAGTGGTACGGCACTGCGGTCAGGCAGCCACCCGCTGCTGCACTACATCTAACACTGCTGCCCACCCTGTGGATGCAATTGTAGGGCATTTATTTAAACGCTGTGTGCTCCTCAAAATGGTACAACTCAAGGAGAACCTAGAGAAGATCCTGGTGGACAAGCAACTGAGAGTCCGCCGTATCTGATAAGAAACTAAAGACCCTGTTGGATTGGCCCTTTTTTGATTCCTTTTTTTGGTGGGTGGGAATTGGGCGTTGGGGTTTTATTTATTCACCTGACATTGGTTGGACTTTTGCTTGGTGGACATTGGTTTGGGTTAGGGAGAGGGGTGGGTCAGGTGTTGTGGGATTTTTTACATAGTTCATTTTTGTTAGGAGATTAAATTATATTGATATTTAAACTTACATACAATGTTAATATTTTGTGGGGGGGTTACTGCTTTATATCACATGGTTTCCTTGCTACTGCAGGGCTGCAGCCAGTGTTTGATTTAAAAATAATCTGCTGATTTTCTAACACATAAACAGATAGATGCGGTACCCCTCACTGAGTGACTTGTCCTACTAGTACTGTCTGTCTCTCCTCCTAGTCTATGCATTCTGCAACAGGAAGACTCAAGGGGTGTGTGACTTATTAATTCATCTTATTAATCATACCTCCCTAAACTTCTTCTCTTACCTGTGATTGATGTTTAACTTAGGCACAGCGATGGCTGCATGGTAATGATGGTTTGGTTTCCCAAGATGCCATGATTATGGGGGTGGTATTAGACACTGGCAGTAACATTTGCAAATAAACAAAATGAGACAGTCAGTCGCCTGAGAGAGTCTCTGGGAGAAGTAGTATAACAAAGTACACTACATACACAATAATAATAATGCTGATTAACAATACTAAAGTAAAATAAAAAATAATGGTGGTGGGGATAGCCTAGTACAACAAGTTACAAACTGTAGTGTGTTGAATTACTCAACACAAGCGTAACCTTTAGTGCTGTGAGGATGATGAATCCAATTGATGCCGGCAATTAATTATGATGGATATGGCCTAGTAAGCGTGTGTTCAATTATTGATGTAGATTACATTTAGTCACACCTCAATATAAATCACACTGCCAAGGGGAAGAGGGTTAGAGTTTGATGAATGGGTGGAAAGGGGGGTTTGGGAAAAGGTTTGACAAAAAAAACACTACGCATGGACAAACAACAAAACATAATCTTGGCAGACCACCATCATATCCATAAATCTGTTAAAGGAGAAAAAAGGAAAGGCATGCATGATGTTGATGGCTTGATGGTTAATGATACGTAGTGGGGTGGGCGGAATTTGTGTAGTCGCGTTATGCAAAGTTCAGTGAAATGGTAAAAACTCTCGGTGAGCTACACAGAATCCCGCAAGTACGCGAAACTGCTTTTCTGCCCGTTCGTGATGCGTTTTTCCTGTTCGGGGACGATTTTTGCATGCTCGGGGGGCAATATCCTGCAAACTTGCCCATGCGGTCGCGGCCATCTTGTTTCACTTGTCCCGCCCACTCGTGATGCGTGTTTCCTGTTCGCGAACACGGATGTCCAATGGCGCGTCCGAATTACATGTTTGTGATTGCACACTCTCGTGGGATCGCACAGCCAGACACAGACAGATAAGAAAACTCGTTGGCAAATTCAGGGATCCTGGTAAGTCGCTCCTGCACGCGAACACACATTTTGAAAGTGCGAACAAGAAAAACATTCCGCTCTGCCACGGATCACAGACAATTCCTCGATCTCTTCAGAATGCAGAATTGCCAAAATTTCTCAAATTCTGCAAGCAAAGCAGAATTTACCGCCCAGGCTTTATAAGTAGTACTTACTAACTAGACTAGCAGACAGTAAAGGGCAGCAGTATATTATTAACCCCTTCCATGCTGATGACGGCCGGGAGCCGTCATGGCACACAGTGCTCGTGTGCTGATGACGGCTCCCGGCCGTCATGACCCCGCCCGAGATCGGAATGTGCCGCACAGGAGCGGAATTCGGGCCGCGGGCAAGGGGTTAAATATTATGCAATGTGCCATGCCTGTCTGCCCTTAGAGAGACCCAAAATTATATAAATCTTTACTTCTGTTGTACCGGGCTTCCTTTTTAGAGCTAGCAAGGAAAATAAAAAAATTGTTGTAGCGATCAATTATAGGTAGAGAGCAAACAACAAAACAACAACACAAAGTTGTAATGATTGAAGAGAACAAATTAATCAAATTATTTAAAAGATGATGAATGTTGATACTAAAGTGTTACTGTATGTTATCCTAGTCAAATTGGGGAGTTGCATCTCAGCATTCCTCTTGGTCCCCCCTTCCAAGGACGCGGCATCGTTCAATCTTGGGTGCCACTTCCTACTTGGCGGATGCGAATTGGTGGGTGAGTGTGAGTTGTTTTTCTCTGTTTAGCACATCGTAAAGGTCGGCCTGTAAGTGTAGATAGAAAAACAAGAGGGCTATTTAAAAATGAAGGAGAAAAAAATCCATAAATTACAGGGGAGTGCAAACACTTTCAAAGTGGCATGGCTAAATCATGTCTACTCTGTTGTCTGTTTCCAGCATTAACCTACAACAGCAACAGAACAGAGCAGGCCCCTGGCACCCACCCAACTTCCACTTACCTTAGATTTTGACTGAGGCAGACAGAGCACACATGTCAAATATACAGCAATATAGCATTTGCCAAAGTAAGTAAATAAATCGCTGGCATGCACAGCTGTCAGTCATACCACCACTACTACACTCGTGACTTGACTCCACCACTACATAGACATGTAGGTCTGCTGTGGTTGTCGTTGACTTGTTTACCTTTTATGCCACTCATGATATGCCCTGAGTTATTCCATCAATAATCTCCTATCCTACTGACTGACTGCGAAGATATTATGTCATTGTGGTCATCATCATGGTGTTGTCCAACTCAGTCTGCAGTGTACTGAGTGAGTCCAGATTCTATATTAGAACATGAAATGTATCGACCTGCAGTAGAAGTACAATTTTGTTATTAAACAATAAGGGAAACATTGACTTGAGTCACTTTTAGTTTGTAGATTAAATAATAGTACACAATGAATTAAATTCATGCACAACAAACAGCAACAACACAAACACCAATCACTCTGAGTCAGCGTCCAATGCATGCCATCATTACCTGTTCCATGTTCTCATCTTAGATTAAGGGGCAGTCTCTCTTGGCTCGGAAAGGAGGATAGATAGTAGTCATCATGTTCCACTTCTTTTAGAGGGACTCAACAAAGCAACATTTTCTTGTACTGTATTCTCCATCCAATCATCATCTGGCTTGAGGGAAATGGATTTAGTGTGAGTCAGGAGGATGGAGCAAGACGCAGAGGAGTGGACTTAAGTTAAATACACAGAGCTGCAACTCCAATATGGCAATAAAAAGACTAGAAGACGCTGGTGATGGATTTGTTGTGATTCGACGTTTCGATCCCAAGAAAGACAGAGACACACAAATACAAGTAAAATATGGAAGAAAGAAAGTAAGAAGTTCAAAGCCTTGTTGTCAGGGAAGTATAGCTCTTCCTCAAACTCTGGTGGCTCCACCACAAGTAGGCAATCCTCTAAGACACTACTGCTGTCACCTATGTCGCTCTCCTCATCTTCCTGCGTTGATTCACATATTTTGTAATTCAGTGGTATAAAGTGCTGATTCATTTTGATCATGGTTAATCTCTCCATGTTTTGGCAAGAGACTGGTCCTTTTCACTATTACAATGGCACCAGCAGCACTGAAAACACTCTCAGAAGAGACAATTGTGACAGGGCAAGCCAGATAGTTTATCACCAGCCTGCTGAGCACTGGCCATTGGCCCCTTTTCCCATAACAATACAGCAATGGGTTTTGATCAATAAAGTCCTCTGTTGGATCATACAGATAGGCCTGGACCATCCACTCAATGTTCAGAGGTGCTCCACTTTGCAGGGCTTCTTTTGTCTATGCATCAGCACTGGACCTAGCAAACCCTTACTGTAAATACCAATCTTGTGCTGATTTTACAGGGGCTGATGATCCGGGTCTTGCTGTTGTCGATAGTGTTGGTGAAAGCTCTGAGCCAAACGCACTGCCCTCAGGCTCGGAAGTTGAACTTGACGGCGGATGCCCTGCTGCAGCAGTTGTTGGGGATTTGAGCAGCGCGCCTTTAATTACCAGCCGTTTATTTTCCAGGTCACTGGATGCCTCAGCTATCCAAGTTTTATACTGGGCAACATCCTCTTCTAAAAAAGGATTTAATATCTTAGTGTTCAGTGCCAATTTGTACATTGGATCCAGAATTGTGACACAAATGTAATGTTTTTCTGAAATGATGCCAGTTTGCACCCTTGTATTTTCAGCTAAGTGATGGGATAAACTCTCCAACAACTCATATATGCTTCATTTTTTGTCTCCACACCTGTGTAGGTTTCAGACATCTCCTTCAGCTGTTGCTCTAGCATGTGCAACAATGGGATAGCTTGGCCCATAGTACAGTCCTCCATGCTCACTTCATGTGGTCCATCTGTAGGGGACAGGTCATGCCTTTCACAGTCAAATCCCTTATCCTTTGCATGACATGGTCATTGATTGGTCTGTACTGATCAAAGAGATGATCAAACATGTAATAAGTTGATTTTCAACGTGTTGGCCCCTCCTGGTTGAATGCTTTGACTCACATTCTATGCTCACGTTGAATGATCCTCAGATGCTTCTGGATTTAAAAGAATGGCTGAAATGTGCGCATATTCTTCTGCATGTGGTCAGTAAGTTGTTGATTCTGGATTCTTTTTTCAGAAAGTCTTGAACAATAATGTTAATGCAATGCACTAAACACTGGACCCTGAAATAGCCACCATCGCCCATTACCTTAACTATATTACTGCCAGTGTATGTGGCAACAAAACCAATGTTAAGCCCTCTTGGGCGCAGCCATTCAAAGACCTTGCTGTAAAACTCTTCCAAAATGTTTGCAGCAGTATGAGATTTCTCCATGGTGAACATGGTGACAGTTGCATGTTTCCAACTAGCATTACAAATATCTGCAGTGTCAACAACACCTGCTCCAGATATCTTTTCTCTAACCCCCACAAAAGAGATCCAGTGTGCAGTCATATGCATGTATTCAGTGACTCGGCAACTGGTCCACATGTCTGTTGTCAGGTGGCTATGGTGAACAACACTCTGCTGCAAAGCTTGTCTGAGCAATTCCAGCACATCGTAATGTAGTGCTGGAACAGCAACTCTGGCGAAAAAGGACCGGCTGGGAACTTTCCATTTTTGGGCAGATGGCTGTGACAAATTCAAGGAAACCCACCCCTTCCACAGAAGAAAAAGGGAGAAGGTCCAGCGCTAACATCTTAGCTAGCTTAGCATTGTACAAACGTGCAGTTGCGTGGGCGTGATTGTACTGCCCCTCTGAGCTAAGCATGCTGACAATGGTTGGCTGAATTTTTGTCTGGTGCAGCTGATGCAGGTTACTTCTTAAAACCAATTAGGCTCAACAACGCGCTTTTTTCATTGCAGTACTCTGTTTCCTTGGTGTCTCAGTGTTAGGATCCAGTCCTCTTTCTTTGGCCATGTACAGGTAGATCACCTGCTACCGAGCGGGAGGGGCTTCTGTATATAAGGACTTCCTACTCATGTCTCATTGCTTGGTTTTGTGTTCCTGTCGTTTTGGACCCGCTCTGCTTGGATTGTATAGGCTCTTCGGATGAAGCTCTACCTTCCGTGGGGATATTGAGAAGCCTTGCCACGCTGGCCGGCGGCTGCCAGTTTGTGTTTGTTAGTCCCCGCCCTTTCAGGAACTTGTGTCCTATTTTTGCTCTTTTAGCGAAGGCTACCTGTGACTTTTCCCCGACCTCAGTGACTTCGCTAGCCCTTGGGACTCCTTCAGCATTTTGCCCGGACTTCATTGCTGTACGCGGCTGCGTACAGACCATTGTGCGGAGTCTTCCGGGGTTTGTTGCAGCCTGTTTCTTTCGTTTTGTCCTTTTTACGAACATTTTGGAATTCTGGTCATGGAAGTAGCGTTTCTCCTTAGTTAGTTAGTGTAGATGAGGGGGAGGCTTACATCTCTGGACTTCGTGCTTATTTCATGAACATTTGCTGAACATTTTAAGGGTTTTTTTTATGTCCGTTGACTTTTTCCCCTTCTTTTAAATTTTACGTTGTTGTTTCTTGGATTCGAGGCGTGTTGGGAAACTAGCCCCACCCACTCCTATACTGCATCCGGAAAGGGATCTTCGGTAAGAGGGGCTTTTTGCCTAGGGGTATCTATTACTGTACTTGGCCAAAGAATGATTATTCGTTGGGTATATACCCCTTGATGTGTCACTATTAAGCTATTTTCTTTTTTGTTCCCTGCTACAGGTGCGTGCATTAGTCTGACGGGATCAGCCTCTCCGAGAGTCCAAAGGTTCCCTTGTTTTTTCTTCCCCCCTCCCTCTTCCAGCGTTCTGGTAGTTAGTGCTCTGTGTATTACATCAGTGCACTTTGCTAGGGCGAGGGTAGGGGATGGGGATCAGCATCGCCTCTGTAGTATTGGGCCCTGTTGGATGGTCAAAGTGACACTCAGCCTGACTCTTACTATAGTGCCACTGAGATGTTGCTGAGGATGTGGGGGGTATCATTACACTGCTTGGGACAGGGCTACTTTGAATACCAGAGAAAATGTCTCCCTCTTTTTTACCTTTCACCGCGATTGTATCTTCTTCTACTTCGTCATCCCCAACCAACAACAATGGTTGTAATTTAACTTTTTTGTACGCAAAGTAGGTAGGGTTATTTGGCCTCTGGTACCATAGTTTGTACCAAGCTTACCCCAACTAACACTATGTTGACAAATTGAGCATACAGCAACATTCTCCTCCTTACTGCTGACTGAAAAGAAGTCCCAAACTGGGGAGGTGAACTTTCTTGTGCTGCTGGAGGTGCCACTTGCAATGTCCGATAAACTGGAGCGTGTGCCCGGAATTTGACCCTGTGCAGTTACAGTACCACTACTGCCTACTGAGGTGAGCTGGAGACCGTGTTGGTGTTACCTGTATTGGTGGTATCCGTGCCACATCCCTCACAGCAATTTGGGATGGGGTAATAATAATGTCAGTCTCCTTCTCCACAGGGGTGGGAGTGATCTTCATGATGACTGGTTTGTCATCATCCTCCTCTTCTACATCGTCCTCCATAACTCCAAGACTTTCTGCAACCTTCCTTTTCCTTATCCTTGTCGTGTGGTGTGCCTCACTCTCAGGCGGAGCTGGTGGGTTCCAAGTGGTATCTAGATCATCAGAAGGGGAGCTTGAAGAAGAAGTTGATGGACTAACCCTCCTTTTCCTTGCTGGGGATATGGAAGGCAATGGATCTTCTGAAAGAGTGGCTTGCTCTTCTTCATCTGCCGGAAGTTCAATTTCCTGTACTGCCCCTACTTCGGGAGGAACAACACTATTGTGCGCCATCGTTGTGGCTGTTGTAGCGGCTGTTGTTGCAGCTGTTCTTCTGGCTGTTGTTTCCAACTTACCTGCTGATTTTCCACCTGCGTTGATTGGGTACTACTTTTTGATAATGACATTTCAACATCACTGCTCATTGGCGTTTGCCCAAGTTGACTGGCTACCTCTGCAACACTCCTGGGCTTGGGCCTAGGTTGCTGGGGTGGGCCCGCTGATGCTGCGGTACGGCTCCCAGCTTGGTCCCCAGATACCACTGATGCAGGCGTAATGTTTTGTTTCCCAAAAAATATATCGGCCGGCACACCAGTCTTGGTAAGTGGCAGTGCAACTTCCTTTTTCTGTTCCTTCTTTTCACTGGCAACTTTCTTAGTACTGGAAGACCTAGTACCTTTCTTTTGGGCCATTTCTTCCTTCTGATGTCAGCAGGACGCAGGTGCACAAGTTGCAGAGACCTCTGTGGTCACATGTGGACGTGACGTGGTGTGCATCAGGACATCTGTCTGGCAGTACAATGGGTGATGATGGATACACCTCCTCCTCAGCCTTTTTGTGCACCTCAAAGCAAAGAAGCCAGGAGAAGAACATCAGTGAAATGTTGCATTTGTTGTTGTGGTTCAATTACTACTAGTACAAACAAACAAATATATTATATGGTCACACTTGTTAGTGTTATATTAGTATTACATTTTATTAACTCAGTTTAACTTATTAAAAAAACATATAAGTGTAGCTATTTGTGAGACTTTGACAACAAGGGCTTTCATGGTATACTGTGTGCACTCAGGAAGGATAAGAAAGAAGACGAACAAAAACAAAAATACAAGCATAATGGAAATGGAAACTGTTTGGCAATACTTTGCTCATCCCGTCATTCAGGGAGCTGCAGCTGGCAAAGGGGGTGCAAGCAGTAAGTCAAGAGGAACAAAGGAAAGACATGCAGGCCTATATGGCAAAAGCAGCACACTACTAAACTATCACCACAAAATGGCCACCAACAACATGGTCACTCACAGTCACAACAAGCAGGAGGTCTAGAAAACAATGAACCCAAGCAGGCCTATATGGCCAGATAAAGGAGGCACGCTAAACAACACAGCATTAATGCAAAAATGAAAATCTACAGGGCTAAAAAAGGTTGGAAAGTTAGGCAACAACCACACACACAAACATCCAACAAATGCATTTATTTACCACACACCAAAAAAGTTAAATATCCCCAAAAAAACCAGAATGCCATCCATGCCCTAAATGATGCTTAAATTCAACAGACACCACAAAGATAGTTGTTTCATACACCCATGAGTATCTCTGGGCCTACTGAATTAAAGGCCTATTGGCAGACTAGGCCACAAGCATGCAGGCCTATAGCAAAAGAACAGTGGCTTGCTCCACAAATTAGCCACCAGCCACATGGCTAGGCCACCCACAACAACATGAAAGGGAAGACAGACAATGAAGGCCTATGGGAAAAACACACTACCTGGCTTCAAACTTGGCCGCCAGCCACATGGCCAGGCCCACAACAACAAGGAGCCTAGGACAAGAGGAACAAAGGAAAGACATGTAGGCCAATTTGACAAGAGCAGCACACTACTACACAAATGCCACAAAATGGGCACCAGCAACATGGTCACTCACAGTCACAACAAACAGGAGGCCTGGAAAACAATGAACTCAAGAAAGCCTATATGGCCAGTCAAAGGAGGCATGCTAAACAAAACAGCTTTAATGCAAAAATGCAAAAACGAAATTCCACAGGGCTAAACACGGTTTGCTAGTTACACAACAACCACACACCACACACACATCCAACAAAGGCATTTATTTAACACACACAAAAAAAGTGAAATACCCCAAAAAATACAAATTTTGCAATTCAATCCAATGCCATCCATTCCCTAAATGATGTTTAAATTCAACAGACACCACAGAAACAGTTGTTTCATGCACCCATGACTAGCTCTGGGCCTACTGGCTACACACAATATATATATATATGTTTTAAGTACAAAAATTGTAGTTGCAGCAACTGTAAATGCCCCAATCAAACAAACAGCACCAACTTACTTGTGAACACTCAAATCCAATAGTCCTCAAATCCAAAAGTCTTCACATCCAATGATATATGATGCAGCAGACACAACGAGTGTTCCTTCCAGCTCCAAATCCAAACAGGACATGGACAAAGCACTGGGAGAAGCCTGCTGGACCAGTACCCATGGGGTATACTTTTAGTGGACCCGCCTATATTCTACAATTGATTTTTTGTTGCTGTCAAACCGCTATGCTGCTCAAGTTAACTCACATTGGAGACATATCATTGAGTGACCACTTCCCACTGTGCACAACATTTAAAGGATGTTTAAAAAGCTCAAAAAGGGGTAAAATTGCTGCACTGCCTTTGGAGTCACTGGCACTAGACAGAACGAATGGCTACACATTGAAATGGGCTATGGTTGATCCTGAACGTGTTCTAAAAATTGTGGTGATCAAGTGCAAAGATAAATTCAATACTTGTACTAGCAATCTAGCTGGCCCAGGTAGCATTTTAGATACATGTGAGTCAATATCAAGCACTGTGAGGGAGGCCCTTTCTGTTCATAGATCCAGGAAGGCAAAACAAATGGGTTGGTTTGACACAATGTACGAAAGCACACACAAATTCAAAAAAATATTCTTCACACTATCCCAAGAGATTGTGATGCCATTAGGGAGGCAAGGAGAACATATAAACTAGAAATTAAGGGGAGAAGAGACAGCCTGACAAAGGAAGCCTGGGAGTCCCTCCATTCGGCTGCCTTAGGTAGGGATAGTAGTGCCTTCTGGAAGGCGGTAAAAGCACCTTTTCTGAAACCAGACGGGGCCCTTCCATTGAGATTGCCATTTCAGAGGAACTGTGGGTTGGGCACTTTACAGAAGTCTTCGGGGGGATTGATCGGCCTGACAAAGACACCTTATCAAGTAATACACTATTTAATATTGTCCTTAAATTCCACGAAGATGAGGTGTTGATGGCAATCTCCAATACTCGTGGAGGAAAGGCGCCCGGACCAGACGGGGTCCCCAGTGACCTCTTTAAGTCAAATTTATCTCTTTGGGGTCCGATTGTTATGCAAGTAGCAAATGCTTGCTGCCACGTACCATTCCCAGCTACCTGGACAGAGTCAATTGTGGTTCCCATCTTTAAAAAGGAAACCGTCAAGACCCTAGATGCTACAGGCCCATTTCATTGCTCGACTCAAAGACAAAAATCCTAGGTCGTGTAATTTTAGTAAGACTAAGAGCCTGGGCATCTGATAATAAGATTCTTTCTGATTTACAATATGGATTTCACGAAGGAGTGGGCACTATCGAGTAGTCTCTTAACCTTGCCTTATTGGTGGGAAAATGTGTTTGTGTAAAAAATGGTAACTTGTTTTTAGCCTTTGTAGATTTGATAGCTGCTTTTGATTCGGTACTTCACACTAAACTGTGGGAGATTTTAGAAAGGATAGGTGTGATCATCAAATTATCCACTTTTTAAGGCGGTTTTATAACAATGCTCAAACCAGAGTCTACTTTGATGTTAAGGGTGGGACTACCATTCCAATCCGTAGGGGAGACCGACAAGGATGCGTCCTCGCACCATTCCTTTTTAACTTGTACATAAATGATTTGGAGGGTGCATTACTTGAGCAAAAGGTTGACTTCCCTAAGATCAATGGTCATCCAATCCCTACCCTTTTATACGCCAACAATGCGGTTTTAATGTCCAGAACCCAAGTTGGCTTACAGAGAGTTTTGAATGGTTTTAGCGATTTTATGAGGGACTTAGGACTAACTGTGAACACCTTTAAAACTTACGCAATGAGCTGTGGTGTGGGGAGGAAAAAATGTAGTGAAGTGTTTATTGCGGATCAAAAGATTGACATAACAAAAACTTTCTCATATCTGGGTGTTATGTTCCATCAAGGGGACATGATGGCACAGGCAATAAGATTTAAAACACTGAGTTTTACTAACACTATATCCGCCCTCACCCAGTTCGCTAAAAGAATAGGGCTACGACCACCAGTGGAACTTTTACAAATTTATCAGGCAAAATGGACTTTCACCGCAACTTACGGGTCTGGAATCTGGGGTATTGCAAATACTAACTCCCTACAAGTAGTGGAAAATACATTTGTAAGATATTTATTGTCTGTACCAAGAACAACACCTGCCTACATATGTCATGCAGAATTGGGATTAACATATCTGGCTCACATCATTAAACTTGAGCCAATTTTATTGTGGCATTGTGTATGGACTAAAGAAGAACCCACATTAAATAGGGATGTTTTAAAGGATATTTTAAAATTGGAAACGTTTTTTAAGGATTCCATGGATTCATTATGTTTCTAATTTTATGCATAATCTGGGTCATCCTGAGTATTTTACTGACCCTGAATCGTTGCACTCAGTAAGCAGGAAGGAACTGACAAAAGAAGTTATTGCTATGCTGGAAATGATGAGGCTGACAACGGAAAAGTCTTAATCACTTGGTACTCGCTTGATTTTAGGTGTTTTTCAAAATACAGCCCTATCTAGCCATAGTTCCAGCAGGGTCCGATAGGTTCTTACTAACAAGATTTCGACTCAGTATATTTCACAGACTCACTAGCTTTCCTAATATGAATAATTGGAGTCACACTCTGATAGCTTGTCCTTGCGACGATTGCTCATGTCAATCCACCATCCATGTTATCTTTTTTTGCGGTTTTTACTCTGAAATTAGAAAAGTGTGGATACGATCAATGTTAAAAATGATGGGACTTAGGACTTGTCGACCTGCGTATATTGCAGTGCAAACCCTGGACAATGATGATATGATCTGGAAAGTTGCGATGTTTTTAAAAAGGACGGTCGCCTATAGGAAGAGCTTAGTGTTTTCATTAAATGTGGATGTCAAGTCTGTTATCCCCGACTATATTTATGTCTTTTTAACTTTCATATATGATTGATACCAATGGAGTTAAATTTTTTACATTGTCATTTTGATTATATCGATGTATATACTTCTTTTATGATTGCACAATTTTACAGTCGAATAAAGCTACTTTGATTTGATTTGATTTGATGCACTTTGCACATAAACGCCTACATTGCATTGATTCATTCCTTCATGACACAGCTGGATTCAGCACAGCTTTTGCACAACGCGTTTCTAAAAAAATCTGCGCACTTGGGTATTTGCTTTGCTTCTTCAATTTAACCTTCTGCTTGTATCACTTATGCGTCACCCTGCGTGGCCCAAGGCCAATGCAAACAAAAGATACATTTGCCTCCAAAAGGTGTAACATTTCCTATTCCCACTCCAAAATAAACCAATTTAGGGAAGGTTTTGGACACTTAAGGGTGATATTTACTATTCCTACTCTAATCCAACCATATTCGGGGAAGGTGTTGGATACTTAATGGATGACAATCAATTACTATTACCACTCCAATCTAAACCAATTTTGGGAGTGCGCTGGACACTAACGGGGTGACATTTACTATTCCCTATTCAATGCCATCCAATCTGGGGAAGGTGTTGGACTCTAAAGGAGTAAGATTTTCTATTACAACTCCAATCTATCCATATTGGCAGAAGGTGTTGGACACTAAAAGGGGGGGGGGGGTCATTTACTATTTCCACTCCAATCCAGCCATGTTGGGGAAGGCGTTGGACACTAAAGGGGTGACATTTACTATTTCCACTCCAATCTAACCAATTTGGGGAAGGTGTTGAACATTAAATTAGCAACATTTTCTTTTCTCACTCCAATCTGAACCAATTTGGGGGAGGCTTTGGACACTAAAGGGATAACATGTACTATTCCCACTCCAATCTAACAATATTGGGGGAAGGTGATGGACAATTAATGGTTTACAATTACTATTTCCACTCCATTCTAAAGCAATTTGGGGAAGAAGTTGAACACTAAAGGGGTGACATTTACTAATCCCACTCCATTCTAACCAAAATGGGAGAACTTGCTGGGCACTAAAGGGGTGAGTCAGTATTCCCACTGCAATATCAATCAATCTGTGGAAGGTGCTGGACACTAAAGGGGTGAGATTTTCTATCCCCACTTGAATCTAACCATATTGGGAGAAGGTGTTAGACACAAAAGGGGTGACATTTACTATTCCCATTACAATCTATACCAATTTGGGGAAGGCATTGGACACTAAAGCAGGGACCTTTGCTATTCCCACTCAAATCTAGCCAAAGTGGGGGAAGGTGTTGGATACTAAAGAGTATAATGTACTATTCTCACCCCAATCTAACCATATTAGGGGATGGTGTTAGACACTAAAAAGTTTACATTTACTATCCCCACTCCAGTCTAAATCAATTTGAGGAAGATGTGGGACACTAAAGGGGTGGCAGTAACCACTCCAATCTAAGCAAATTTGGGGATGGTGTTTGACACTAAAGCGGTGACATTTACTATTCCCACTCCAATCTTACTATATAGGGGGATGGTGTTGGACGACACTAAAATAGTGACATTTACTATTCCCACTCAACTCTAATCCATTTTGGGGGGGAGGTATTGGACACTAACAGGGTGACATTTAGTAAGATTTTCTATTACCACTCCAATCTATCCATATTGGCAGAAGGTGTTGGACACTAAAGGGGAGGGGTTTACTATTCCTACTCCAATATAAAGGGATTTGCAGCCTGATTCATCATCATCCCGTTTTGCGAGGCCCTAATTGCGATTCATAGCGAATCGCTATTAAGGACTCGCAAAACGGGATTCATGTAGGAATCGCAAAATAAAATGCGATTCCTACATATTCCTTATTTGCGATTAGCAAATTGCTAATCGCAAATAAGGAATAACTCGCCATTCATTCCTATGGGTCAAAAGGCCCATAGGAATGAATGGGGAGTATTCCTTATTTGCGATTAGCAAATTGCTAATCGCAAATAAGATTGCGATTTAAAGGGTGCCAGGGGTGTCCAAAGGACACCCTGTAGCACCCCTAAAATGGAAATTTTCACCGGTGTTGCACACACACATGTCCAAAGGACATGTGTGTGTGTAACATGCAACTCAGAAAAATGCATTTAAATGCATTTTTCTGAGTTTTCGCAATTTACCGCGAGGTTTGACCTCGCGGTAAATTGCGGCCAGAAATTGCGAATTCGCAAAATTATTTTGCATGATGAATTGCATTTAAGGAATCTCAAATAGAGATTCCTTAAATGTAAGTCCTCGCAAAATTGCGAGATCGCATTCAGCGATTTTTGCATTTGGGATGATGAATCCCAAATGCAAAAATCGCACTCGCAAAGGGCCAGATTCTCAGAATCTGGCCCTTTGCGAGCCGATTTGGCCTTGATGAATTAGGCTGTTGGAGAAGACATTGGACACTAATGGGGTGGCATTCAATATTCACACTCCAATCTGAGCCTATTTGCAGAAGGTGTTGTTTCAAAATAAAACATTTTACATAACATGTTAAAAAAATAAAAATATTACATAGGTAATCAATTCAATTCAATTCAAAAAGTCTTTATTGCCATTTCTCATCTTGAAAGACAGGACAGTTAAATAATTACATGTTACAACAAAATTCAACTGTTAAAACACCATAAAAACTGTCCGACAAACTTGGTAAGAATATAAATACCTATTTACAATTTTAAGAATCAATATATTAAAACAGGATTAAATATATCACACGCACAAGACTTTACTAAATACGGAACCCTGGGGAAATTAATGTATAGCTATTGCAACCCCCCATTTCTCTCCAGCAAAGCCCAAGCTCAACTTAAGAACTTAGATACCCCTATTATTGCAATGTCATTACAACCGGTTTTCAGTAGCCTTTTGGCAGACAGCGCAGAGCGCATCCCCAGATTTCTGCATGTTGGTTCAAGACACGTACTTCTGGGTTGCTGGTACTCCGGACACAATCCGGGCAAAATGGGCATTTTTCACTAGTTCCTGGTAACCATTTGCATGTGAACTTCCTAAGCGGGAGCGTCTCAACTCTGAACTGGTAATGGAGTTTACGATCTCCGGGTTTTGTTATTAAATACCAATAGCTTTCCAAACAGGGTTCATTTTTGAACTCGCAAAAATCTCTAGTCAATGAAGCACTAGTCAGAGTGGAATACCTCCTAGTTCTAGTAAGATTTCAATATGCAGCTCTATACATTTCTTTGGAAGGAAATTCCGCAGATTCTGGACTGTCCCACAAGTCTCTCATCCCCATATCAATAAGCAAGGCTTTGATACCAGTCAACCAGGAGATCTTATGCGAACAGTACAATCCCCTTACTTCAATCAAAGCCCTAGCGAATAGATGTAATTCTGGGATGGTCCAGCGCCTCCTCCAAAAGGCCAATTGCCTATACCTTGTGGTATCCTCAATTGAATGACAGCCAAGGTCCAGGAGGAGTGAGATGCGGGGGGAGGATTGGGGCAGACCCACAACCATTCTCATGAATTTATTCTGGGCTACTGATAGTTGGGCTAAATTACCAAAACCCCAAATTTCAGCGCCATATAGGATGGCGGGGATGATTTTAGTATTATAAATTTAACGAATGGGGCTACGGGTTTAGTTAATGAAATACTATATTCCTTAGTAGGTAATCAATACTTCATATTCACACTTTTTTAATATAACAGTTACTAAAATGTTATCTAAAACATACTATTCTAAACTTCAAATCTTTATGTACATATAAAATCATTATACAAAATTAACAATCTTAAATGTAAAAAATATTTACATCAGTTGTGTATTTAAAAAAAAATACATTAAATTAAAATTAAAAAGTTAAAAATCAGATAAAAATTATAGTGTTTTGTACAGTTGTATTTTATAAACAAATATGTAGTATCAATAATATATACCTTAATTAACATCAAATTGAAGCATTTAAAAATATTAATATAACAACATACATTTAAAAATTCTAAATTATTAATTTGCATATCTTCAGAATTATTACCATAAAAGTTTATTTGATAAATGAATTTTGTAAGACTCTTCAAACCATATACCCTAAAAACCTAAGATCCTGCTACTAAAAAAAAATCAACAGTGAATTACATTCATTAATACAACTAAAAGGGAAACAATTTCACACACAACCCATTATCTTACTAAAAGCGAGTAGGTCACCTACCTGGTGGACTTCAAAACTCCTAGGAACCCTTTAGAGGTTTTGCATTTCAGTCACCTCAATCTCCACTTTGAGCAATCAGAGGAAAACTTGCTCCTGGTCATGGATGATAGAGTGGAGGAAGAGAGTGAAACTCTCCCCCACCTCCTTACTTCCAAGGAGCAGGATGGGCCAGTGAAGGGTGTCAGCCTCTCCCCTAACCTGACTCTACAGCAACAGATGAACTGTAATTCCCTGTCCCGGGCACTAGGCCCACCCACACAAGTGAAGTAGCATTTTTATTGGGAGACTTGGGGGAATGCTAGGTGATAGGAAATTTGTGATGACCCAGTGATCCCACAGCTTTTCCACACAAAAATATGAATGTTGTTTAGCTAAATTTGAGGTTTGCATAGGATTCTGGGTAAAAGTAATATTGGGAGATTCACACAAGCCATACCTCCTTAGAGTCTACCGGGTGTTTAGTTTGCAGAACTGTCTGGGTTTGGTGGGTATCACTTGATGGCCACCGAGCTCCGGGACCGAAAATGCAAGCGACTGCCTTGCAAAACCAGGTTGTTTTGTGATCGATCATTTTGAAGTCTCCACAGTATGTTTTGGGACATTTCCTGTCACAGGCACTAGACCTACACACACAATTGAGGTTCCATTTTGATCAGCTGACTTGGCAAAAGGCTGGGTGGGTGGAAGTTTGTCGCTACCCGTAGAGCCCAGAAGATTCTATTGAGGTTCTGTAAATTACAAATTTGTTTGTGCTCAGCCTCCATTTTGAGATCGCCGCCATTTTGTGTTGCCCTCACTCAGGCAGCTCGGCGAACGCAATGTTTTTGTCGTTTCTGCTTTGCGTGTCAGGTGGCTTCCTCGCCTATGTTTAGTAACGAGTGTCAGGGTCTGGCCGAGTACACTAATTCCTGTCTGAGCTGATTAATCCCCGTCCTGACTACATATCATTTCACACCATTGTTTCCTTTAAGTTATCTTAGCTGCTGTCCTTCACTACACATCTCATGCATTCTCCTGTTTCTCGACTGTCCTTCTACGACACACAGCTGTGTTTTCTCTGCTAGGAAACCGAATTGTGTGGATTCATTTGTGATTTACTTAAGAAACAAACAGAACCGGGAACTTGAGTTGCTTTGGCTTTAAAAATTGTCTATAACATTTGCCTATAGCTCATGCTTGTGTGTGATTGCATTTTTGCATTGTGTTGTATCGTATATAAACCTGTGCACCACGGAGTTAAGTGGCAGTCTCTTTTGAACCTGGTTGTACTGACGACTTCTAAGACCACTGTACTAGCTGCAGATAATAAATACCATCTTCTACGCCAGACGAAGAGTCCGTGTCTCCGTTTTGACAAGGCAGGTGAATCCAGTGGATTTAGGCGTACCCTGCGCCACCGGGCCTTAAGGCTGCGGTTCTCCACTATCACAGAAATGTTTGAGGTTTGCAAGAGATTCTGGGTTACAGAACCTGATGTGAGCCACATGGTCACCACATCCTGGATTCCTCTGGGTGTCTAGTTTTCATATGCACATGTTTTCTAGATTTTCCTAAGTGTAGGCTGAGAGAGGGCCCAGAATCCACAGCTAGGCACATTGTACAAAAGAGTCTGTTTTCAGTGGAAAAATGTGATGTGTCCATGTTGCTTTTTGGGCCATTTCCTGTCGCGGGCACTAGGCCTACCCACACAAGTGGGGTGCCATTTCTATCAGGAGACTTGGGGGAATGCTGGGTGTGTGGATGTTTGTGGTTCCCATTAGATTCCAGAACTTTCCATCTCAGAAATGTAAGGATTTCTTTTTTATTTACAAAGTTTGAGGTTTGCAAAAATGTGTTTCTTTAGACAAATGTTGATGTTTGCAAGGAGTTCTGGGTAACTGGTGAAAGGCACACAAGTCAGCCTATACTGGATTTCCCGGGGTGCCTAGTTTTTAGAAAATTTACAGATTTGTTAGGTTTCCCAAGGTGTCAGCTGAGCTAGGGCCATCAATCCACAGATAGGCACATTGCAAAAAAGAGCCTGTTTTCAGTAGATACATTTGATTTGTCCATGTTGCACTTTGGACAGCTTCCTGTCACGGTCACTATGCCTACCCCCATGAGTAAGGTACCATTTTTATCAGAAGACTTAGGGGACCACAGATTAGTTGAACAAATGTTATTACCAATTGTCTTTCTACGCATTTATGCCTTTCAAATGTAAGACAGCTTGTAAAAAAAGAAGTCATTTTGAAAAATCCCCTCTAATTCACATGATAGTATGGGTACCCACAAATTCAGAGATGTGCAAATAACCAATGCTTCTGAACTCCATATGTTGTTCCCAATTTGGAAATGCATAGGTTTTCTTGATACCTATTCTTTATTCATTATATTTTCCCAAAATGAAAAGCTCAATACCATGTACACAATGAGAAAATCATTACAAGGTGCAGCTCAGGTATTGACTCAGGGTACCTCGGGTTCTTGGTGAGCCTACAAGTCCTATATATGCCCACAAACAGAAGAAACCAGTGGACATAACGGTATATTGCCTTACAAAACTGCCATAGTTAAAAGAAGTTACAGGTGAAAACCTAGGCACAAATGGCTGTTTTTTTTCAATCCAATTTCAATATTCTTTAATTTCAACTGTTACTTTCTATAGGTAAACCTTAAAAGATCTACATAAATGCCTCCTTGATGAATTTAGAATTGTGTCTACTTTTCAGAAATATATATCTGTCTGGGATGCATAATTTGTTTCACACCTATTTCTACCACTAAGTGGAAAAAAATTGGAAGCACGAAAAATATGAAAAATAGGCTATGCCCCAGTAAAATGCCAAAACCGTGTAGAAAGTTTTGGTTTTCTGACAAACGTCTGCGAGTTCTTGAAAGTTCGGAAGATGGTGGTTTTAGAATCACAACCCCTTCACTGATACCATTTGCAGGGAAAATCCAGATGCTTTCTTCTTCAGCACTTTTTTCCCATTTCTCTCCCCAAAAACACTGTTGTGGTATTTTGGCCAAGGGAATCTACAAATCCTGGGAACCTTCAGAATCTCAGAATATTGGAAGAAAAAGACACAAATTTGGCATGGATTCCTTATGTGGACAAAACGTTACAGGGCCTAAGCCCGAACCACCTCAAATAGCCAAAAAAAGACTTAGCATGCGGGGAAAGGCCAAGCAGTGAAGTGGTTACTAAGCTGTAACTTCCAATTGGGAACACATAGACAGGTTGTGTTTGATATCTAAGGAATTGTAATTAAAAGCCCTCTATTGGTGAAGTCTGATTTTTAATCACAATTCTGAAAATACCACTTTTAGAAAGTCAGGATTTTCTTGTCTAACCATTTGGTACCTGCAGCCTGTTCCTGGGTCTGAAGACTAGGTGTAGCCAGTAGCGACTAAGACCGTTGTTTTGAGGCATGGAAGAGTATGGCATCTTACGAGGTTTAGTAAGTGTAACACAGTTAATGTGATTTACAGACTAACCTGTAGATGCGGACTACATTATATTGGACTGACTTCCAGAAAGGTGAAGGTACGCATTCAAGAACATTTAAGCACCCTGAAAGCGAAAACACTAACTACACGCTTGGTACAACATTTTAGTGAGGCAGGACATGATCCTAAAGATCTACACTGGGTGGTCCTGGAAAGAGTGGTTTGCGACAGCCATAATGCCGAGAGCATTCTGGTTCGTAAGGAGGCCAGGTGTATCTATCAGGAACAAGTTGATCAGGTGGGACTAAATGAATCCATTGAATGGAACAAGATTAGCCGGTGGTGACCCCTATATATACACACTAGGCCCTCCACTTTACACTATGGAGCACCGTCCGTTCTGGCACCTGCGCTGTGGAATTGGTCATATGTCCAACTGGTTTTAACCACGATGGGGAGAATCCCTGATTGAGTCAGAGTTCGTAGTAATATCCATAACCTACCCACTACATTGGTTGTTGGGATGGTTGACTATTGGGGATTTATTGTAAAACAAACCCTGGTCATCACTGGAAAACTTCTATACACTGGGGGCGACTGTCATTGTTTACTGATTTGAGTGGCATGAGTCACAGGTTTCTGAAGACGCTGCGCACTATTTTCCACGTCTAAATACATTGCGCACTATTCTCCATGCTTAACAGACAGGAGCGCATGTTAACTGGTCTATAATGTGGTAACAGTGCGTCTGTGACACTGAACCATGTGTTATTATAACAAATTTAAAGTGAATGTGGCTTTAAAGTGATGTTGGTGAGTGGAAGAGGGTCCACTCTAAGATGGCCGCCGTAGATATCATCCTGGCACTGGTAATCTAACATACCACGTGATTAGGGGCAACACATGACACGGGACACCAGAGGCGGAGCAGCGTCTAAATAAACCAGCCCAGCGTCATACTCGGATAGCCGTGGCTGTGTGACTGAGCCTTTGGTTACAGGCAAGGGTAAGACGGACGAGCCCATGGGTGAAGGATCCCTATGCATCTGATTGTGTTAAGACAGACACCGGCATTTTTGAGATAAGCTTGTCAGGATGTGGACTGAGAATACGCCGGGAGGTTGGATTATACACATTGCGGGTGTGGCCAGTGTGTTAACGGGGTATAAATCTGCATTGGTGTAATAAGGCAGTGCCGTAGGGATCACCTGAGTCCTGGAAGTTTTTGAAAGGAAATGTAAAAAGAGGGCGATATGGAGCGTTTTTAAGTAGATGTGAGAAGCAACATGTATGTTGGGAGAGATAGTGTAAGGAACAGCTGAGCAGCCTCCGGGGGCATACCGCGAGGTGGGGTGCAGGGGATATTTCCTTACTTGCATGTTTGTATACATGTTTTTACAGAAGCCTAGACTGAGGAGGGTTTCCACTAGGATACGTGATCTTGATGACACGGAAGTCCACCTGAGAGAGGGAGCAGGTATGCAGTAGAGATGCAACCCCCAGGTGAATATGCTGTAAAAGATCTAAGTGCCACACCTTTTGACTCGTTTAACTCATGCTCTGTACCTGACCTGGCCGGCGGGCTATTGAGGGTCAGGATTCATTGGCTTACAATTTCTTTAATTTATTTTACTTTGTTGTCATTTTAAACCATCACAGGTTACAATAAGATATGAGTGGAATTTAAAAGCGGCGAACCCCCAATTGCCCTGATGAAGTTGCATAAAACGCAGCAACGAAACATGTCAGTGACCTAGACTCACACAAAACTTGGTTTAAAGTGAGTCTGTTTTAGTTTGGAATACTCACAGCCCAGAATAAAAGCAGGAGTGGCCAGTGAGTTCTGCAATCTTAATGTGTGAGATTCACTTTTTCTTTTTCTCACTGGGGTTTATGGTGAATGTATCCACTAAACAGCGACTGGTACTTGTTACTTGCTGTGTCATGAACATTCAGCACACTGTCTGACTGTTGTGAAGTAAAAGGATTGTTACATGGTGTTCGTCCTTTTCTTCTGTGTTTCTGCGTCTTTTTCTTTCCACTTTCATGAGATTGAGCTACCTATGATGTGGGTACACTGGTAATTGTTAGCCAAATAACCCCATTGGCGGTTCTACCGTGAGGGGCTCACTCTCTTTCTCCACAATTTTTTGTGGTATGGGTGATGGTTGTTTGGCAATTTTTACCTTTTGTGTACTTTGACAAAGAGTGACACTCGCTCAGGTTCTAAAAGCCTCGATATAATAGAGAAGGGGTAGTGATACTATTGTGCACATACCTATATGGATCCTGTAGTTTAATTGAAAAATAAGAGTGTCTTGAGGGACAGGCCACAATTTGGTTTAGTACGCTTTGAATATTGCTACCAGGCAGTGAAACAAAGAGAAGATAGGTGTTGGCAGGATGGGCCACTCTGAGTTAACGAAGAGGAGGAGCTATCACCTACCACACTTGCACATCACAAAGGAATGGTCTGGGAACTCTCACAAATTAATTGTCACTCGTCTATTGTTACCCCAAAAAAGCTGGGGCTAGGACAGGGAGGTAGGGGGTACCTTACACCTCAGTGGGGTACTAGAAGCTACCTCTACTTCATAGTGGGAACTAGGAATTAATATTAGACCTTAGACCCCCAACTCTTCAGTACAATTCTAGACCTGTGGACTCTGCCAGAAAGAAGGACTATTGTGGTGCTGAAAGGATTGCCTCTCTGCTAGGCTGCTGCTCTGAAGGACTGCTGCTTTGCTGACCTGCTGCCCTATTGCATGGATGAGAATGACTAGACCTGCATCTGTTGAGCCTAGAACCCCAGGATCAGTGAAAGGGCTAGTTGATGGCCTCCTGACTTGAGCATCAGGGACAGACGGCTCCAATATTCTTAAATCCAGCAACTTGACTCTGCTATCTGTGAGTCCTATACTACCAAGGGGTGCCACCCTAGTCCTGGACCCTTGGGAGCGAGCCTGAATGTGTTCTGCTAGTTCATCTGTGTATCAAGTACAACCAACACATCTCCTCTGCTGCACAGCACAATCCAGCAGAACTGACACATCATGTCTGTTGTTTGGACTTTCCCAACGCAAAGACTTTGCAAAGCAGACCCATCAGAACTACTGCTGTGAGATGCACCCCCGATGCAGGCTCTCAGCTCGCAAGCCTCTCGTTGACAGCAGTCTCGAGGACAACACAGGACTCCACATCTCAAGTCCCGCAGCTTGTTTGAAACCAGCCAGTTTGTGAAGCATCCTTGACAAGATTTCGCTTTCGAAGCCCCTTCGTCAATGGCCTTCTTCCCGATGATGCAGGACCTTGCAGCGCAGCCTCACAGCTGCTCAAAAACAACAATGTGAGACGCATATTTGACTAGGACCTCGCATTGCCTCAGCTGCACAACACATCCTTGGCTCGGACTCCTCAACTCTTCTTAACCAGGATTTACTGTACTCTTGTTCAGTTTGCTTAGCTGGATCCCTGTAGCCGGCTCGCGCTCCTTCGTGGTCTGCCTGACCTTGTGACTTAGTTGTGTTCTAGTGCAACCCGATTTCCACACTTGGTTCTTTTTGCCACTATTTTCATGGACATCTTTCGAATTGTATATTTCCATTTCTAATGATTGGATTTTTGGCATTTTGATCTTGTTTTATTTATTAAAATGTAATGTTTCTATGTTTCTATATTGGTGTGGGGTTTTTCTTATGTTGTGCTTTCACTTTATTACTGTTTGAAGTGTTGCATAAATACTTTGCGCATTATCTCTAAGTTTAGTGGTAATAAAAATGCAAAGTTATTTTGACATTTTATCTTGAATCAAGAGGTTAAGCACACATTTTTTTTCAAGCAAAATACATAACAAAGGACCCAGTGTACCAAAGGATTATGTCCCTTTCAAAGGCGGTGTTGCACAAAGGAGTAGGGTTTTGAAAGGAAGAAAAGAAACAGGAACATGCCACATTGATATTGCAAGCTACAAATAGGTTTGCAATTCTCAATGTCAGCCGTGTGGTTCCTTGAACAGCGCAGGGCAGGAGGAGTGATAAAGAAGCATTTCTTTGTTTGCAACTTGCAAGGAAATGTCGCTATGGTTTGCAACAGCTTCTGCAGTATCTAGAATGTCTTGCACTTGTCCATTGCAGTTGAATATATATGTGAGGGACAGCTTTGAATTTAATAGGGTCATTATTTTGTCAGAGAAGGAAAGATATAGACTGCTGTGTGTTCAATGGATATCACTTTAAAGACAGGAAAAATTGTTTGCCATTGAAGTTTCTGTACCTGTATCGAATAGGAATTAAATTACCCCAACTTTGTAAAAGCGAGGTGAAGGCATTCTCACAAACATGCAGAAAAGCAGCCTCATGAATGTTGCTAGACCTATCAATCTCAGGGTGCTCTTCCCCCATATGTTTTGCCATATTCCTCCATATTTTTCTGATCTCAGTTTTGTTGGCCATTGGACTCTGTACACTTTACCACTGCCAACCAGAGCTAAAGTGTGTGTTCTTACTCCTTAAAACATAGCAACATTGGCTTGTCCCCAACTGGCATACCTAATGGACCTAAAAGGTCATAGTAAAGTGGTACAACATGTACCCAGGGACTCTAATTTGCTAATTTGAATGCTACAAGGGGCCTGCAACACCTATCGTGCCAACCACTTAAGTAACCCTTTAAACAATCCTCAGGCCTTCCTTTGCAGTCTGTGTGTGCAGTTTTAAACTACCATTTTGACCGCGCAACATAATTATTTTGCCAGGCTAAAACTTACCTTCTCAATACATATACCTCACCCCGGGAGTAGGCCCTGAACAGACAACTGGAGAGGGCTCATTGTATTTAAAAGTAGGACATGTAGGCTTAACTTTTACCTATCCTGGTAGTGCCTCTTACATTTGTTTTTCACTACTGCAAGGACTGCTTCTCCTATAGAATAATGTTGGAGTTAACTGCAACTTCGAAATGGGAACAGGTAAACAATTCATGTTTGGTATCTTTGGACTTGGAATAAAAAATCCTCATTCATGGTCAAGTTGGATTTTCAATTACAAAATGAAAATGACACTTTTAGAAAGTTGGAATTTTTCTGCCTTAGCCATATTGTGCTTGGAGCCTTTCGCTGGGCTACATGACTGGATGTAATTGGCATTTGAGCTTTTTGTATTTATCCTTGACATCCATGCACAACAGGGAGCTCACTTGGTTTTGGATGGGGCATCACTGGCAAGATTGGATGGCGGAGATAGGCACAGCCTACTTACACCTGAATAGGCTGTGGAAAGCCTTCAAACACAGAATTGCATACCCCTTGTAGTTAGGCTGGAGCCAGGGCAGGGAAGGTAGGAAGCCTGTGCAATTCAAAGAGAAACCTGTAGAAGTATTTCCCACTTCAGTGGAGGCACTAGGTATACATAAATGACCTCAGACATCAACTTTTCTGTACAATTCTGAACCTGTAAAAGACTGTCAGGAAGGAATGCTGTGCTAATGAAAGGACTTCCACTCTGCTCGATTGCTGCCCTGAAGTACTGTTGCCTGCTGTGATGAACTGCTTCCTGGTTCCTTCTGTCACTCTTGTCACCCCAGTCCAGGACCCTTGGAAGTGGGCTTACAGATGCACCACTAACCCATCTGTGGATCTACTACAGCTGATGCATCACCTCTGCTGCATGGCGCAAACCCGAGCAGAACTCCTGCATCACCTCCTCTGTGAGGATTCTTCCAGCGCAAGGACTTTCCATCGACCCAGCAGCCCCAGTCTCATTGAAACACCGCTGCTCGATGCATCCCCGATGCAGGGTCTTACATCCCAAACCTCTCATTGACGACAGACTTGACAACAATGTAGCACACCGCATCGCAAGTCCTGAAGTCTCTTTGGAAACCCTAAATTAAGGTTTGCATGTCTTTTTACTCTGACGAGAATTGTGGTTCCTGCTTGAGCAGTGTTTCACCCCTCTCAACCAGTAATCCAATTTCTTACAAATGTTAACGAGACAAGCTTTATTTGGACCCTTATGATCCATCACATAGCACAGTGCTGATTGTTACATTTGACCTACTACAAATGTTTGTCCAGGCCACCTTGCAGATGATATGCAAGGAAACATTTTTTGCATGTATAATTCAAATGTGCCAAAAGTATCAAAATTAGTTGAATTCTGTCATGAGGATGAATTTCAACAGGAAAACATGAATATTATATACTAGTGAGTGAAAATAGTAAGTATGTTAACAGTAATGAAAATCAATAATAAATGGGATAGAGTATCCACTTTATGTTTCATAGGCATATTCAAAGTCACCAAAAACTTGACCATACAGAGGAATGACAACAAAGTCAACTTACACTATAAGTTTATAGAACTCAAAGGCAGGCAAATGGAGTAAAGATGAGTAAACAGAAGAATGGCTAATCAAAAGAGGTTTTGCAAAACAGACACTTCATCGAGATAGCTAATTACATGGGAGTCATAAGAGGAGCAAATAGCCAAATTACACATTTGTCAGACCTGGACCAGACCGTGGCCCTCACACTGCAGATATATGGCTATCAATGTTAAGGAGAGGATGTCAGATAGCAAAGTTAGAGGTTACCATTGAAAATTTAGATCACTTTAAAGAAGCTACCAGCCATAGTTGGGAACCCAGATGTGTTTTCCCATGGTAATAAAAGCAAGGCTTTTGAAGGGGAAAAAGGAAATAGATCCTGAAATATCCCTTGCTCCACAAATATTTTTTTCTGACTCAGTTAACAGTTCAGACCATATTTCTGATCTATTTGCAGACATATCAGACAGAAGCCTTATCCAAAGAAAATCTCCAGGTGCTAAGGATTCAAACATGATGATATGCCTCCAAAGGCTAAGAACTGATTTCAATGGAAGATCATTTCCCACATATAGGCACAGGAAGATGGAATGATTTGCTCAGAATCACACATGCTGAGACAAGAGCTGATTGTAGTTCTCAAACCTGGATCCCGAGATTCCAAAGTTCGAATGTCCATCTGCTGAGCCACATATCCTACCTTTGGTCGGATACATTGAAGCATTAAGACTCATTTCTTCAACCCTCAGCTGGAATTATATGAACACATGCTAGGTAGAAGGCTAGGTTCTCAGTACTGAATTCAGATACTGAGAAAATACTATCAATATGGCTTTGAACGAAATAAGTTGTTGGGATGTTTACAGAATAAATGAGGTAGTGAAAAGGTGAACTGGGGCACAAGTTCTAAAAGGGGCATTTCTAGCACTATGATGCAAGAAGCCCAAATGATAGATAAAGAGCTTGAAAAGTTAAGGTCTCCATGGGGATTGCGTCATCTTCTCCACTTTGTTAAAAGGAGTACTGGCAAGAGTGAGCCCCACTTTGCTCTTAAGGGCTGTAGAATGTTTTTAATCCATTGTCATAGCATTGTACATATGGCTGAATAATTGATTATCTAGGTATTTCTGAAAGACTACCGAGGAGTGTGTTATTCTATGGTTCGGAGACTTAAATTTGCAGTTGAGAAAATGTTGCAGGGAGTGCATGGTAAATCTCATTCTTTCTTCAGAAAAAGAGGTGCTGACCTGAGGTATCCCCACTTTAATCTTTGACTTTAGGTCAGGTCAGATCGAGGCCTGGGTAAAATTTAACTGACACTGGTGAAATTTGGGTAATTGTGGGACAAATGACTAAAACGTGAAAAGACATTTCTTGTGTCACCTGGGGTTTCATGCAATTTATTTATTATGAAATGTGTCCTAGCATAAACACGCGCTAAAATTACCGATCTACAGTTCTCATAATTCTGCATAATTTTATAGAATGTTCATGATGTTTCACATAATTACATAAAAGCAAATTACACTAATTTTGCATGCTCCGAGTCAGGACCAGGCCATATGATGACTGGGACCCACTGGGAGATTACTTTGGCTGTTTTTTCTACTTTAAAAAAATCTAGTTACATTTTAGATAATGAGCTATATGAATGCAGAGTTTATAGTAGTGCACTGAAAGGGGTATCCTGAGGCCTTGTTAAAAAATTAGGAATTTAATACAAATAAATGATGTTAGATGTTACTCGGGGTGACAAATGCAAAAATAACAATTGAAGGACAGAATGCAGAACAATGTCATACATTCACCCCAGTGCAGAGATATGGGCCTAAAACCATTGGTTTTTTCCTCCCCATGCCATTCCAGTTTGAACTCATCCATATGCAAATCAGTCTTGACCCTGCGCCCTTGGGAACAGTCCAGCCCGAACTGCCAGTACAAGTCCTCCCTGGGCTGGAAACAAGCATCCTGGGACCGGTTTTGGGTTTTCAGCCTTCATCAGCCAGGATAGCTTGACTCCAGTGGCATGGAGAGCACAGGACCAACGGCTAGGCATACCCGTTTCACTCGGGGTGACAAATGCAAAAAAATATATATATATTTTTTTGCTGAGTTTTATATACCGTGAACTTGACCCGAATCGGGTATAAGAGGCCTTTACATAGCACCAGTTACATTACACATTCATTTTTGTTAGGCACGGGGAGATTAAGTGATTTGCCCAGAATCACAATATGTTCAGCGTCATTGCATAGACTCGAACTCAGTTCCCCAGATTCAAGCTTGACCGCCCTAGCCATTAGGCCAACTCCTCTCCCCAATTGATAGACAGAATGCAAAACAATTTCATACATTCACCCTAGTTCAGAGATCTGGGTCTAAATCCATTGTTTGCTCATCATTGCATTCCAGTTTGGACCCACTATATGCAAATCAGTCTTGACCCTGCGCCCAATGGGAACAGTCTAGCCGAAACTGCCACTGGGGTGGCATGGTGAGCAAAAGAATGATTGATTTAACCCAGATCTCTTGACTGGGGGTGATGGTTTTGATTTGTTTTGCATTCCATTCATCAATTGTGTCTTTTGCCTTCTCTCCTAAGTGCATGAGGTATGCCCAGACGATGGGTCTTGGGCTCACTGTGCCACTGGAATCAAGCTACCCTGGCTGGAGAGGGGTGAAACCCCGAAACCGGTCCTGGGATTCTTGTTTCCTGTCCAGGGAGGACCTTGCTTGGCAGTTCAGGCTGGACTGTTCCCATGAGGCACAGGGTCAAGACTAATTTGCATATGGCCAGGTCTAAACTGGGGTGGCAAGGTGAGCAAAAGAATGATGAATTTAACCCAGATCTCTTGACTGGGGGTGAATATTTGTGATTTGTTCTGTATTCCATCCATCAATCGTGTGTCTTTTGCTATCTAAGCTGCAAGGCACACAAAGGAACAAGTGTAAAGCATGTAAACAGCACCAAAGCAATTGAGGAGTAAATTCACAAGACACTCAAGAACAGCAACACCAGTTTATAAAAATAGACTGTATTTGTATGCCTTTTTTAGACACCACAACCTAAAAGATCCACCAGAGGTGAGGTATAGAATTCATTTTTTTTAAAAAATATTTTGATTGGATTTTTTGCATATTTATTCCCCCCACCTCCCCTGGACAGGTAGACATTCTTTACATTGTTTTTGACATATGTACATAATCATTATATGGAATTTACAGAAAATAAGAAACAGTAACATATATACATGACAGAATCAATATTAATTAGTTTTGTGCTTCTCTCCATTGTGTAAGAGCGGTCCAAAAATTTCCATGCCTCTTTTACGTCACGATCTGCCTTTTCGTTTATATATAGCTATCTCTATGTTATACAGAGCTAAAAGCCTGGCTAGCCACTGTTGAAAGGAGGGTGTTAGCGGGTCAAGCCAGGCCGAGGCTAGGCATAGCTGCAGAACTGCCATAGCAGTGAATATAAAACAGTGACCACTCTCAGGGTTATCTGGATCTTCCAACCCAAGTACTATTGCTTCATGTGACAAAGTAACACTTCTGCAAAGAACTGAGCTTAAAAACCTCTCTATTTCTTGTATTAGAGGTAATAGTACTGGACAAGAGGAAAAAATATGAACAGAATCTGCTTTAAGTAAATTACATCTAGGGCAGCGAGTCCCTTTGCCAGTTCCCCATTTTGCAATTTTATCCGGCGTATAGTAGAGAAAAAAGCAGGTTTTGTAAAATTGTGCTTGGAGTTTGGTGGAAATAAGAATGGTTTGGGCTAACTGATAGGAATATAGAAATCCTTCCTTTGAGATATTAAGTTTACTTTGCCACTTCATTGCAGTTTTATCTAAATCATCCAAGAGTGTATCCAGTAGTGACCCCTACACCCCGCCTACTGAGTCTTTCTTAGAGTGTATAATTATCTCTACTACTGTAGATTTTTCAACAGGTATCCTTGCCCCAAGTTTATGAATTAGGAAATCCCTTATTTGGAGGTACTTGAAAAAGTCCCGCCAATCTAAGTCAAATTCTTCCTTCAACATATTAAAGGATTTAATTCCCTGAGTAGAGTAGAAATCCCCTAGTTGTGTTATTCCTAGATTATACTATTTGTTTACATAGTTGTCCTTAAAAATTATTGGAGGAAGAATAGGATTATTCAGAACTGGAGTATAATATGAGATTGGTCCTATTCCTAATATTTTCTTTACGGCCTTCCATACTTTAAAAATACTATAAAGTGTCTTAAATTTGACTTTTTTGTGGTAGCTGTCATGAGTGTGCCTCCAAAAATAACCATAGCTAGCATTCCCCACTAATAGCTGAAAGATTGAAGCAGTGTGTTCCTCTGGGTTTTCTCCCCCTCGCAGTAATTCCTTACTATAGAGCAATACACATGCCCAATAATATCTCCTTAAGTTGGGAAGAGCTAACTCGCCTCTGTTCTTGGGAAGGGTAAGATATTTATACGCCCGGCGGGGTTGTGCATATGACTATATGAATCTAGAAAAGGTACGCTCTATCGCTGTGAACCACTTGCTAGAGAACTCTAGACACACAGCCCTAAATAGGTATAGTATTTTGGGAAAGTACACCATTTTAATTGCATTTGCCCTCCCAATGATAGACAAGTGGAGATTATCTAGATGTCGTAAATCCTTTTGTATTGTGTTCAACATTGGCTTAAGGTTTATGTCATTCAGCTTTGAGGAAATTGTAACTCCCAAATATGTCACTCCCTTCAACACCCTTAGATCATCCATAGCAATTTTTGAGTTCAGGACGATTTGTGTCTTACTCTCGTTTAGCGCTTAGCCAGAGACCAGCCCAAATTTCCTGGCTTCAGCCTCGATAGTCAACATTGCTGTTATGGGATCTGCTGTGACTATGGCAATATCATCAGCATATGCTAATGTTTTTGTAGCATAACCCTGTGATATAATAGGTGTTATATTGCTGTTTTTCTCAAGATAGCGAATAAAGGAGTCTATGTATATTGCAAAGAGCAATGGGGAGCATGGGTACCCCTGGCGAGTTCCCCTGGAAATAATAATTTCCTTAGTTAAGCTTCCAATAACTGTAACAACGGCCCTAGGATTGATATACATTTTTTGTATCGCCTGTATAAATTTAGTCCAATATCCCATTATAACTATTGCTTTCAATCCCATTATAACCATTGCTTTCAAGGTATAGAATTCATAAAGTAAAGTAAATAAGCATGTTTCATTTTCTTGCAAACAAGCATTGGCGAGCTCAAAAAAATGTGAAACTTAGAAACGTTTTCTATAAAAATCTCAGGTAGGTAATAATGTGGTAACACAACAGAATTGGGGAGGGACCAAGAGGAACTGTATTTAGAGACCTTACAAGCCAGTCTACACCCCCAAATTAACTGATCACAAAAAAGAAAAGAGACTGGTAGCGGTCTGTGTTAAACCCTCAGGATTGAGACACAAAATCTAATTGTTAGAAGGTGTGTGTGTGTTAGAACCTAGAGGTGTATGAGTGAAAGGAAATGAATCCCATCCGCCCACCATATGGCGGAGTATCGTCATCTGGGATTGGGAGAGGTCAAAGTCCAGATAAGGAGACACACCTGATTAAATTGTGTGTGTACTTCTCCAATTCTCCAAGACCAAACCAGATGGAGTGATATACGTGGGTGTCTATGGTGTGGGACAGTAAATTGCAGTGAAAAAAGTGTAATCAAAATCAAAAATACATGAGTGCTAGTTAAAATTGGCTACCATGATATGAGGAAAAAATTTTCCCTGAGCCTCAGGACAAGGCCAGAGGTACCGACGGACAGAGCGGGGCCTCTAATTCCTGAGCCGTGGCCAGGAGAGGTGAGGCTTACCCCCAAGCATTATTGGGAAAGAATCCTTTGAAAAACTGGAAGTTCCGACGCAGTGAGTAACTAGCGGGCGGCACATCATCCAGTATTATTATTTGGTAACAATTCTCTTGTGATTCGCTGATCATATGTACGTTATTGCAGTAGTGTATCTTGATTTGGTCCTGATGAAAGCCTAAGTACTGGAGATGCCCCTGCATGGCAGAAACATGTTGACCATGACAACAACTACATAGGACAGTCATTATTTCAGACTGTTATACACTCTCTTTTAATCTTGACACCATGATTTACCCCGAATAAAAAATTTCCTCATATCATGGTAGCCAATTTTAACTAGCACTCAAGTATTTTTGATTTTGATTACACTTTTTTCACTGCAATTTACTGTCCCACACCATAGACACCCACGTATATCACTCCATCTGGTTTGGTCTTGGAGAATTGGAGAAGTACACACACAATTTAATCAGGTGTGTCTCCTTATCTGGACTTTGACCTCTCCCAATCCCAGATGACGATACTCCGCCATATGGTGGGCGGATGGGATTCATTTCCTTTCACTCATACACCTCTAGGTTCTAACACACACACACCTTCTAACAATTAGATTTTGTGTCTCAATCCTGAGGGTTTAACACAGACCGCTACCAGTCTCTTTTCGTTTTTGTGTTCAGGTAATAATGTGGTTACTTATAGTTACTTTGGGCAACACCTGCAGCTGCGAGTCAGTCAAAGGGACCAACAAGGTTCACAGAAACAGTTACCTCACACGTAGCAGCAGTCTTGAGGGAGTTCCAGGAACTTTTATCCTTTGCTGTAGCTTTCTATGGATGTGTTCCTGATGCAAGGGATTCACGATCCTGAAGATGCTCAAGGATGCTGTAGCTGCAATGTGATTGAAAGGGGTCATTCTGTGGCTACTCCTCGGTCCACATGTTGGATGAGCCTATCCTGGACACAAGGGTTGACATCTCTCAAAGTCCTCTCTGTGCTGGCTGAAGTCCAGTCGCCTCTGGACAATCAGTTTCCCAGTATTAAGGTCACAGTGGAATCCTTCCTTGGACAGTAAGAGTAACTTTACATCTTGTGTGATCAAGCTGCACTCCAATGACACTCCCGGGTTCATCAAACTTGTTCATCAAACTTGTGTGCAACTTTGTGTGTCAGGTCCTGGCCCTTGGTGCTGTAATGTGACAAGAGTCAGCGTTTTGAGGATTTGGGCAACCAACTAGCGCCTGCTGGCTTCTTCAGCTTTGAGCTCATGTGCTGCCAACCCTAGGTCCGCCAACTGACCCTTCGAGTCTCTTGCTTTAGCTGGGCTTTGGAGATGACTTCTCCCTGAGCAGGACGCACCAGAAACCAGTCTCATCTCATTTGCAAGACGTCAAGTTCAGCACGTGCAGTTCATACCAATGCAGCCTCTTTTTGCAGGTTCCATGGAGCAGTAGGGCAGTCCTTCATTGGTCCTTCTTCCAGTCCACATGAGATCTGAGTTCACAGTGCCAGGGTTGCCTTTTATGCCCAGAAATTGTCCTCGGGGTAGGCTGTGGTTGGTAGCCAATAGGCTACCAGGTTCCCTCCCACCTGATGACCACTTCCTGGGAAGTGTGACATCTGGCTAACTCAAGATGCACAATTCTGACCACTTCGAACATGGCATGACCTCTCTCTCAGTGTTTGTATCTCCCAATCCAAACCCAGTGGTGTGGCTGCCACAGGGGCCACATGTCCTGAAAGAATGGTTTGATAACAGGCTACCCTCTCCTTCTCGGGTGCCAGTTAATCTGCCTGAACAATGTCCCAAGAGTTCCCCATTTGGTCTTCAAAAGGGGCTTCAGTTTTGAGCTCGCCTTTTGGGCCAATACTCATTTGGTTTCCTACAGAAGAGTGGTAACACCTCTCTCCAGTGCATGCCCCTATTTTCTTCTTCCCTAGGAGTCATTAGCATGTCTCCATAGGAGGGCAAAAAGCTGTCTGGGGTTAAAACTCCTTGTGTTACCTTTAAGGGCACAGGAGATTGAGGGCAACAAAGTTGCAGCTTTGTAGAAGTTACACACTACAATGTTTATTAATTTCTACAGGAGAATCAAGTCAGATTTAATGTTTTTTGAACCTTGGAGTATCAACTTTGGTCCCACCATTCCAGACTTAGCACAGCTGAAGGGGTCAACATGTGACCATGTACTTGCCAATGGGTGACCAAGTCTTTCCACAGTAAAAACAATAGTTTCATGTTTTTACTGTCAGAACATGTAAAATATATGTTCTGTCCATTAAATATGTTGCACCCTGTAGTAGAACTCAATAGGGCTGCCATGGAGGTCACTTAAACACATTACCAGTGTAGGCTCGGGTTTGCAACTGTTGGCAGTGGCAATCCTGGCTAGCAGTTGAAAACTGATCATCCAGTCTTCAATGGCTACACGGTGGCACAACAAGTGCTTTAATATCTGAAGTGAACCTCTAACTTGCATGTCCTGGGTACCATATACTAGGGACTTACAAGTAGGTTAGCTCTTGCCAATCTGGTATAAGCCAATTCGACATACATCATTTATGTTATGTTATGTTATTGCATATTTGTTAAGCGCGCAGCTACTCAATAGAGTGTCCCTGCGCTAGCAGAAGCAGGACGTTTATGGAAAGAAAGGACCAGCTCATGGTGGTAAAGAAAGGTTACTGCTGAAATAACAAGGTTTTGAGTTGTTTCCTGAAAAGCCAGATGTCAGACAGTTGCCTGATTGCGGTTGGAAGCTTGTTCCACATGTGTGCTAACTGAACTTGAAAGGAGCAACCTCCTCTGCGGGGGCGTGCAAATTTAGGCACACTCATCATATGTTGATGGGATGATCTTAAAGCTCCAGCAGGTGTGTAAAAGCTCACTCTTCTCCTGATATAATGTGCACCAGTGCCATGCAAAGCTTTAAGGGCCAATGTCAGGGCCTTGAACTGAATTCTGCGGCGGTTGGGAATCCAGTGTAAGTTGTTGAGACGGGGAGAGATGCGGGCTCTAGGGCCCAGCATTAGAATGGCTCTAACTGTAGCATTCTGCACAACCTGGAGTTTGCATAATAGACATTCCAGGAGGCCCAAATAGAGGGTATTAGCGTAGTCCAGCCTTGTGGTAATGAGAGCTTGGACCACCGTCCTTCTATGGGAGGGTGACAGAAGAGGTAGAAACTTCCGGAGCATTTTCAAAGTTCCATAGGAGGTTCCTGCAATTGATTGTATTTGATTCTTCATGTCCAGTGAGTCGTCCATTTTTACCCCCAAATTTCTGGCTACTTCCATGGAGGTCTGTGGAGGAGACATATTAGTCGGCCACCACTGCCTCCAGGCATCCGGGTCAAAAGCTCCGAAGAGAATCACTTCGCGGAATTGCACTGTAGCTGTTTGTAACTGAACTAGGAAAAGACCTTTCTCAGACAGTTATTGATTTTCCCACCGTCAAAAACCTCTCCCTTTTTACAGGTGAACAGTAGCTAGGTATCATCAGCATAGGATATAATTATGGCACCTGCCTCTTCAACCAAGGGGGCGAGGGGAACCATGTATAAATTAAACAGGAGTGGACTTAGAATAGATCCTTGTGGTACACTGACCTTCATAGGAGGCATGAAGGAGGAAAATGGCGGGTTCCAGACTTCCTGCCTTCTATCCCCCAAAAAGGAGGAGAACCATTTCAACACTGTGCCCCCCCACTCCGCAGTCTCTGAGTCTCTGTAGGAGTTTGTTATGGGGCACTGTGTCAAAAGCAGCTGATAGATCTAACAATATTAAAGCAGCTCTCCTGCCTGAATCAAGCATCTCTTTTATGGATTCCGAGATCTCAAAGAGGGCCGTTTCCGTGCTAAAATTAGCACGAAATCCTGATTGGCTGGTGTGGAGGAGGTTGTTAATTTCAATGAATTCAGTAATGACAGAGTTCACAAATTTTTCAATTGTTTTAGCGAAGAAAGGCAGGATCAAAATGGGTCTGTATTTGGATGCTAATAGAGGATCTGCCGTAGGCTTCTTTAGCAGCTGCAGGATTTTAGCCCATTTCCAGATAGATGGAACCTGGCAGCTGCTCAGGGACAGATTCAGCACTGTGTTAACCTCTACAATGATGATATCGGCCACCTTCGCAAGTGTTTTGGCAGGGTAGGGGTCTGAAGGGGATCCAGATTTTAAATTCTTCAGAATCGTGAGAGATTGCTCTGAAGTAATCAGGGGGAACTGGAGAAAGGAGGCATTGCATACCGGAGTAACATTGGAGAGTTGTGGATTGACCAGTGAGACGGGGAAAGAGTCTAGAGATGTTTGAATGTCGGCTATTTTCTTGTGAAAGAAGCTAACTGGGGTGTCCAGTTCTCGGATGCATCACATTTGGTTGCAGCTGCTGTGGGTGATGTAAAATGCTTTACAATTTTAAAGATTTCCTTACTCTTGTTGGCCGATTCCTCGATCTTTGCTGCAAAAACAATTTATTTTCCTCCAAAATTTTGTGATGATACAGTTTCAATTCTTTTTTATATAGTATTTTGCTATCGCTGATAAAGATGTTCCTCCACGCTCTTTCCAACTGTTTACAGGCACTTTTACATTTGCGCAGGGTTTCATTGAACCAAGGAGCAGAATGTTGTGTCGTACATTGGGATCGTAAGGTCTCAGGTACCAAGGACTCTGCGCCTTGCTTTATCCAGCTTTGCAGATTGGCAGCATCCAACTCTAACTTGCTACTTATGCAGAGAGGATGCGCCAACAGGACAGTGTTCAGGGCCTTGGAGGTTATTTTGTGAAATGGTCTCGATTTGAGAGAGGGGTGCTTTTCCATAAAGTATGCTAACTTCCTAAAGTTGGCGATCTTACATTTTATCAGAAAATGATCGGTCCAAACAAAAGGAATAGGCTCCTCAGTTTGAGCTGGTGTGTTAGAAAAGACATGGTCCAAAGTGTCACCCTTCTCGTGCGTGGGTCTAGTTATGAGGGGTAACAGGTTCAAGGACTCAAAAGCCTTACAAAGTGCAATGCCATCAGAGCTCTCTAAATTGTCCGTATGGATGTTAAAATCTCCTAGGGCCAAAAACTGATCAATTCTTAGGGCAAGCGGAGCCATCGCATTGATCATCCCCCTCGGAAATGGTCTTGCATGTCCCAGGGGTCTATAGATAAGAGCATCCACCAGTGATTGATGGGCGGATATGGTGCAATGAAATCCAAAGCTCTCGGCCCCTTCAATTTCATTGATAAGGATATATTTGGCAGAGATGTCATTTTTAATAATCATTGCAATACCCCACCTTTCCCGGTGGTGCGGTCCTTCTTCAAAATTGAGTAACTTAGAGGTATCGTGGTTGCCAGAGTAGGATTAGATGATTCCTAAAGCCAAGTTTCTGTCAAGAATAAAACGTCTGGCCTTGACTCTGATTTCAGGTCACAGATGTGCTGGGTATTTTTGTTCAGGGTGCGTACATTGAGCAGTAAGACTCTGATATTCTCCTACCCATATGTCGTGTCCCATTTTGCATCCCATTCCTTCCCATTTGTGGTGGGCCCGGGTTCCCTAGCTGGGTATGTGGAGCTAGTCCATTTGCACGTGCTGCACTTTAGGGTTCTGCTATCCCCGTCAAGCTCTATGCAGTTATGACAATAAAAGGAGGCATAGGCCTCTTAAGCTTCGCTCCATCATACCTGATCTGATTACCATGAATGTTGCCTCCCGCCTCCCTTTTAATTCCCGTTTTTCACAATTCTCTCCAATTATTTTCCCTTCGGGACAAATTTCCTGCCTTGTATTTGTAACTACTGCACCATTGTCCTCCAACACTGCAAGGCTATCACACCGACTCCTTCAATGTCACCAATAATAGTTTTTATTAACCCTAAGTCGATGAGGCCGTATCTTACATTTACAAAATCTTCTTATTTCCACTTTTCTGCGTTGTTGTCCCCCTTTTGAAGACGTATTGTGCCTATACAGTATGGTTTTCAACATCTTCATTTGTTTTCCTTCTTCTGTGAATTCTAGCTCCCTCGACGGCTGAAAAAAACAAAGGTTAAAGTGATATTATAGTTTGGTGAAAATTTTGGTGACAATCAAACGTTTTAAACTAAAAAAACACTGAAATTCACCAGTTATCGTTACGTCCAGTAACTCTAACTTACGCCCTACAGTAACTATAACTCGTGTTACCGCCATGCAGTGTCATCAATGACGTCATTTCAGATGTTGCAATGATATCATCAATGATGTTATAGAACAAAACAGCTAAACTGTGATGCTACCCTTTCAGCTTTAAAATGCAAGCATGCTTGCGAAATAGAACTGTGCTTTGCAGAAATTACAAATATGAAGTACAATCAGGTCACTAAACAAACTCAGCTCTCTGATGCTAATGTCCTTGAGCACCGCATCTAATTTCCGTATATACATTTCAGTCACTGAGAGTGATGACCCAGTGTTTTGGAGCTGAAGGGAGACAAGGAACCCGTCTCACCAAAGCCTACTGGAAAATCAATTTGTCGCTAAATAAGTTCTGCTTTGGATGAGTCTATAATAAAATATACACAAGAAACTAAGCACTGGGAATCCGGGGCATACAGATAGTCACGGTCATAATATGCCTATAATTCAACTTAGCAGTTGCATAGAGGTCAGATGATGAGATAGCAAAACAGCTTGGATGTTTGCTGTTAAATGAATGTGTTTGACTTTGCAGTATTTCCATGTTCTTTGGAGGAGTTAGTACGTGTAAAGGGGCGCAGTCTGGTCAACCGCGTCCTGGTGTCACTCCTTCCATTAATCTGTTTTGTAGCCTCTGCTAATTTTTTTGGTTTATTATTATGAATATCTATGTGGCAACTTCAGTACATGCCACCACAGCTACAGCAGTCGGTTCTGTGAAAAATGTGGCCCTAGATTTTGGGATGTGAGTCATGATTCATTAATATCTTTAAAGTAAGTATCTATTTTTTCTTTTAGCTGCCCTTCCTGTGGACTTAACCGCTTTTCTCACTGAAGATGTCAACAACACCTGCTGCCCAATTACACTTCTAAGGGGCATTTCCTGCATTCACTATTATTGGTGTGCCTGCCTCGGTGTGCAACAGTGCACCCGATTCCAGAAAAAACATGTTTTTTCCGGAACAACTGATGACTCTTAAAGTAGGTGTATGCCTTGCTAAAAGCAAAGTAGTATAAGATGGATTGGCAGTTTGAAACAGTTCTTTGTCTTTGTCTTTTTCTGCAGGTGGAGCTAGAATTACTTAGGAGGGGGCGAGGATCTCTTTACATGGGAATAAAGGGGCATATTACCAAGCAATAGCGATAATTATCGCTATTGCTTGGTTAGAGACAAAAATGTACCGCTGAGCTGTGGCGATTTTTACCGCAAATAAACCTTAGTATTACCAATAAAAATCGCCGCAATGCATGAATATCGCTGAAAAGTCAGCGATATTCATGCATTACCGAGCTAATGCTCTTAGCCATGTTATCCACCTCCCATTGGATAACATGGCTCAGAACTGCTCAGGGCAGGTGTTAGCTTTTGGAGATATTCACGCTTAGCGCGAATGTCTCCAAAAGTTGGTAATAGGAGATAGCGATGATAGCGACTGTTTTCAGTCTCTAACATCTTGGCACGCCCACTTTGCATATCATTAGTGATAAATATCACTGACATGCAAAGTGGGGCCCAAGATGGTCGCTATCTCCTACTAGCTGTTGCTAACTGGTGTTAGCGACAGCTAGGTAATAGGGAGATAATTTTACCTCCGCTTTCTTGGCTTTTAAAGCCAGAAAAGCGGAGATAAACCCCCTTGATAATATGCCCCACAGTCCGAGACTGCGCCCCCATGGGGCAGGCTCTTGCGGTATCTCCAGAACACTCCTCACCATCACTTGTTTGGAGTAAGTGTAGTATTTCATAGGTCGGGCAAGGACAATGCACCTCTCAGGAAAAGTGTTTCCTGCCTGCCTGCAGCTGTAACATGTTACTACTGCAATAGGGAAAGCCATTCCCTTAGCCCAGCATAATCTTAGTGGCTTGTGCACCTGCATGTTATATACACATGATACGATAATCATACTGATTTGTGTACTAATTAATCAATAGTAGATGGCTACATTTATTTTTATTAAAGACTACACAGATACTTGAAATGTAATCATTATATTTACTCATGCTGACTGCACTTCTTTAGAATCCATTTTGATGAAAGATAACTTAACATGTAAACCGGCTCGAGTAACATGAATTTAATTTTATGAAATGTCTTGCCAGTGTCTTCTTTTTTCTCTCATCTGAAGTTGTCTTATCATCACCTTTGTTAAGTTAGAATAGGCTCATTGCTTATTGTATTAGATTGGTAGGCAACTGACCCATTATTAAGAAGTTGACCTTGGACAAGGAGACTGAGTGGTAGGAGCGACCCGCCTGTACCAGGCAGACTTGAATGATGTTACATCCAAGGTCGCCCAGATGATTGCTCACTTGTTGCTCCCACAGAAGACTATCTTTGGAATGGTTGGTTTGGTGGAAACTGATTTGCACTAAGCACTTTTGAAATTTTCACAAATCCTTTAACCTGAGTGTACTACAAATCGGGACCTAGGGGTCGATTAGGATCGCGGACGGACTTGAGTCCGTCCACGACCCCAGAGTAGGAGGGAACGTCCGCATGGGCTGCGGCGTTCCCTCCGTGCAGATTAGGATGTGACCACCAGGGTGGCGGTCACATCCTCTATCTTTAAAATTGAGGCGGGTGCAGCTTCAAGCTGCACCTGCCGCAATGTTAAAAACTTGCATGCACAGCATTTGCGTGCACAAAGCGGTAGGCACCGCCAGCCATGTTAAAGCTTTTCCGCTGCAGTCGGAAGGCGACCGCAGCGGAAAAGCTGCGGACTGATTGCAAGACCCACCAGCCATCCTAATTTGGCGGTGGGTCTTTCTAGGCTCCGCTGCGGTTTTTCCGCATCCTCCGGGCCAGCGGTGGCTTCCGCCAGCCCAGAGGATGCATTAAAAACCGCAATCATAATAGGCCCCTTAGAGTGCTTGGTGCAATTCTGAGGATTTTTTCTTTCCAAATAAAGGACGTAAACATTGACTCTACCTTTTCAATAAACTAAGTAGTTAACACACATGGGATAGACGTAAATAAAACAATAAATAATGGAAAAATAGGCATCTTATTGAACAAACCCTCCCCATATTGGTTAGTGGAAGAGGGTCTGAGTGTGAGAATAAATCTTGTATTTTTTAAAGCAACAGGGAAAAATTAAGTTCATATAGATCCTCAATCTGTGCGAAAACATATTTCCTAGGTATCTTTTAGATTGTAGATTAGTTCATGATGCAATATTTTTATGTAGGACATCTAGATTACAATCCCATAATATTATTCTGTTAAAAAAAAAATGTATACCCTCCCAATCCATCAAAACTTGCAAAAACCTCAAATACTTTCTCCTGGACATCCTTGTTACAGTCGAGGATTAACATAATATCATCGGCGAAAAATAATTTCTTCCCCTTAAATGGCAGCGAGGGGCTGACATCAGTATTGTCTCAAATTACAATAGCCAGTGGTTCTATGAAGAAGGCAAATAAAATTGGGCTAGTGGGCAGCCTTGTCAGGTCTCTCATTGAACATTGATCTTTCCTACCTCGGCTGTATTGAAAATAATACTGGAATCTTTATTATGGTACATTCTTTGTATCAAACCTGTGATCTGGGAGGGTACACCGAATATGGACAGGTATACAAATTAATGTTTCTCAGACCACAAGGTCGAATGCCTTCTCCGCATCCAGAAGAAGCACTAAGGCAGGTATAATGCTTGTCGAGAAATAATCTAATGCTTTGGCTAAATAATGTGTGTTGGTCCCCAACTGCCTCCCTGCAATAAAGCCTTTCTGATCAGAATGAATATATTAATTTAAATCTATTAGCTAGAATTTTTGTGATAATTCTATAAACAGTGTTCAATAATGTAATTGGACGTTGTGAGTTAGGATCCTCTCCATCCTTTCCCTTTTTTTTTAAAAGTTTACCACATTCCCCGTGTGAAATGACGCTGGTATTGGACGCCCTCCACCATTGTATTGGAGACCATTGAAAAGTATTCAAGCAAAACCCCTGAAAAGGCTATGGGAAGATTATACTGGGAAACCATCCGGTCAAAAATCTTTGCCATCCGGGAAGTTCCTAATGACCTCTACCAGTTCTTCTTTAGAAAAGGATTGCATAATATTTGCCCTTTCAATTTAGGATAGCACTGGGATATTCTATTTCAGAAAGAAGTTCTCAAGGGACTCATTATTGATTGATTGCTTTTGTGTTCTAACATAATTTCACTGACCCGTACCAAATCCTTACTCCGTGTACCAGCGACAGGGAATTTCAGCACGTCAATGTGATAATTCGCAGCTTGTTCCCGAGCCTGCCATGCCAGGAACCTCCCTGTGAAATCACTTTCCTCATATATCTTTTGTGTATAGGTGCCATTTAAAGTTTCACATTTTACATAATATGCCTCACTTAGTGCCTGTATAGCCTTTTCAAGTTTTCTTTTGTTCAGTACCAATGGACTTCTTAAAAAACTTTCATTGCACTGTTGCACTTTCCCTTGCAAGGTTTGCTTTTTTACTTTTTCTTTTTTATGTTATCTGCATACTTTCCTATCCCCAACCCTCAAATTGTTGTCTTTAAAGTGTCCCATACATTGTTTAGGGCAACAGTCCCATGGTTTACTGCCACAAATTAATTTATCTTGGGTTTGCAAAATGATACCCACTTCTCTCCCTGTAAGTACTGTTTAATTAGAACCTAACGCCTAGGATGCACCCGAGCTTTCCCTATCTCAAATGCAAGAATGATCATTGTGTGATCCAAGGATCCATTAGGTAGGATTTGTTGGTCGTTAACTACCAAAGTCTTAGATAATAGAAAGAAATCTATTTGGTGGAAAGCACAAAATCTGCCCGAAAAGCAGGTATATGCAATTTTTGTAGGAACGGCCTCCCTCCAGGGATCAACTAGTCCCAACGTTTTACAATAATTCTGAACACCTTTAAAGGTTCTTGGTTTTAATTGCCTTTTCAATTTAGCTGAGGAGTCAATCTTTGGGTTTTGCAGGAAGTTATAATCCCCCCAATGTTACTTCACCAGGAGTTTGTAATAGTGACTGGAAAAGCTCTTCATAAAGCCCAACATTATCTTTGACTGGGGAATAAATACAAACAAACGTGAAACATCGTAATGCCACCCTGCAGGTCACCCAGCACCATCTTCTATTTTTGTCACTAGCAAAATTAACCACTTCTACATCCAATTTTTTACGCACAAAAATCACAGTGCCCTGATATACTGCTTGGGAAGAAGAAAAACCCCTGTATGCTGCCCAGGTTCTAAACATGGAGAATTCCGTTAACTTCCCTGCCGCAATATGAGCCTCAGGGGTTAAGACTACTGATTGAACAGTTTTGATCCAAGTTTCAGTAGCTCGTAATTTCTTTTTGTTATTGAGGCCACTAACGTTAAGCAAAGACTACCTTCAAAATATTATTCATTATCGCCTTATCCTACTTACTTTCCAATTAAGACCAACGATATATATTTCTTGACTATTAAGAGGTGCCCCCTATAGAACAGAATCCAAATTAATTAAGACATATAATAACTTAATACCTCAAATGTACAAACTGAGCAGGCCCCCACCACTTTGCTGGATAATAGAGTATTCAGCACAATAATAATACCCCATTCAATAGAACTTAGTATGTTCATTATCAAAACTTTTCATTTTTGCATCTCTGCCCATTGTTCCTTGGTATATGTAAAAACAAATACAGATTTGGACCCCTGGAACTTTTACATCATTGTATCTCTTTTTAATAAACCTTTTAGCCCATGCCTCCACCATCCCCCTCTGCTTGCACCTACCCTGCCCTTCCTCCACTTTCCCTCCTCCCCAAAGTAGCAGTGAGGGGTTTTCCTTCCCACTTACACTTGACACATTTAACCCCACCTAGTAAGACTGGCACAGTGACCTTGTGCCAAGATCTATCAGCCTTCCTCCTCCAGGCCTGCCCCCGTCAGGACATACGAAAATAGAAAAAGTGTGGAAACACAAACAGAATAAGAAAAGAGAGCAAAGAGACTCAAATCCTAATACAGAAAAAATATCAAAAAGAAACCCCAACCTTATCCCAGTGCTTAGAAAGTAAATAGTGCAAATGCAGATTATAGGGCTATATCATTCAATTATGACTTATTAGTAATTTGCTGTGAAAGTTCCTGTGTCTTAGAAAGCAAAATAGGTGAAATTGCACTTTTATTAACACCTTCAATTTGGACTGCTGCACATCCGTTGCCTGGGCATGCTGTGCCTTAAAATGGTAGAACATTTTCACAAATTCCTTCCTTCGTTTGGCAGCTGATGCTGGCATATCAGGAAATATGGAGCAGAGAGGCACCTCTGTTGAGATGAACTGCTGCAGTTTAAAGCTTTAGATAGTACTTGTTCTTTCAAGTGGAAGTCTCCAGAATTAAGAAGAATCATTTGTGGAAATTTCCGATTTGGAGGCTGTTGAGCTGGCACGCTCATTTCGATGTCAATGTGAGATCCCCACAATTTTTTGGGAGAACATACGTCTCCATGAAGCATTTGCTGTCCCTCCAGACCTTGGCAGACTCCCACAATCTCTAAATTCAAGCAACGCAAGTGGTTTTCCAACTCCTCCAGCTTAGACTCCATTAAGGAGTTTTGCTTCTGGAATATCGTGACCTTCTCTTGCATAATGGGCACTTGATCCTCTAGCTGAGATATTCGAGCCTTCTCCTCTTTGAGTCACTCTGGAATTTGAGCCATGGTCTCCTCTATTTCTGAGAGTCTAAGAAGAAGAGCTGTGATATCTGTTGTTTGTGAGGCTTTGAGATCCCTTATTTACTCCAAGATGACATTAAGCATTGATTTAACATCCCACTGAATTGTAAGTGGCGAGCCCTCAGAGAACATTTCCTCTTGTGACAAGTTCGAACTGGATTCATTCTGAACCTTGGTGTCTTGGGCATTCTGCTTAATTTCTCCTATCGGGGATACGGCTTCGAGTGTCTGCTCAAATGGTTGCACCGAAATGATGGGCGCAGAATCAGGACGAAACAGGATGGCTGCCTGTAAAGATTGTAACACCTCTGGCTGTCCTTTATCTGATTCCTCCAGCAGTTCAGTGGTGGAATTCCCACCAGAGTATGAACCGTTGTACGCCTTCGTGAATAGAGGGTAATCCATAATTCCCTTCAACTTTGCAGTGCTGGCCTCCTGCTCCTCCCTCTCCCTCTCCCGTAGGCTCTCGGCAGGAATTTCCCAAAATAGATTGTTGATCTCGTCCGGTGAAACTGCATCCGTACAGCTACCCCCAAGGGCGTCTACAGTCTCATAATCGTCCCCTTCAGAATCACTATGATCCTGTCCTTGACCAACTGCACTTGCACTTGTTCTTGAGTTGTCTTCATCAGTGTTACTGGACATAGTGCACTCTTTACGAGAGGAGGCTTTCCAATTGGCACGTTGTGCTGCTTGTCCCACTCGTTTTTTCACTCTCTGAGTCATAACTGACGCATCCAGGTGGGTTACAGCTCTTGACCGCATTTTTCTTTTTTTCCCCTCTGTCTTTCCCCTTTATTCTCCCCTTCTTTGCGCACTCTAATTTCAATTTTTTGGGGGATAATGTATTTCAATAGGTTTCTCCTTTGGTGCTGCATATTGTTTAACTGTGGAAATCTTCCCCCTAAAAATGGATAGTATTAATGAAAGTGCCAATGAAAGCAACTTCTTGCCCCTCCCCAGTGACTCCTGACTGGGTAGCACCTTACTGCGAACCAAATGACTGCACCTCACCCCGATGGAAAACCTGGTGGGCCCTGCAGGTGAGGTCCTGTGAACTCACTTGCTCTCTTGACCTTTCCGGTGGTGAGTCCTTGAGCTTGCAAAATAAGTTCTTTGTGCCCCCTTTTGCTTTCCTGCACAAATGTAAGCACCCGCAAGGGTGTTAAAGGCAGTGAGAGCGGTATTAGAAGTAAGGGCAGTGAGGTAGCAACGGCGGTCAAATCCTCACTTTTATCATGCCACCGGAGAATGTGACCTTAGTTTTTCCATCCGTTGGAGATAAATTACATGCCAAAGACACTGCTACGAAAGCAGCTTTTCCCCCTTGGCGCCAAGATCCGCCGTTGGAGACCATGCATCACTGAACGCTGCACGTAACGTCCTGACATAGCATAGTAGTAAGAGCAGGCTCAGTCAATCAGCAACATTCCCCCCCAATCTAAAGTTCGTCTTGTAGGTTTGTGAATAAACAGATTCTTAACAGTGCGTCGGAAAATGTCTTAATTATGATAGGTTCCTTTGCAGAAGACCATCAATTTGTGATTCTAGTCCAGTCAATTTGTTAGGACTCCATTTATTGTGCAAGTAAAACTGCACACATCTTTGTTCACTTGAGTGTGTTGAACTCCAGACTCATGATGAAGATGTTGAACTTAAAATAGTTAAACAGGGAATTACTGTTTCACCTGATGTCTGTGGAAGACTTACCCCCGAAAGACACTTTGTGATGCTGGAAGACTGGGATTTCTCTAGTAAAGATATCCAACTTATTAAAGCTATAAAATGTGTCTTACTTACCAAATGGCAAGTACTGCATTGTGCAACCCCTGTGAAAGATTATTGCAATTATTGTTCCATGTTGTCCTGTGGTATGGAATCCAGCTTCGATTTTGTTTCAGATACCCTGTGAAGCTCAGTGATTGGTCTGTGTGAAGAGTTCTTTTTCACTCTGCTGCATGAAGAGAGTCAGTTTCTCTTTGTGTTTCAGGTCCAAAATAGAACAACTTTGGCATGCTATTGAATTCTTGAAGAGTATATTAAAAGTCCCTTAATCTTTAATCTATATCTTGAAGAAGGAATTTGGAATCTCTTGGGCAGAACATTGATGACCTGCTGATAGCGTTGATGTAGCAAGAAGAATGTACACAGACACCCTTGCCCAGTTGAATTATTTGGCTAGAAGAGGCACTAGGTGTCTCTAAGTGAACTGCAGTACTGTCAGAAGGATGTCCTGAATTTAGGACAAATACATAGAGAAGGGAGCAAAGTTGGTGTTGCAAGTTTAAATCTCAGCTATTTTGAAAATGAACCCAAAGAAAAGCAGAGAAAAGTCAGCTTGTTTCTGGGAATGATGGGCTAATGTTAATAGTGGATTCTCCACATTTTCATTCTGGTTTACCCTCCACAGAGGTTGACACACACAGATGTGTCTGATTTGATACCATGGGACAAAGACAACAAGGATGCCTTCATAGAGTTGATAGAAAATCTCTGTTGTGCTGCAGCTATGGGAATGTCAGATTATACTAAAGGATTTGTGATATTTTGCAATCAGAGAGAAGGCTGTGCACTCTCAGTGCCTACTCAAATGCATGGGGATTCCCGAAGACGTGTTGCATATCTTTCTGCTGTACTTCACACTGTGGCTGCAGGACTGCCCAACTGCCCTAAGCTGTTGCAGCGGTTAGTGTCAGCATGCCACGAGCATGGTGAGAATATAGTTATGGTCTGTCCCCTTACAGTGATGGTGCCATTGGCTGTAGAAATATTGCTTACCCTTACTAAGGCACAACACTTGAGAAGCAGTAGACTGGCCAGCTATAAGCAGATTATACTTGCTGCTAAAAATATTACGTTGAAAAGGTGTTGCAGTCTCAACCCTGCCACATTATTACCTCTACTTGAATCAGAAGCTGAGGTGGGGAGATTGAGAATGGCTGTCCTGATATCACGGAATTGTGCACCAGTCCAAGACCCAAAATGAAAGATGAACCCCTTCTGGAGCCCAGCTATGTATTGTTTGTGGACAGAACCTGCTTGAGAAATGATGTGGGAAATATGAGACCCACTTATGCTGTTCGTACAGTTCAATGCCTGGCCGAAGTCTCCTGACCCCGTGGTGTAACTTCAGCCCAAGTGCCTGCATTGATTGCTCTCAGTAGAGCTTGCTGTGTTTTTGGATTAATTGAAAGTTACCATTTCAACTGACTGACTTTGGTGTACTGCATGATTTTTAACAATTGTGGTCACACATAGGATTTATGACGTCATCAGGGTCTCCAATCTGAATTAGGGCATCTGTCATGAAACTTCTCGAGGAATTGCATATACCTGAGAGGTTGATATCATGACGTGAGGCACTGGAGGGGAATTGATTATGTGACATCTGATAACCAGTATGCCTGCAAAATCGCATAAATCATGAAGGTTCAGTTTGTACAATTCCCTCTTCACCCAAATCACAGGTGATTTGATCAAGTTCAAAATCGACGTAGTAAGCTCACTCAAAGGAAGAATACTGCTAACAAGGCAATCATCCACTTTTCAATCTCCTGAGTACCAGGTGTTTATCCTCACTATCACTCAGCCTATTCAACTCTGTCTCTTCTGTGACAGTTTTTTGAAATGTATTCAACAGATAAGCTCGGACTCAGCCTCTCTCAGCACCTTGGCCACTCTTTTCCCCCCCAGTCACTCCTGGCCACATTACTCAGTCCTTCTCAAGGGTTAACATAATAAATCAACTGCCCATTAGGATTATTCACTGTGATTACTATGATTCAATCAGCACAGACTAAGGGCTTGCCCCAGTTAGACTTTGAGGTACTTCTGGAACTTGGACTCAAGGCAGACTCTTAAATTAGTGTGTGTTCACTTCAGTCCACTTGGCTCCTTTGGGGTAATCACAAGGATGCAGATCAGTGGTTGGAGTACCAACTCTTTAGTTGGACTTGTCACTCCATGGATATAGAAGGTGTGCACCCAATTCAGCAGTTCTTCACACTTGACTGCTGTGTTGGTGACTAGGATAACTTTGTAGGGCCTTTCCAGTGGGCCTCCACACACTACTTTTCAAACATGCTTTTTGACAAGGACCCAGTCCCCCGGACTCAGTTTATGGCACTGTCCTTGTTGAGGAAGGGCAGTGACAGCTTCAAAACCAGAGGGAAGCATCAGGTCCCTTTAAAGCGGTAAGCACACACACTTTTAACTGTTGGGACTTCAGCATTCCATTTGTCTGCTCAGCGATGCCAGAAGCCTCGGGTTGGTAACTACAGTGTAGTCGTTATTCCACCTGCAGAGCCATATACACCATTTTAAGGACTTCATTATTAAAATAAACCCCTTGATCTGTTTCCAGAGAAACTGAAATTCCAAACCTTGATATTGGTGTATGCCACAACAGTTTAACTACAGTGAGACTCATTCTTCCTAGTCGGTATGCTTCACCGAAATGGAGAAAATGCACAATAAAAACAAGAGATTTCTCAGCCTGTTACACATAGGAATTTTAATATAATCCAACTGTATTCTGCTGAAGGGACTGCTTGATCTCCATAATTATGTGACTTATGATGCTGAACCAAGAAAGTGCCTAGCCATTCTAGACAACAAAGTGTTTTGTAATGCAGGTGTTCCATCTGCTGAAACCCAAATCTCATCCTCATTGTTAACACATCCTGCTCTCGCCTAGCCCTTCTGTTCAACCTCTGGCACTTGTTCCTGAACTTCCTAACTGCTTCCCAATAATACAAATAAGTGCAGTACTTAGGACATTCCAAAATAGTCAGAGGCATTGTCCATGTAGGGCCCTGGCTCTATTCTACGTTGCCACATGAAACCTAAGCTCTATCGGTGGTGGAATAACGAGGCCCGCATTAGTCTCATTAATAGTAACAGAGGTGACATTATAGAGGAGCACACACATGCTGACTGAAGACATACTATTCTAGCAGGGTCATGTAGATATCAGAGCATAAGACTCCATACAGAAACATTTCCCTGCAAACTTCCGAGGTGTCTATTTAATAGGTAAATCCTTATGAGTCTGTTACAGTGATGGACCATGGGAGACACTAGGAGGAACACAGTATGAGTTTACTAGATCCAGTGATACTGTGACTCACAAACATCGACATGTGGAGAAGCATTGCCATAGACACAGTCAATAGGATCCAATAAGAATTTCTCTCTTCACCTTCCTGTTATACTCTGCCCCCCTTTCTTCTGCTCTTACTCCCCTGCCCATGCCCACTAAGGTCCCAACCCCAGTCCCATAGGCAGATTCCCCAGCAGTGAAAATTATGGTTATCTCAACAAACTAGTTGATGAAGATGGGATGCAGGTAGGAAAGGAACATCACCAGAAAGGGTTTGAAGGTTCATGCGCGAAATGTTGAAGAGGATGCCCTGATCTGGAGCTAAAGAGTGATGGGGAGTCTACTAATATATAGTCAGATCTCGTAGTTGGAGGATATCCTATCTCATGCCAGGTCAAGATTAAATTTTGATGAGCCAAAAATAGTAACCTCAAAACCAGGGAGTGATGTTTTACAACTTCAGATAACATACATGACGGGTCCATCCACCAATTTTGTTGAATCATTAAATGATGTCAGTGTCCAACACTGTTAAATTTACTACCTTCACAGTGTTGCGTGACTGTAACATTCACCTAGACAATCTGAACAATACAATACTCAATCTCTTCTGGATATGTTCACGGCATCAAACATGAAGGTTTTTAGCCAAGAACCTATTCTAGCTGTTCATATATGAGACCTTATCTACTCTACTGAACATAATTTAAAAATGGAAGAACTAACTGAATTGTCTTGGATTGACCATCAGTTGATAAATTTGAGCTGGGATAATATAAAATTGAATTCAGAAGATAAAACTGGTATTGCATACATGATCCCGAAGTGGAATCAAATACATAACCTGTATGTAATTCATAATCAACAAATCTCCCATTCTATTTTAACAGATGACGTGCAAGCCGTATCCCCATGGCTGGACAATACCATGTGTAAATTAACCCCACCTGTCCAGCGGATGACACACTGGAAAAGAGATAGGGTGCCCTGGTTTTCTATGGAGTTAGGATTAGAAAAATTTAGAACGGAAAATGTAGAAGAAATTGCCAGATACTAGACAAAACCAAAGTCCCTCTTAAACCCTACAGGAAAGCAATTAAATTGCCACAAGAAATTTTCTCCACCTTGGAGATTAAAAAAATCTAAGAATGAGCCATGGGGTTCTTTCATGTGGCAAATGTCTTTTTACAGCCAATGCTTACAATATTAAGGTGAAACCTTCAATTGAACGCTGTCATATCCTTTCCGACTTTTTTGAGGATAAAGTAAAACACCAACATGTGGACTTTGACATGAGTAATCAAAAATATAGAGTGGAATCTCCTTTCAGTTACAATTTAAAAAAATAATACTTTTCTGTCACGTTTTACGGATCTTAACCTTCTGCAAACACAATTACCAATTAAAAATTGCAAGGCAGGATCTCCAGCAGATCTATATCCTCCGAGGTTGCTGATAAGTTATAGTGGTAAGATGCACACCTCTGTATCCTAAGTTTAACCATTTTTGTCCTCGCTTTCAAAAAGTGCGTAATTATCTACAAGCACGATGAAACACCTTGATTCGTCAAGCAAGCTAGTGTTACAATTATATGGAAATAAACTTTTAAACATTTACAATTTGGCAATTGTCGTGCATTATGTGCTAATATTGGTTATACTCTTCACAATGGTGTAAAGTCAATGATGTATTGACAACACGATAATGATTATTTTTTATTGTGAGTATTTTGCTTAATTTGTTGCACTATGGGAAAGGTAGTTTTCTCCGATATTAAAGCAGTTAGTAGGCAGGAAAAGGTAGAGTGGCTGGCCAATAGGAAAAGTAAAAGAAGGAGGTATTTGGATGAGGGTTGAAAAAACAGGTAAGGAAGAGAGGCTGTGGGGAATTGTTAATGCCGGTGAATGGAAAATGTGGACGATTGAGTGGTTAGGGAGGGTGAAGGTGGGAAAGCAAATGGTTCAGTTGGTTGCGATTATGGTATGTCAGTTAAATGGCAGTGTATAATTAGAGCTGCTTTGATAGAGGCCGACCATTGGAGAAAAACAATGGGTGTAATAACGATAATGAACTTGTGTTTATTCAGTACTATACTGTTAGGATGGATTTTGCAAGATGCACAATAACAATTATTGATTGACTATGTAATATGTATAATAATGATTAATCAGATAATGATAAATGCTTTACTGTTATTTGTAGAGACCCCTGAAGAAGGGCTCTGGTAGCCTGAAATGCATTGGGCTATTAATAAACACTGCCTTGGACGTATCATGCATCAGTTTGTGTTTTTGTAAGAAGTCTGGATGGGCACAACTTAAACATGGGAAGCTATGGAAACAGCATGATATTCCTGTGCGTGGAATGAACAGGAGTTGAAAAAAAGAAAAAAGTGGAATACAAAATATGGGGTAACTGGATTACTTTTGAGTACAATGGTTGAATACATAAGTAGGCGCTGTACATGCTCAATAAAAAAAGCAGTGCGACTGGAGGTGGCTCATATGCTGCTCTACACCTTGTTGCTCCCACGTTGTTGACCAGAGACATTGATGTTCCTAAAGCACTGTTTAATACCTTCTTTAGTACAGGGGTTTCACATCTCTCTGGAAACAAGCAAAGCTCAAACCGTTGCTAAAAAAACCTTTGGCTAGCCCTGACTTATTAGTCAATTTCCATCCCATTTCCTTATTACCAGCTTTTTCTAAAATGTTAGAACATCTGGTGAATAGACAAATGTCTGAATATTTGTAAAAAAGCAGGACTTTTATTAGACCAGAACAAGCAATACATCCATGTTACAGATATAAAGTATGTGTGTTTTCAGTGACTCACTAAAGACTACCTCATACATAAATCTACGGAAAGTTACCATAAGGCTAGTGACTGTTTTACATATATTTGTAACATGAATATATATTGCTTACATTCATTTATCAAAAATCATAATCACCCCCGCAGTCTTCACTAGTTTTATTCTAAGAATATACCCATTTCAGACGTTGGAGGAGGATATTTTCCTCAGTGTCAAGTTGTGCTCTTTACTTATTAACCTAACAAGCAACACTTTGGTGACATCTGATAAGTTTTCCGATTGATTCAATTGAGAAGGCATCCCTGAAACACACCACTCCCTGCAAGATCTAGAGTCATGTTAGTAACAAGTATTTCTTTTTTTTATAACTGAGGTTGAACCCAACTCATAAGTCATTTTTTTCAGTAGTTTACCTTTGTGGTAGAAATGTATTTATGTCTACAGCATCCAGAGCCCCTCTCTGAGGTGTACCAAATAGTCTTTGCATGTAGTACTCCAACAGAAAATGTTAGGCAACACTGGTGTCCTGCAGACCAGCCATGACCAGGTTCATTGAAATCTAAAAGGTGGAGGAAGAAATTATGACCGTTTTGGCATGATAACTGGGAGTAATCTAGGGACAATGGTAGCCTCTAAAAAGTCCAAACGCCCACCAGCTTTGGTTATAGAGATAACATCTTTCTTAACCCCTCGCATGCTCATGACGGAGCCGCTCCGTCATGAGCATCGACGGAGCTGTGCTCATGACGGAGCGGTTCCGTCATGGCCCTGCCGCGCGCCTGCGCGGCGCTGATTTCGCGCCTGCGCGGCGCTGATTTCGCGCCTGCGCGGCGCGTTCTATTAAGCGGGCGGGGCCATGACAGAACCGCTCCGTCATGAGCACAGCGCAACTGCGGCTCATGACGGAGCGGCTCCGTCACAAGCATGCGAGCCCCGCTCTGGCCCCCCCCTAGCGCTGCGGCGGAATTGCCGCCGCAGCGAAGGGGTTAATGAAGGTATTGAGTCCATCGCAGTCCACACGAAACCTCCCTTCTATTGTGACAATTTGTTTTACCATGATCAAAGGACTAGGAAAGGAATAGCTAGTTTACAAATTCAAGAGCCAATAAGGTAACCACTACACTGTTCTAGTTTATGTTATGAAGCATTCTAATTAGTTGTGTTCATGAAGGGAAACAGTATCCAGTAGTATCATACTTGATTAAGATGAAACTGAGGCAGAATCCAGTGCATAGAGGCTACATATGCTACTTCGGTGTATGATATTATTGCTCTGCCTGTACTTACCCAGTTCATATAGGCATAACAAAGTTTGCAATAATGAACAGAATAAAAAGAGTCATTGAATTACAAAAATACTAATTCCACATCCCGGTGTCACTTATTTTATAACTTTTTTAGCACAGCCCCTGTTGCATATTTTGTTTATCTTAATTTTCATTAACCAGGACTACTTATCTGTGGGTTATTGTTTCATTTTAGGTTGTTGATATGCTTCAGAATTATTTACACCTTTACAGTTTCAAATATTATGAGGTAAGTTTCATCAACTTCCACCTATCCTGAATGTAGACCTTTTTTCTAAAAATGCGTCATTTATACATATTCTAATTTTTCTGGCATTAATGGTCATGTCCCTTATGCACATACAAGCTTGCCTTCAAAGTGCACCCTCCACATTCACCAAATCTCTTATCCAGGACATTAGTCTTTTGTGCAAAACAGTCCTATATGCAAATACAGATCTGTTTACTCTTCATTCTGCCTATCAGAATATGTGCCTACTAAATTACTTTCGTAGGCATATGCCTCATTTGAAGGTATTTTAGACTACTCTGAGTTATTTAGTTGCAATCACTGTGTTTGGCCCTTCTGTGAGTTTATACCCTTATGCACGTGTTTCGATCCCAATTTATTTATTCCAGTGACCCTGAAATTTCTATATTTATCCAAAGATGTCAACTTAATTGACTGCTTGGTGTAGGGTTTCTATTGCCTTTTCACCTAGCAATGAAAAGCAGCTTGATTCTACTTTGATCATTCTGCCCATGTGGCCTTCTTATGTCCATATCTGGTTTGTCCATATACATCAAACGCAGCAATGTTACACATCGCCTTGAGACCCTAGCAGGTGAGTAGCGCGCTTTACAAATCTGCTGATTGATTGATTGATTCAAAACATGCACAAACTCTGAGGCAGCATATTAATCCAGCCATTGATCACCACGAGTTGTGAGGTCTAGCAATAGGTGAGCAGATTCAGAAGGCTAATGTTCCCCCATCAGTTTTGCGGATTCTGCCAATCCAAACTTACAGACGTTATGGGAGGGATTGAATGTAAAAGAAATGTACTATCCTAAAGCTAGTTGATTCCCATACAACAACTCATATTTCAGGTGGCATTTAAAATATTATTTATTGTCCTAAACATGGTAGCACTTTGATATTTCTCACTTCTCCCCATGTACAGAGAATAGTACAGTTTTGCTCGAGTTAAGCATGCATGTCTGATGAAATCCTTGATCATATTCATCAGCCTTTGAATCAATATCTGGAAGCCGGATGTACATCCTTGAAAAAGAGGCCATGTCCTCATCATCCAAGAGCCAGAACCCATTGTAGTTCTCCCTTAAGGCAGATTTGGGGGGTTATCTTTAATCTAACCTATGGGGTCAGCGATGTTCTCTAGACACTAGAGGCAATGTTGTTGTGTAAAATAATATATTGAATGGGAGACTGACTCCTCCAAGCATTGGATTATGCTCCCAACGCCCAGTGGGAGCATGATAACCTAACTTCGCACCCCCACTGTCACCTGTGAAAGGTGCACACACATTGCATTAAAAAACTGAGTGAATGTGTCTTTTCCTATGATTCAGCAATTAATATGGTCGAATCATAAATGAATGTAATTTGTACTTGTGCTTTTGTATTGTTGTTTTGTATTTATTTGAAAACATGTTATATTGAAATGATCCATTTGTTTCTTAGCATGTTGATGATGTTTCTTGCAACGGTATACGTTATTTCTTAGATAAACTGTTTAGTTGTGATTTGTGCATTTTATTTTGTTTTTTCAAGTTTTATCCATTTCTAAATCTGACTATATTTATTTAAAAATAATGCCAAAATTCATTTAAAGATATTATAAATGATGGTATATGTTATTGTATGTGCGAAAAAGTGTGTTACATTACAATCACGGCGTGATGGAGATGGAAGTTAAAGTTCTATCTTATTGAATTGATATTGTTTGTGATTTATAAAGTAAATTAATGCTAAAAAAGCTTCAAGGAGTTAAAACCTCAGGAGCTAAAGTGAAAGGGTAAGTCTTCTCACATGAGTAATGACAGGGAGCGGATTAAAGGTAGATTTTTGGAAAATAAACTTGTTTTTATTTTTCCTAACAAAACATGCATGGTCAACCATGGCATGGAGAGTTACAGGAAGGAAATTCAGAAGTTTGGATCAAGCAACTGCTATCAAAAGGCCTTTTTTCCAAATAGTACAGAATTTCGGGGGAGAATGAAAAAAGAATTTGAGGATTTCAATGATCTCAGAGGTCAATGCAATTTAAATAGTTTTTAAAGACAGAACAAACATGAACAGTGAACTGATCTAAGAGTGTTTGGTAAGGTCTTGAATAGGATCCTCTTTTCTATTGGTAGCCAGTGCAGTTCATTTAATTTTAATGAGATAAAAAAATGTCTAGGAAGACAAGGTAGTACTCTAGCTACCCAATTCTGTACCTTTTAAAGTTTATTGACAATTTATTTTGGAAGTCCTCACTAGAGTGAATTAGAGTAATCCAGCTTTAAGGTTCTGATGGACTGGATCATGGTTTTCCTGGCCCTGAAAGGAAGATATTTTAACACCTTATGAAAGGTTTTTAATAATCAGAAGCAAGTGGATGTTACTTTGTAGAGTCTGCTTTTCAAAAGAGAACTGACTACGGAATTTAACACCAAAATTCATAACAGCCTCTACAGTAGAAGAAGGTGTACTTACTTCATGTTACCAGTAGAAGTAATTCCAAAGTTGTTATCCACACAATCAACAATTTGGTATTGTAAGTGTTTATTTAAGGTGGTTGCTATTCATTCATACTACTCTGAGAGTTAAAAACACCATTATCCCACTAAACCAGACTAGATTTAGGAAAGATGTTGTTACCACAATAAACATATTAGCGACTGCCTCATCGATCAATGTAAGCAATTCAAGAAAATATATACCTCTGCTTTAAACACTTTAAAGGCACTTTTGACTGTAAAACAGGAAACTATTGTGGAATAGGTTGAAGAAGTGGGGTGTACCCACCAAGCTGCTAAGAGCAATGCACCCACTGTATTTATTCAGAAACCTGGAGATGGAACGAGTATATCCAGAAAGATTCCAACTTGCCAAGGAGCAATGCAGGGTCGCATGTAAGCACTCCACCTTTTTAATCTTTTTATTGCAGACCTCTCACTTGCTCTGGATCAGGAATATTCCCCCACCCCCACACCTGGGCTCCCTTTGCCTTACCCAACTATCGTATGCAGATGAGATTGTGCTATTTAGTCTAACCAAAGTTTGATAACAGAGATCACTGAACGACCTTGAACGCCATGCAAGAATCAACCACCTGGAGATAAACGTGACTATAACACTGTCCTTTTGCAACCGATCTGGACACGCCACCTCGATGGTTTTAAATAACGTCCATCTGGAGTCAGAAAGTATCTGAAGCTATACCCCGATTTACGATGAACCTTTGCACAGCAAAAACAATACATTGAAAAGATGGGGTACGCACTAATCCATGCCTTCATCATCTTCACAAAAAAATTGGACCGGACATCTTTTCAACCACCCTTAACAGTCATCAACTCCAAGTTATTAACAACCATCACTTATGCTAGTGTGGCAATAAGTGGGCTGGATGCAGCAATAGTGGATAAAATGCAGATCAACACCTTCATGCAAGTGTTCCATCTATCCTAGAATTCATCTCCTCAGTCTTACAAACCAAGACCAAGCCAGAAGAGCAACATCAATTAAAAAGTGGTACAAGATTCGCCGATCCCAAGAAACTGTGTGCTGCCTAGCAACAATGAGAGCACTCTTACACCATAGTGCACAAGTGCCTGTGTTGCAGGCAAGATTGTATTTGTGCACTGCACCAGCACAGATAGAGATCAGGAACATGCCAAATGTTAGTGAATTTGCGCATTCCTGTTCTCTCCATTTGATGCAGTGCAGTAAGGTGTATTGATTTGTTGCTCTGTGTCAAATATTGATACATCCGTGCCTGTGTTAGTTGTCAATAAAGTTGGTAAATCTAATTTGAAGGTGTAGGAAAATATTGACTAGGGCCTATTTGTGTGAAATTGAAGAACCAGGCAAGGGAAGCCTGTCAACACCTTTTCTGTGGAACTCTGGAAGAGGATGTGATGAGATATAGGGTTGAAAACTGGCAACAGGTCTAACATGATATGGGCAGCTGTACTTCCATTTTCCAATGTTTGTTTAAAGTGGTCCAGCACCAAGAGAAGAATGGATTCCGGGCTTTGAGTGGCACGGAAAACAAATTGTGATGAATCCAATGTGCTGATGGTTTAAAGGAACACAGATACAATTGATAAACAGTTTATTTCCTGGTGGTTGGTGGTTGACAAATGGTTTATTTTCTATCATTTGCGGTTATGTGCTATGAACATTATTAAACTCCAGTTAATCTTGGTCAAACATTAAACAGTTGCCAATTTATTTTGTCAGGTGTTTGTTTTTCCAACCAAATCTATCATCATTAAACGACTTTGACCAGATGTACTAAATATTTTTACAGATGCAAACAGTCCAAATCCCTGTTTACAACCAAAAAATCGTTTTTTAAGAAGCAGTAACTGTTTAACAACCTACAAATGGCTGTCTGACTCTATACAGAATAGCTATTTAAAAGGGCGTGTTGTATCCGTCCCTTTGAAATAGCAATTCACCACAACATTTGTCTGTGATTTGCAGCCGAAATACAATTGCAAAACAGTGAAAACTAATCAACTCCTGCACTGAGGTGGTAAGCATTCACATAAGGGACGGGTTCCACTTGAGACCCCTTCCCCTTTGTGAATGTAAAAAAAAATGTGCTGAAACAAACCTTTTACAAATAGGAAAGCTTTCTTTTTAAAAGTACGAAAATGTGCTACAGTAAAAAAAATTGAAAGGCGATAACAGACATGGTGGTCTGATGACCCAAGAAGGCCACTATCTTTATGATTGCACCAATCAGAGTGAGGCAAATTTGTCTTCTACCTCCGCTTTTTCAGATTACAACCCACTACAAATCGGAATACAGCAAATCAACCTATTAGTACATAGGTCTGTTTGACAAATTCTTTATTTGTTGCAAATTGCGACCACATTTTTGCAACCAGTCATTAATACATCAACCGCAAGTCCGATGTTGATAACGCTGTCCATTGGTATCAATGTTCATCATCTTATTGTTATTGAATTGTACCCTTTGTGCGTAGGATAACATACAATTAATATGTGGAAATTAAATGCAATTCAGGTGCTTTTTGACCACTCAAATGTGCTTAATATCTTGTGCACAGTCGGTGCCGTAGACAGTATCTAGAACTGCCTGCATCATTCATTTTTGCAGAACATGTAGTTAAGAGGTGTATAAAATGTCTATCTCTATATCCCCATTAAAGATCTAGTTTATAGCTTGCTTCCTGTACAGTCAGCAAATTGTAGAGGACAGTCCCACCTAAGTTTAAAGAAATAAATGGCGGCACAGGTGTTTCTTACATCCATTTTTATGTAAAATGTTGAGTCAGCAATTTTTCATATAGCCATTTGGTGTCAATTGAACGTCTCATATAACCTGAGAGCTATTTGTTACATATGAACTATTTTTATTTTCCAGTAACGTCATGGCTCCCCGATCTTGATGCATTAGTGTGTAAATCTTTTGAAAGGTATCCAGCGCTGTCACATCAATCACATCTTTCCAGTTCTTGGTAAAGATAATAACTAACCGACGTTTTTCGAAATAGATGTTGAACAAAAATAAGCAATAGAAACTCAAACATTAAAATATACATTTCGTTTTAAATATGCTTTGAGGAATCTTGCTTACTTTGGCACTGAAAACCTTGCGATTCCATATTTTAATGTTTTATGTTTAATTCGACCTGGCTGAAGGCAGCTTTAGCTGTCTCAGGAGCATAATGCAATCTATCCATGTAGCCTGCCAAAGGTCAGCCCTTCTCAGCTACTGGGTTTTGTCAATGTCTTTCGCAAACTTACCATCCAAAATCATTGATGTATTGCATTGAAAAGAAGGATGTTCCACTGCCACAGCATTCGATGCGTCCACATATGGTGAAGGATAATCCTTTTGTAAATGTTGGCACCCATTGCATTGCATGGTGTGTGAAAGCTACAGTCATTGCAGTGCAGAAAAATTTGTTCACACTATGAAAATGACATCCACCATTTTGCAAAGCAAGCCGGGAACAAAAACACACCAAATGAAGAGATGTTGTGGACAGAAGTGAGGCTGCAAGTAGTGCTCATGCACAGGCACTGACGCAAAGTGAAAATATAGTTGGAGCTTGTGTGATGTCCACAATGCTTCACGATTGACCCGAGGATAAAAAAAAGTCACCTTCACGCCACCAATGTTTATGTCAAATCAAATTGTCCGGTGTATTAAAATGACCTGATAAGAACGAGGGCTGTTGGAAAGGTAACAGCTTGGAAGGAGAACTTTAACACAGAACGGAAAGTTATTCTACACCACTGACCACATTCTTGCTATTTCTCTTTTGCACGTTTTCTATAATTACATGCTGCAATGTACTATGTGAATCAATGTTCCAAGAAATGAAATACTTATACTTGGAGACACCACGAATGCCAGATGAACGTTAGTTACAGGAGAACGATTTCATAATCCTCAAATATATTCACAAACCATATAACACACATAAAACCCTATTATAGCACAATATTTGTTACTTTACTGCTAATAGTTCTGACTCACCCAGTTTCTAAACTGTATGAAACAGACATAGGCCTTCCAAAACATCGCTCATTACATTTATAGCGTGCCACTTGAGTTTCCACGTTCTAAATTTTGAAATAATCCTTATAGGAATCCATGTGATTTTTCTCTAAAGATCTACCTGTGTTGCTTTAAATGACTTTGCAAAATGGGGTACAGCTTCAACTAAAAATAATAAATAAAGCCCACTGACTAATTGTCAGTGAAATTGCTCTCCCTCCCTCACAGCGCCACTATTAAGAGAGGCCTTCCCCCGAGCCCATGCACTATCAAGTGTTGGTGTTCGAGGCCCTCCTCCACCAGCAGGTTTCACCAGTGCCACATCCTTGGTGGTCCAGTGGACCTCTGTCTCCAGTCTCTTGCTCACCTTTTTCTCTCCTTTTTCACTCGTTTTTTCTCTCACTTCCATCTCCCCCTTCATTCACCTTCTGGATCTTTCCTCCTTTTTCAGTTTTTTTCCCATCATTTCAAGCTCCCCTCTTCAATCTCCTTCTGTGTCTTTCCTCCGTTTTTCACTTGTTGTTTACCCTCATCTCTATCTCCCCCTTTCATTCTCCTGTGTCCTCTGTATCTTTCCTCCACTTTCTTCCACTTTTGCTGCCTTATTTGCACTTTTCTCTCTCTTTTTGCCTTTTTCCTTTTGTCTTTTTCAGCTCGTTTTCCCCGCTGCTGCTACCCCCACAGCCACTCCCCTCCCAGTACGACCAGAGCAACTGGCCCAATGCAGCTCCCTTCCCCACTCCTGCTTCCCAGCAGTCCAGCCCTCCCCGACCCCTACTTAATAGCCGCTGCTGTGCGGCCGCGCATGGGCCGTGCTGCGGGGGCACCAAAGGCAAGCCCGTCAGTGCCCGTCCATGAACCAACTTCGACAAGCGCCAGGTACTCTGGATCTCTGCACCGCCAATGCTATGACCCAGCGGCACTCCTGCTCTCAACCCAGGCTGCAACAACAACTGCAAGCTAGCATCACCAGCCAACACCCATGGACCCTTCAGCTGTCACCGCTGCCATCACACCTGCAGCACCGCCAAGACCACTGACGCTGCGCAATCCGCCTGCAGGAACACAACCGAACCGAAGACCCTGCAATGTATCCTCCTCAACGTCCGATCTCTCCACAAACTCCACCGAAATCTGGAACCTCTTCACAGCACTACCACGGACGTAGCATTCTTTACCAAACCCTGGTCCAACACCACCTTGGGACTGGACATCGCCATTTCCCAAGAATACAAGATCTCCAGGAAGGACTGCCTCACCTATGCAGGAGGAGGAATCGCCATCATCCACAAATCCACCCTCAGCCTAAGCACACTCCCCGATGAGCCCACAGACCTGATGGAACACCTTCACTTCAAGATACTGGCCAGCCCTACCTCCACCCTTCGAGGAGCCCTCATCTACCGCCCACCTGGACCCCGCTCACTTTTCACCAACTCCATCATGGACCTCATCTCCCCACATGCCATCGCGTCCACCAACTACACCCTACTGGGAGACCTCAACTTCCACCTCGACAAACAACTGGACCCCAGCACCACATCCCTTCTGCACAACTTCCACAATATTGGACTCTGCCAGATCGTGACCGAATCCACACACTCATCAAGACACACCCTCAACCCCCTCCTAACAACAGGAAACTCCATCACCTTCAGCCACACCACTGAACTCCCATGGACTGACTATCGATGCGTTCACTTCACCTTCAGAGCACCCACCATCCACAGACACCAGCCCCTACTCCAACGAAGAAAGTGGACCAGAATCACTGACGACCAGCTAACCGCATCACTCACCAACTCCACCCCAACCATTGTGGAAAACAAAGACGCCAACACTGCAGCCCGAACCCTGCACAGATGGATCTCCAACAGCTCCAACGCCATAGCCCCTCTCAAGAAAAACAACAACACCCACACCAAGAAAGCTAGATGGTTCAGCACCAAACTTCGAGATTCCAGACGCACTCCCCACCTCAAAAAGGCCTGGAGGAACACCAAATCCACAGAAGCCCACAACAACTTCAGAGCCGCCACCAATGCCCACCACCAACTCATCATAAAAACAAGGAAAAAAGCAATTGAAGACAGAATCTCCACTCATGCACACAACAGCAAAGAACTCTTCAACATCATCAAGGAGTTTGCCCAACCCCCCAGCGAGTTCACTGTCATCCCTCCTTCACAAGACCTCTGCAACAAACTCAGCACCATTTTCCACCACAAAATCAAGAGCATCGACAACAACTTCAACGAAGAAAACCAACACACTGAACCCTCACCAACCACCCCAGACAGCGGGAAGCTAGCGATCGACAACTGGACAGCCCTCACCACCGAAGACACACTGAAGACGATGAAGTCAATCCACTCTGGGGCCCCCACAGACCCCTGCCCCCACCACATTTTCAACAGAGCCGCCGACACCATCGCACCCATGCTGTGGCACATAATCAACTGCTCTCGGGCAACAGACTCATTCCCTGATGATTGGAAACACGCTGAGATCAACCCCCTCCTGAAGAACCCCTCGGTGGACCCCACTGACCTCAAAAACTACAGACCATCTCCCTGCTCCCGTTCCCAGCAAAAGTCATCGAGAAAGCCATCAACAGCCAACTTGCCACATTTATCGAACAGCACAACATCCTTGAATCCTCCCAATGCAGCTTCAGAAAAAAACACAGTACGGAACCACCCTCCTCACCGCAACAGATGACATCCGTACCTTACTGGACAAAGGAGAAACAGCAGCCCTCATCCTCCTCGACCTCACACAGTCTCTCACTACACCCTAATACGTAGATTCCATGATGCAGGGACGTAGGGATACAAGACAAGGCCTTCGACTGGATCCGCTCCTTCCTCTCTGGCAGAACCCAGCGGGTCAGACTCTCTCCTTTCCTCTCAGACCCTACACCTACCACCTGCGGAGTCCCCCAGGGGTCCTGCCTCAGCTCTACTCTTACATGGCTCCACTCACCTCCATCGACAGAAACTACAGACTCGACATTTTGTTATACGCAGACGAAACCCAACTCATCCTCTCCTTATCCAACGAACCCAACACCGCCACACAACTTTCAAGAAGGCATGGAAGCCGTCACTAAATGGATGAAAAACAGCTGCCTGCAACCAAACATCAACAAAATGGAAGTACTCATCATGGGCCCAAACCCAGACGACTGGAACGACACATGGTTGCCCTCGGAAGCCCACCCACCCCCACTGACGATGCACATAACCTGGGAATTATCCTGGACTCAGAGCTCAAAATGGACTGCCAGATCAGCTCCGTCTCGTCCTCCTGCTTCCACACTCTCTGCCTCCTACGTAAGACCTTCAAATAGATCCCCATCAAACACAGAAAAACTGTCACTCACACACTGGTCACCAGCAGGCTTGACTATGGCAATGCACTCTATGCCGGAATAAACAAAAACCTCAACGCAAGCTACAAAACATCCAAAACGCCACCACAAGTCTGGTCCTCAACCTGCCAAGACACTACCACATCTCCCAGAACCTGCGCGCACTCCACTGGCTCCCCATCAAAGCTAAAGTCACCTTCAAGATGCTAACCCACAATGGAGGAAGAGCCCCTTCCAGCACAAAAACAATTCTGCTTGCAACAGAGGCACCCTTGCGCCATGGTACAAGGGTGCCCATGTTGGCGTTAGGCTAGCAAAATGGCACCAGTGCAGGCAGAAAGGAAAGGAATGCACTGTATTGCTTAAATACTGTGCATTCCTGCCCTTTCACATTGGCATTAGGGCAGCGAGACAAGGTGCCAAAATGCCATAAATGAGGCTCAAAATGTGAATCAAAGACAGTCCTACCAAGCTGGGGGGCATATTTATGAAATTTGTGACGCAGAGCAGCACATCAAGTCAACTTGCTGTGCTGCCCTGCGTCACAAGGAATGGGCAGGAATGTTCATTAAGGTTCAGTGACAGAAGATCGATGTCACTAATATCGTCCTACAACATTACCAACACCAAAATATCAACCACAAAAATAGCGACATCCTATACTTATAATGTAAATGACAAACATATTGAAACAAAAATATCAATGTCACTAATATCATTGCCAAAAATATTATTTTTACATATATAAACATAAAAAATAAACATTAAATATATTTAAAAGTTACAGTAACATAATACAAATTACATGTATTTTTTTATTTAAAAAAATAAATAACAATTATACAATACTGATGAGTATGAGTTACTTGCATACTCTAATATATTTCCTGTGAACCCTATAGCCATACAAACACAACTACACACAATAAAAATAATCACCAGACTTCACCCCCACGGCCCATGCATGATTCTACTATCCCTAAAAGCAAGTTCTCACTGTATTCTATTCTCGACTTGGTACCTACTGAAAACCTTCAGAGGAATTTGAAACTCCCTCCATTCCGTATGCGCTTCAGAAGGGCACAATGCATGCTGAGAAATGAAGTACAGAGCAGGATTTCTGTCAGGCTCCTGTGGTGTAGAATAAATGCAACACATCGATTTGCGCTGCATTGTATTACTCCAGATTTATGAAGCCATTTACATCCACACAGAGTGGCTTTGCATGGCTTCAAAAATCTGACTTGGAGGTTTGCGCCATGCATCATACCACATTGTGTGGTGCAAGCATGACGCAAACCTCTCATAAATAAGCCCCTAAGATTCTGCAAAGTTGATGCAAACAACACCACACTGCTCTCATGCTGGCCCTGTCCATCGAAGCATTCAACCAAGATCTGGAGTGATGGGCTATTTTCAGAACCAGGACCAATTGGCTCTTGCCTATGAAACTGTTTTTCCAAATGATGGGCATGAACATGTTTTAGCAAGTAATTAACTTTTAGATAGCAGCTTTTAGTCTGTAGGAATCATTACTTCTGTTTATCCTTAATATCCATGCTTTTATCAATTGGTATTTTCTTCTTTGTCAACAGAGGGTTTACTTTTATTTTCCATTTTGTATCTTGTTTTTATTGATTGTGTGCTTTGATTATCTTTGTGATCGAAATAAAGTATTTGTATGGTTTCCATAATCAGATTCTTGTTGTTTTGATGTTTTGATGTTCTTTTCTTCATTAAAATGTTTTCTATTTTCATAAATTGGAGTAGATTTATTGTGTTGCTGACTTTTTAACTCTTTGATACTTCTAAATGCTTTCCATGTTTTTTTAGTTAAGCCTGTCTGCTCTGTATCATAGCTTACCAGGGCTTGGACTTAGGTTTAAAATACTGAAGCCTTTACTGAACCAAACAAGAATAGTGTCATTACTACTTGTGGTGTACTGCCATCCACCCCAAATAATAAATCAATTCTCTCAGTATATGACTGAGTTTCCCAGTGCAGCCGGTGCAGGTAGGAGCCGCGGGGCGGGATCACAATAGGGAATAGGGAAAAAAAAGAAAAACACTAACCTTCCGATTGCCGCTCCACTGACTTGAAGATGCAGTGAGCGGAAGGTAAGTGGTTTTATTCATTTTTTTGTAATTTCTCTATTTAGTCATCTGTTGACTCCCCCTCTTAACCCCCAACCCCACCGATCTTACTTGCACTAGCCGCGGCTGCTAGGTTCCTTTGTTTAACAGCTGTAAAAGGGCCAACAGATCACAGCTCATGCAAAATAGAAACAATCGGATACATAAACCCCCCGATGGGGACAGACCCGTAACTTCCTTAACCCTGCACAAATGACAAAAGCTTCACCTACCCTTACACATTATTCTGCTTGCACTAGAATGTTAATTCAGATTGAATACCCTGAGTGGGGGGCGGGGGTGCAGAATGGATTTGTGATGAACGAATGATTGGTTAAAGATTTTTTATAACTCTCTCTCATTTGAAGATACCTCTTTGCCATGATTTTCATGAGAATTCTCTTACTTTAAAATATTTGAAGACCATACTGTTTCTCTTGCATTGCAGACTGTCTCCTGTTACAAAAGAAACAAGAAAAATCATTATTACTTAATTTCCCATAAAATTATTTCACATTGAGAATAAGCATTTACCTTTACAAGAATAATATGCATTTTGCTCCTTGTTGAATCCACTTGAATCAATGTTTACCAAGAATACACAGTACTTTCATGCCCAATAGGATTTCTGTTTTGGATTTATGTCATTTCCTTATCTCCTCAAACAGAGTTTTTGGAAACTCATAGAATTCAGTAATCATGAATCGGCTTGAAAATTCCACCAAACCAATACTTGATTTGCTTGTGCATTAAGTGTCCTCTTTGAAATCCTTCTTTCTTCTGTGTCGAGCACACTTTGAATTCCTAGTTTACATTTTAATGAATTGAACCTTTACATTTACCAAATTCATTTAATTAGCTTACATTATACTCTCCTTCCAACCTTGATTTACTTTGATAGGTGCACAACCTCAAATATGTTTTTAACCTGCTCTTTCTGCCCTTTCTGCATGGTCTGTGTTTTCAAATCCGACTTAAACTTGATCAGTAGGCACTTTCAAGCTTTTGTTTACTTTGCATTGCACACATTTTTTTAACCGACTTTATCTTGCTCTTTATGCACTTTTAAGCCTTTGTTTACTCTTCTTGTTAAGTGTTTACAAATCCTTACTTTACTGTTTATGTATGTGCATGTTTCAAATCATGAACTAATAATTTTAGCTTTAAACTCAGCGTCTTAGATCGCCCAGTTATCTATCAGATTTCTGAACGAAACCAAGCACAAAACATACCGGCCTTCCACGAATATAGGTAAATAGTTTTCCAGGAGCTCCACATCAACACATCCACATGCTAGCAAATCTCAAGTTCAAGAAACGAGGGTGTCACTGATGACGAGGTTCAATATGGCCATCACCTCCAAATCTCGCGATATCTTTCTAAGTTTCTTCTTCCGAATCCGACCCAATAATTGACCTCCAAATCTTGAGTGGAATCTGGTTGTTTGAATCTTAAATGATAGACAGATAACCATATCTTGTCAAATACCTGATGGAATGTCTCTTCTTACCGATGATTATCTGCTTGCATTTTGTAGTTGGTTTTTGCCAAATCTAGGGGGCATATTACCAAGGGCATTATCGCCGCTTTAGCGGGAATTTTTCCCGCTAAAGCGGTGATAATTGTATTGCCCTATTACCTATCTGTCGCTAACACCAGTTCGCGACAGCTAGTAGGAGATAGCAGGCATTTAGGTGCCCACTTTGCATGTCAGCGATAATTATCGCTAATGACATGCAAAGTTGGCGTGCCAAGATGTCAGCGACTGGAAACAGTCGCTAACATCTTTATCTCCTAATGCCAACTTTTGGAAATAATCGCGGTAAGCGCGATTATCTCCAAAAGCTAACGCCTGCATAGAGCTGTTCTTAGCTATGTTATCCAATGGTAGGTGGATAACATGGCTAAGAGCATTTGCTCGGTAATGCATGAATATCGCTGATTTTACAGCAATATTCATGCATTTCGGCTGATTTTTATCGCTTAGGAGATAAACCTTGATAATATCAAGGCTCCTAAGCGATAAAAATAGGCGAAGCTCGGCGATATTATTTTGCCCGCTAACCAAGCTTAGTGATAATTATCGCTATAGCTTGGTAATATGCCCCTAGGTTTTTCTGCATTGTGTGAAATGTTTGCAGCTATGCTGAACTCTGCCTACCAATTATTTTTACTTTCTAAATCTTGTAGAGTTAAGGCATCCGCCTTTCAATCTTCTATCAAAAGATGAAATGCTATCACAAAGTCATATTTGAAGGAACACAAGAAGAACAGACCACATGAATTGAAGATTGTTATGATCATTACATGTTGAGCACCAAGACAATTATGACACTGTTCCTTAAAGATATTCAAGATAGCTTACAGTTCCTTGTCTGTAATGGTATAAATATGTTCTGCAGAATTCAGCTTTCTTCTGAGCCTCTAGATATAACTGAACAGTTTGGAAAGGGGCGACCGAATCGGTCCCCCCGAACTTATGGCCGAGTGCCTCGATCCCCCCGGGAAGCCATTTTGGGCGGGAGGCGCGTCTCAGCTGGTATGCCCGAAGCGGCGTAGCTGGGGCGCGCTCGTTCCCGCCCTAGAGTGGGCTGGCCTAGACACCGACGCAGCCAGCCACGCCCTCAGGGGCAGGCAGGGGCGGGTATACGCCCGCCCTGAAGACGGATAAAAAGGGACGCAAGACCAGAAGACATCCTCTTGTTCTTGTGCTCTGAAGCTGCACCTCCTCGCTGCACGTGAGCTCGGGACAGAACGAAGAGCCAATTTTGAGCGTTTTAATCTCTCTCTTTGTCTTTTAGATACTTCGTCTGAAAAGATGCCCAAGAAAGGAGCGAAGACAATGTCGACTGACCAGTTGGTTCGGGCCCTCATGAAGGACATGTCCGAAATTAAGAAGCGGTTGGCGGAGCGAGACGGCGAGGAGGGATCGGGGCGTCCACCGGCCGGAGGGAAGCCAAAGAGGCCGAGAAGGGGGCCGGTCGGGGGAGACGTCCCGGTTCCCTGTTCCCCGCTCGAGGCGCCAGCCCCGGTACCGGCCCCGGTACCGGATGAGGGGAATCCGATTCCCGTGATAGTTACCCCGACGTCTGCCGGAGATATGCCTCCCGAGTTGGCGGCACAGTTAGCTGCATGGTTGGGGGACAGTAATGGGGGCGCCATGACTACCGAAGCGCAAGCTCTCATAAAGCAGTTGCGCGAGAAACGTGATACAGCCAAGGTGCCCGCGCCGGATGCGGCGATAGACAAGCCACGAGGGACGGAAGCAGCGTCCGGTGCAGGTAAGCGGCCATTGCCGATTGCAAGGGATGAGTCAACACCCTCTCGTAGAGAAAGATTGGGGCAACATGTTCCTTTGCCAATAAAGGAAAAGATTTGGGCGGGGGAATACGTTAACATTTTCTCCCTGCTCGTTGATCACTATGAGGTCGAAACTGTTAAGGGTCAAAAGGATCTGATGCATCCGAGTGTTTGGCGCGCAAAAATGGCCGCCTTTAAAGTGAATGAAAATATTGGTAACTGGGGTAATGCTTGGGGAATTTTCACGGCAATTTTGGGGGAGCGTAGGCCTGATTTGCTCCCTGAATTTCCAGTATATCAGTCACGAATTATGGGGTACTCGACATCACACCAAGGTAACCAATGGTTCTGTTATGACAACCTTTTCAGGAAAGCGATGGAGCATAACAAAAGTTTAACCTGGGACTGTTACGATTCTTTAACATGGAATAAGATGAAAGAGTCGGGAATGTTGAAAGTGCCATTGGTGGGGAGTGCTGTTAGTGAGTCCTCCCGCCAAAATGGGGGGACGCCCTTTCGGTCGGGTACGGGTACAGACGATTACCCGAGACCCGCCGGCAATACAGGGAAGAGGGGGTTCTGTTTCAATTTCAACAGAAGCAAATGTACTAGGCCCCCGGGGTCTTGTAAGTTCAAACACGAATGTAGTGGTTGTGGGGCATCCCATCCTGAGTCCTCGTGCAGAGCCAAATCGGGTGAAAATGGGGGTAGAGGAGGCGCTAAACAGGTCTAATATAGTCCGAGGGGCGCCTTTACCAACCCCGATCGATACCCTGGCGATGATTCCTTGGCTCAGCGAATACCCAGATCGTACTTCTGCTGGGGTGCTACGAAACGGTTTTTCATATGGTTTCCGCATCCCGGTGGGTAGCTTTCAGGGTGTCGGGTCGTGCAAAAATCAACTTTCCGTCTTGCAGCATACTACTGTAGTACAGGATAAGATCCGGAAAGAGGTTACCCGAGGTCGGGTTGCCGGCCCGTTTCCTGTCCCCCCGGTACCGAACTTTGTTTGTTCTCCTTTAGGGGTGGTCCCCAAGAAGGACCCGGGTGAGTTTCGATTGATTCACAATTTATCAGCCCCTCATGGCCTTTCTGTAAACGATGCAATTAATCCAGAAATGTGTTCGGTGCGGTACGCATCATTCGATGAGGCCGTAGCCATTTTGAATCGCCTGGGGCCCGGGACGCTGATGGCGAAATCAGATATCGAGTCAGCGTTCCGTTTGCTCCCGGTATACCCAGATGATCAACGTTTGTTGGGATTCATGTTTCAAGGTTCGTATTACATGGACAGGTGTATGCCAATGGGGTGCTCGATATCTTGTGCTTATTTCGAGAAATTCAGTAGTTTTCTGCAATGGGTTTACACGAAGAAAACAGGTTTTCGGAATGTGATGCATTACCTCGATGATTTTCTGTTCCTTGGGGCCGCTGGGGATGATGGATGTGCCCGGGCCTTGACTGAATTTTGTGTTTTAATGAATCAATTTGGCGTGCCGTTGGCACCAGGTAAAACTGTGGGTCCCACGACTTGCCTCGAGTTCCTCGGGATCGAGTTGGACTCTAGTGAGGGTTGTTTTCGTTTACCAGCTTCCAAAGTATCGAAATTCAAGACAGCCCTGCAAATGTGTATCACTGCATCTAAAGTTACGCTGCATCAATTGCAGCAATTGGTGGGGAAGTTGAATTTTGCCTTAAGGGTGATCCCGATGGCCCGCCCCTTCTCCCGTTCGATTGCACAGGCGATGGTCGGCCTAAAAGAGGGTCACCATCGCACGAGGTTATCGGCCGAGGTCCGCCAAGACATGCGTATTTGGTTAGCATTCTTGGCGGATTTCAATGGTCGAGTCGTCTGGAACAAACCGGCCTTGTCCTCTGAAGAGCTGGGTCTATGGACGGATTCAGCGGGAAGCATGGGTTTCGGCGCCATCTTCGGCACAAAATGGTCGGCACAAAAGTGGCCAACATGGTGGCACGATGAGGGGCTGACGAGTAATATTGCTTTCCTTGAGCTGTTTCCTATTTTGGTGGCCCTCAGATCCTGGCCCGATGGTTTCAAAAATCATTCTGTCATATTTTGGTCTGACAATATGACCGTTGTAGAATGCATTAATAGTCAGGCAGCACGTTGTAAAATGATTTTGAGGCTGCTTAAAGAAATTGTCTTACTGTGTATGCAACTGAACGTGGTATTCAGAGCAAAACATGTCCCGGGGGTGATGAATCAGGCTGCTGATGCACTGTCTCGTTTTCAAATACAGGCTTTCTCGGGTTTCCTTCCCTCAGCGGACCCCGAGCCAGCACCCTTTCCCGAAGCTCTCTGGTCTCTCGGTGCCCCGAACTTCGTTACCTCGTGGGAGAGAGTCTAGCACCAAGGACGAGGAAGGCATACGAAGGGGCGTTTCGGGCTTATTTGGCCTTTTTGGGGACTGAGAGAGGGGGACTTTGGGGGCATGAGGATTGGGTAGTACATTTTCTGATGTCCTTGCGTAAGGCTGGGAAGTCGGTGGCTACAGCCCAGAGGCATCGTGCTGCCATCTCCTTTGTTGCCAGGGCTCATAATATCCAGGACCCGACAGCGTCTTTTGCTGTACAGAAAGCGCTGCGTGGGTGGCAACGCCTTGAGGGTCGCAGAGTAGATGAGAGGCGCCCGATAGGTCTGGATAGGTTGTCCCAGTTGCTGGCCACACTCCCCGACATATGCTCGTCTCAGTTCGAGGCCTGTTTGTTCCGAGCCGCTTTTACGCTTGCATTTCACGGGGCTATGAGGATAAGTGAGCTGGTGGCAAGGAGCAAGCGGGATGTGGCGGGGGGTTTGTGCCGGGAACACGTTCAGATCAGGGGTGAGACTATGACGGTATCCTTTGTCAAGTCGAAAACCGATCAAAATGGGGTGGGAGACTGCATAGTCATTCGCAGGATTCCAGGATCCTCCATGTGTCCGGTGAGGTGTTTAGAGGATTACCTAGCACAAAGGGTGGCATCATGGGGGGGGTCAATGTTGAGACACGCGGACGCCACCCCACTGACAAAGTTTCAGTTTCAGCGGGTGCTCGCGATGTCAATTGCCGCAGCAGGCTTGGACCCGGGGGAGTTTGGGACCCACTCCTTTCGGATAGGGGCTGCCACTGAAGCTGCAGCCAGGGGTCTTAATGTGGAACAAGTAAAACGAGTGGGGCGTTGGTCCTCCAATTGTTATAAGAGGTATGTACGGTTGCACATGTTGTGAAGCTGTAACAATGTACTCACGCTTCTTGTCTTTTGTTTGGTTTTCAGTTACGCAAGCCTTCGAGGCGGGGCGGACTATGCAGTCGACCCAACACCGGGCCAGCGGTCAGACATCACCGGCTGTGAGAAAGGAGGTGTGGGTCGTGGGCCACTCATACGTGAGGCGTGCCGCAGACGTATTCGAAGCAGGTGACATGATTCACGTAGCTGGGGAATACGGGTACAGGATGTCCTTCTACGGAAGGGGCGGTCTCTGTATTGACCAGTTTCAAGCTTACTTTGAGGGTTTGTTAGGGCGGACGAGGTCACCGCCGTCAATAGTCATAGTACATTTAGGGGGCAATGATTTGGTCACCACCGGTAGACGACTTCTCCTGGAGGCTATGCTTTCCACCGTAAGTTGGTTGGCGAGGAGAGTTCCGGGGTGCATAATTGCGTGGTCTCATATGATCCCACGAAAAGTGTGGCGGGGGGCTATTTCGATCCCTGCTTTGAACCATTCTGTTAGGAAACTTAATAACAAAATGAGTAGGTTGTTCCGTTCCAGGACATTGCATTCTATCTCGCACGGTTGTGTTAATGATGACAGTATGTATATGGGGGATGGTGTGCATTTGTCTCGGGTGGGAAATGAGTTACTCATAGGAGACTTCTTAGCATGGTTAAAAACGTTGGAACATGACCTTTAGCTAGGAGTTTTGGTGGGGGGCCCGGATAGCCGGTCAACTATCCGGGCCTGTGGCGGTAAGGTCATGATCGGTGAGCACTAATTAGTAGATCCCTATGAGTGGGCGTCACCCAACACGGATGGGAGCGCTCGGGAGAGGTGGCCATTGGCCCCTCAATGGGGAGGCGGTCCCTTCTAAGGATGGGTCGCCGGAAGTAAAGGAAAGGCGGTCAAGGCCCCTTCCTTTGTAGGAGGGGTTACAGCCCCCTCCTGGGGAATTTCCCGGGGCCAGTGACATCTGCGACGGCAGATGCGGTAAGTTGTGTGGGGTTGGGATAAGGGCCACGATACCTTCTAGATACCTCACACGAGTATTCGAACGACCTTTAACTGGCGTCGAGTTTTAGGTGCCCCCGTCAAGTCAAGGGAAATTGGTAGTAGTTGCACTTGAGGTACGCCTCCGTGCTGTCGCCCATCCCAAGTGGGAGGGGTAAGTCCGGTTAGGGATCTTGACACCGGTTATGACCTTGCTGTTGGCCCTTAAACGTTAGGTTGTACAATTTCAATATGTCAAGAAATGTTTTGTAGGTTGCTAGTTCGGCTAGGAGAACCTCTGTATTAGAGAATCTGTTAAGGTTAGCCAAACACCGCAATATGGTAATGAAATTGTACATAACATGAAACGTTTAATGTTTTAATTTTGTTTTAATAAATACGGCCGGGATGGTCACTCCATCCCACTTCCAAAAACTTCAAGAACTGTTTCCGGTTTCACTCCTTTTGGGGATTGTGTTGAGAGGGGGTGGCGGGTATCTCGGCTATATGGAAAGGGGCGACCGAATCGGTCCCCCCGAACTTATGGCCGAGTGCCTCGATCCCCCCGGGAAGCCATTTTGGGCGGGAGGCGCGTCTCAGCTGGTATGCCCGAAGCGGCGTAGCTGGGGCGCGCTCGTTCCCGCCCTAGAGTGGGCTGGCCTAGACACCGACGCAGCCAGCCACGCCCTCAGGGGCAGGCAGGGGCGGGTATACGCCCGCCCTGAAGACGGATAAAAAGGGACGCAAGACCAGAAGACATCCTCTTGTTCTTGTGCTCTGAAGCTGCACCTCCTCGCTGCACGTGAGCTCGGGACAGAACGAAGAGCCAATTTTGACCCACCCACCAGCCCCTGAAGACAGCCAGTTGTGTATAATAAAGTTGATTAATTTTTGTTTTGTTTTTCGTTTTCAGGTTGTAGTGCCGTGTTGATGTTGAGTTAATAAAGAATGTTCGTTTTGAGTATGTTTGCCATTAAAGATATTCAGTTAGTGTCGAATTTTGATGTATGCTCTTTCGGTCATAGTGGCCAATGTATTCTTAGGGTAATTTGCACTGTCGTATTTATTTTGGTAGGCGGTAAGGTCATGATCGGTGAGCACTAATTAGTAGATCCCTATGAGTGGGCGTCACCCAACACGGATGGGAGCGCTCGGGAGAGGTGGCCATTGGCCCCTCAATGGGGAGGCGGTCCCTTCTAAGGATGGGTCGCCGGAAGTAAAGGAAAGGCGGTCAAGGCCCCTTCCTTTGTAGGAGGGGTTACAGCCCCCTCCTGGGGAATTTCCCGGGGCCAGTGACATCTGCGACGGCAGATGCGGTAAGTTGTGTGGGGTTGGGATAAGGGCCACGATACCTTCTAGATACCTCACACGAGTATTCGAACGACCTTTAACTGGCGTCGAGTTTTAGGTGCCCCCGTCAAGTCAAGGGAAATTGGTAGTAGTTGCACTTGAGGTACGCCTCCGTGCTGTCGCCCATCCCAAGTGGGAGGGGTAAGTCCGGTTAGGGATCTTGACACCGGTTATGACCTTGCTGTTGGCCCTTAAACGTTAGGTTGTACAATTTCAATATGTCAAGAAATGTTTTGTAGGTTGCTAGTTCGGCTAGGAGAACCTCTGTATTAGAGAATCTGTTAAGGTTAGCCAAACACCGCAATATGGTAATGAAATTGTACATAACATGAAACGTTTAATGTTTTAATTTTGTTTTAATAAATACGGCCGGGATGGTCACTCCATCCCACTTCCAAAAACTTCAAGAACTGTTTCCGGTTTCACTCCTTTTGGGGATTGTGTTGAGAGGGGGTGGCGGGTATCTCGGCTATATTGTCACTGCATTGCAATGATATGATACCTTTAGATATCAGAAGTGTTGGCTTCCACAAAGAACGGGACATTCTTTTTGGACGAGATAATACAGTGGCTTAATAAATGCCTCCTTCAATTAACTGAACACTATTTTTTGACAATTAAAGGAAGATTCTGGTCAGAATGGTGTCGAATATGATGTACACTAATGCAAATAGTATCTTTCGAAATTATGGCATTCTTTTGCTGATTTGCAGCAAAAAGTGCAAAGTCATTAAAATTTTTATGGAAACTCTTGAACGGCACCCATTTGACAGTTGCAGTATAGGGCACACAAATAAAGGTTTTTCTTTTGCTGTTGGATTGCCCAGGGCATCATACTGGCTAAAAAAGAGGCGATCACAGAAAAAGGTAAGAAGTCAAAACCTGGAGGAGATGACACTTTGCCTGCATGGGTTACTTTGGTATTCCTTATGCCATCTAGAATCTTCCCATGTCATTCCATGACCCTCTGTCATCTGGAATCTCTTCATGTCATTTAGAATGGTCTGTGGGGCTTAGAGTGTTTTCCCTTGATTGTAACAGTTACTGCCTGGCTGAGGGTATGAAGACATTTCCTGCTACCTGTGGTTGTCAAGCTGTTCTTCTTGTGAATAAATCTACTTGAACCTACTTCCAGTGTAGTCTCCATTACTACAGTTACCCATTTGGGGAATTGAGACAATTTCCCTCAGAAAACGTAAGGATCATTAGATTGTTTGACACCTCGAAGAGTAAAAGTTAGGAGCAAAACTTGGAACCGGCCTTACTGTATCCAATTTTGTATTTTTTCCCCCACTGCAGTTGCTTCAGCTCAGTCCATCTCAGTGGATATTGTCTATTTCACAGAACACCTGCTGCTCTGAAATTGCAGCATATTCTTCTTCATTCATAGTGAACTGGTACAGCTTGTTTATTTTGGGAGCCATCTCTTGGAAACTGGAGGCAAATTATTTAATTAAAATCCAAAGAAAGAAGACGTGGCCCCTCAAGAGAATAAGCAAGCTGCACTGAATGTCTGGGCTGATGTATAACACCATAAAATCCCCAACAACAAAGTATTCCTCAAAAAAGTAGTGTAGAGATATTCGAAATGACGCTGGCGTCGAGATTACAACCTTGCAGAAAAAAACACTACACAGAGGCAATGACAAAATATAAACTCCTCTTAATCACTGAGAATATTAATTACTACCTGAAACAAATTAAACCAGAACAAGGCTCTGTTAAACAGCTCTTCCATGTTGTGAGCAAGTTATCAGGATCAGGGACTAGGGATCGACTCCCCAACAATCTCCACCCAAACTCTCTGCAACTCTCTAGCCAGTTTTTTCCAAGAAAGGTTAGCCATATCTACACCAACTTTTCAGCCCATACCAAGTCGGACAATCAAACTGAAGCTCCTAGTGACGATAAAAACTCTCCCAACCCCCCCGAAGACAGCCCCATTGATAATAAAATTACTCCTAATCTCTCGGAATTTAGCCAAGTCTCTCTGGAACAGATCATTGACCAATGTCAAATCCGGATCCACCAATGACCCCTGCCCTCCATTCACTTTGAACTTGATTGCCAACATCATAGGCCCCAACCTAGCAAACATCTGCAACTCGATGTGCAGGACAGGCACTTACCCCTCCATCTGGAAAAAGGCTGTCATCAAGCCATTACTAAAGAAGAATATCCTCTGCCCCACAGAGACCACTCAGCTGGCCCATTTTATTGACCAAAATACCTTACAAGATGACACCCAATTTGGCTTCAGAAAGGGCCATGGCACTGAAATAGCGCTCATTAAGGCATCCGATGAAATCAGGATGATACTTTATAATGGGTGTGTCGCGGTCCTGGTACTGTTGCATCTTTCAGCAGCATTCGACACGGTCGACCATGCAACTCTAATCGACCGTGTCTCAGTCATCGGCATCAGACATAGGGCCAAGGCCCTCCTGGCCTCCTTTCTTTCTAATCGTACTCAACTGGGGACTTTCGGCTACTTCAATTCCCCACCATTTGCAGTCCCTTGTGGGGGCCGCAAGGTTCATCGCTGAGTCCGACCTTGATTAATATCTATGTGTCAGACTTTGCGAGGGTCATCAAATCCCACGATATGGGCCTACCGTCGTATGCCAATGATACACAACTGGTGCTAGCGGTTGTTATGGCTGGATTTTCTGATTAGATGGGATCAGCCCCTAGGGGCCCCTCCAACCCAGCCAGAACGTAATCACATCCCTCCTCAGGACCACCTATCCAGGCACCTGGGTACCTACCTGAGGATGGGGAACTCGCAATATACAAGCTCATATTATTAAAAACACCACTAAATCTATAGGGATACTAAGAATACTCACTGATTACTAAGGATAACTTATAGTCTCGCGGCCACTCAGACCCAGACTAATCTACCCTGGGGCAGATATGACACACAATCCGGTGCGTCTACACACGTGGGTCTGCAGCCCCAGTGCTCTCCCTTATTTCCAAACGGTTCGCAATCCGGCAAACCTCCACGCCAGTCATCCCCCCTGACGCTCTCACTTACACACGGGCCGCAATCCGGCAGCCCTCCACGCTGGTAATCCTCCCCAGCGTTCTCACTAACGCCGTATATCAACGACGACCACATTCCTATGAACACCTTCAGTTTTCTGTCTCTTCACTAAGGGTCTGCTACTACAATAATATTATGGGATAGCCGAATTACTTAATGTCAACAATTCCCTAGCTCAAGGGCTCCCTGTTCTCCCTATTTATTCAGACTTACCGGATCAGGGGCAGCATCTGTTCTGGCTGTAACATCTGACTAGGAGGAAAAAGGTTACCTATGCTTTGGAACAGAAGACGCTGTTTACAGGATTATGGGAGGGTGTACTAACTTGGTCCCTTAGTTGCAGGTCTCCTCTCTCCCTAATTATTCACTATTACTTACCTGATCAGGGGTAGCATCTGTTCAAACAGTAATATCAACCAGGAAAGGAGATTACCCTCACTGTATGGGGACAAAGATATACACACTATGTGATTGAGTTATTTCTTGATTTAAGCGCTCCTACTCCCTTCTGATCCATCAGTGGCTCAACAGCAACTGGCTAGAAGCCAGGCTAGCTTTATCATAAAAAAACTCATGCACTGTAGTTATGGGGAGGTTTATTATTACAGTAATAAAATACACATATACAGATCTGTAACTGACAAAGACTATAGATAGAACACACCGATGAAAGGGAAAAGATTAGCAATGCAAAAGCCTAGGGAATAAAGATAAGATTAAGATGTAAGTGTGATTAGTTCAGACTACCTCACCTATTAGAAGGAAGATTTCTCTCTGCCTCTGGTGGGATTAGGGCTCTCTCCCTGCCTCTGGTGGGATTAGGGCTCTCTCTGTCGCTCCCTCCTTCACCACATCACCACGCCTCTGGTCCAGTTGCTCCAGCTGACAGCCTTCTTTGATGCTCTTTGCACTGCTTTCTCTCTCCTCATCTTCAGCAATCGTCTGCCTTCTTTCTCCATTCAAGAACTGCACTCTATTCTGCAGCTCCAGCAGACATCCTCTCTCTCTCTCCAAGCTGTTCTGAGCTCCAAGCTGAACTGAGCTCCCAGCTGTTCTGAGCACCACGCTGAACTGAACTCCAAACTGAACTGAACTCTCCTCCTCTCCTGTAGCTCGCTAATATGGATTCCTCTCCCCTCATGGAAATTTCCAACAGAGGGCTGTCTCCTACCGAATTCCTGTGCCAGCTCCCAGGCTTCCACGCAACCGCAGTGCGCCTCTGCATGTTACGTCTGGGCCCAAGAGAAAAACACATTCTTCGGATAAGAAGCGGTCCTAACTGGATTTTCCTCTAGCACACAACAGCCTTAACTATAAACATTGCCTTTACCCTGAAAAGCCTCTCAGCTTCATCAAAATGGAGTCCCTCTAGCTCTAGGCCTGTAGGCCTGAAAGGGATGAAATGCCCCTTAGCTCTGCCAGAATACCTACATAAACCATCTAGTATGTCAAAGCCAATAGGCAATAGACAGGTTAAAGTCAAGAATAAAGGCATATTAAGCAGCTATCCTCTTCTAGGTCTGGAAAAAAGGGCTTAAAAGGGCCAACACAGGCTAAGAATACCTATCCTAGATGTGAGCAAGACTAATGATCTATATCACTGCTAAATAGAGCCAAAAACTCTGCCATTACATTCCACCCTTAGATCCTTATCTTGCGAACATCAATAAACAACAACATCCATATAAACAAACATCAACACAATCTATCAACAAATCAAAAAACTAAAAAACTCTCTAAAAAGAAAGACAACTTAAGGAAATTCCACCTGAAACTCAATTGTAGGGAATACAAACCTAACAACCAACTGAAGACAAATCAAAGCACCCTTGATTCGAATGCTGAAACATATCTGAGATTGGATCTGATAACAACAGAAACTAACCAAAGCATCCCCAAACTAAATGTGCCTCAACTTCTAGTGATAACTGGTGAAATTTAGTGATGTAGGGACTTATGTGTTGAAGGAAAACAGCAAGGGGCCTAAATGGGGCCTACCTACTTCGGACAACTTAAGAACTAAATGTGTTTCAACTTCTAATGAAAAAACAACAAAGGGCCTAAATGAGGCCTACCTACTATAGTCAACTTAAGCTAATGATGGCTCATGAAATTTAGTGGTGTAGGGGCTTGTTTGTGGAATAAAAACAACAATGGGCCTAAATGAGGCCTACCTACTATGATTAATTTAAGGAAACATTTTGGTGAAATCTGAGAAATAGACATGACAAATTATTTTCAAGGTCTGGGCAAACATCAATACATAATCATACTAAAAGACACACCTCCCAGGACAACCTAAAGTCTAGGGTAACCACCCTTTGATCAATTAAGGTGAAATTGTAATAACAGTAAAATAAAAACAACCCCCTTTCTACAAGATAGCTGGTGTGGCACTAAGCATTGAAATATATCTATCTAAAGTGAACTATATATAAAAGCACAATATCATCTTAGTTTTCATCACACTGTGGAACACATGTGTGCACCACCATTCTTTTTTTTCTTTTCTCTTCAAACTGTTTTGCAGAAAGACTATAATAGGTAGCTGCATTCTAAAAAGCAAAGATAATACTTAAAATATTTCTTTTTGTTTAAAAGTGGGGCCTGTTCGTAGTGATTGAAAAACATGGGGATAATGCAGGCCAAGGAATTATATAACCAAATCCATTTTTGGGAAATTTATGATGATGTAGTCTGTATTGTTCAAGTCCAATGTCAATTGTAGGACATCAGTGTAGGTCACCACCCTGCGTCAGCATCCGGTAGCAAGGAAGCACGTCCTCCGCCGTTGATCCACCACCAATCCGGTCTGGTCTGGTCTGGTTCCATCTTCCAAAAATAATAAACTAACATAACAACATGAAAGTAAAAAACTAAAATAATAAAGGAAGTGGGGGGAGGGGCCGACCCACACACCAACACCACAACCCAGCAATCCTAGGACAAGAAAACAAGTATCATTATTCTTGCATGATAAAATTTTCCATTTAAAAAGCACCCCGGGTGCCTTTCATTATTGAAAAGAAAATATCCTAATTAATTAAAAACATTCAAAATCTAACTTTTAATGATGTTTAGCAGGGCCTAACATACCCTAATCCTCTCTAAGACAGCCCCTCCGTTCAGCGCAGGAGCCAGGCTACAGTGTGAAGTAATTTGAATCACTGCCAAAAGTTGATCTCACTGCGAGGGGAAGGCCCTACCAAGCACTCGATGCAAGCATCTCTAGTCTCTAATCAGGGAAGCCTACTGTATCTAACTAACTGCAAGGGCAAGAGTCTGCAAGAATCCCTTATCAGCAGGCAATGAAGCTGCCTGCGTCAACAGCCAGGAAGAGCGAGTTCCCCCACCCTTACATAAACAAGCCGTCCGCGGAACAAAATTGGATTATGGACAATCAAAAACAGGACAGGCTGCAGCCGAAGCCTGCAGAGGAAAAAAAACTTGTCTTCACAAACCAGCTGGTCTGCCAAGGTCGACAAACAAATTCCTTGCAAGCTTGTTCCCAGGCCTGATTTTTCTAACTAACGAAAGCTAGCATTTTAAAAAAAAACAATTCTATTACAATGTACTGCTACTTAAAAGCTCCAGTTTCTAAAAAGACTTTTGTCTAACTAATGCAGCTAAAGGCAAGACATTAGAATATGGGCATTGATTTATGCATTCTGCATTTGAAAAAACGAATTATCATGGACCATAGTCAGCTGTTGAAAGAGAAATAATTTTAAAACAACATAAAATGCAGACACATTTCGACATTGTATTTTGTTCAACCAGGGGCAACATGTAAATATGCATTACAATGTAATTTATAGCGCAAACTTTCAAATTGAACCTAATAAAAGGGCCACATTCATATATCATGAAACAGCTATTTATTTTCTAACTGAGTTGGTTAACTGACATATATCGGTGTAGCTGCATACATTCACATTTAAAAAAAAAAAGTTCAGTTTGCATTTGGGAAAATAATAATGAGAACACACATTTGTTTTCAAAAGCACACGGTTGCCTTTCACTAATTAAAAGCACATGTTACCATGCACTGTCGGGCAAGATTTATTATTCTCAACCTGTGATCATTGCAACCAGCACATTCCTTTCTAGATGGAAAACCCTCAAAGAAATAATTAATGAAAACAGCCCCGTAGCGTGCACTCTAACAGGGCCATCTTTTTAACATTTCACTCATTTTAAATCATGCATTCAAAAGAACACAGCTCTCTCCGTGCAAACCCTTATCTCAATCCGACTGGTTGATTTATAACCGCATCAGTTCCAAGGTAAACCCACACAAATTCGTAGACGCATTTCAAAAAGAATGTGAAATGAACAGAACCCTTCGCAAAGCACAAGATGTTACCTTTCCGTCAAGAAGCTGACAAAGCACGTAGGCAGACCAAGGAATCGAAAGTCAAAATCAAACCATCAATCCTTAAAATAATACACTGACTTTTATAGTCAGGTCAAAATAACCATGCAAGGTAAAACAGCATGTTTAAAAATAAAGACTGCCATCTCAATTCAAGATATTAACCCTTTGGCAGCTCAAGCACAATCAATTCCCAATGACTCCGGATACATGGGAAAATCATGAACTCATCTCCTCACGTTTACAGATAACACGTACACACATTTTCAAAACGTTATCCCCAAGCACCCGAGAGAGATCCAGCTCTCTCCTGCCTAACGTAATGATAACATGCTCCATCAAAGCCATGACCACATGGCGCTATTCACAAGCCATATTTACAAGACAAACTCTTCACAAACAATATATCCAAGGCGCAACGCACAAGGAACACAGCAGATCAACATGAGAACATGCACCTCACAAGCCACAATAACATGGCGCTATTCACAAGCCATATTTACAAGACAGTAAACAAACTCAAAAAATGACACGCTTTACACAAGGAATATATCCAAGGCACCATTCACAAGCAACACAGCAAGTCAAAATGAGAACATGCACCTCATAAGCCACAATAACATGGCGCTATTCACAAGCCATATTTACAAGGAGCTATATTCAAAGAACTCCACAGATCATATAACAATGAACACATTTCACATTGCACAGCATAAGCAGATGCAGCAAGCAATTTAATAGACAACTTAAAAGCAATTTTTACACACATTTATACAATAGGACCATCACAAAGATGTAACTGGCTCCCTCATGTAATGCCATCCTTCAACCCTGACAGTTTAAACACCAAGATGAAAACCATTCCTTCCACTCTGAATAAACCAAATGCCATGATGTAATGCAATCTCCCCACGCTGCAACTGTTCAAGCCCATAGGTCACACAGGCTACATAAACTGCAACATTACGCCAGATGGAACCCGCGCTCAGGGCACTCCGTCACAACACATGGGAAACTCTCTAAGCACATGGCAAGGTCACACAGGTTTCGTAAACTGTTCGTAGACGCCAGATGTTATGGCGTTCATGGCACTCACTCACAACACATGGGAACCTCTCTAAGCACATGGCCAGGACACACAGGATAGGTAAGCAGTTCGTGACGCCAGATGTTATGGCTGGATTTTCTGATTAGATGGGATCAGCCCCTAGGGGCCCCTCCAACCCAGCCAGAACGTAATCACATCCCTCCTCAGGACCACCTATCCAGGCACCTGGGTACCTACCTGAGGATGGGGAACTCGCAATATACAAGCTCATATTATTAAAAACACCACTAAATCTATAGGGATACTAAGAATACTCACTGATTACTAAGGATAACTTATAGTCTCGCGGCCACTCAGACCCAGACTAATCTACCCTGGGGCAGATATGACACACAATCCGGTGCGTCTACACACGTGGGTCTGCAGCCCCAGTGCTCTCCCTTATTTCCAAACGGTTCGCAATCCGGCAAACCTCCACGCCAGTCATCCCCCCTGACACTCTCACTTACACATGGGCCGCAATCCGGCAGCCCTCCATGCTGGTAATCCTCCCCAGCGTTCTCACTAACACCGTATATCAACGACGACCACATTCCTATGAACACCTTCAGTTTTCTGTCTCTTCACTAAGGGTCTGCTACTACAATAATATTATGGGATAGCCGAATTACTTAGTGTCAACAATTCCCTAGCTCAAGGGCTCCCTGTTCTCCCTATTTATTCAGACTTACCGGATCAGGGGCAGCATCTGTTCTGGCTGTAACATCTGACTAGGAGGAAAAAGGTTACCTATGCTTTGGAACAGAAGACGCTGTTTACAGGATTATGGGAGGGTGTACTAACTTGGTCCCTTAGTTGCAGGTCTCCTCTCTCCCTAATTATTCACTATTACTTACCTGATCAGGGGTAGCATCTGTTCAAACAGTAATATCAACCAGGAAAGGAGATTACCCTCACTGTATGGGGACAAAGATATACACACTATGTGATTGAGTTATTTCTTGATTTAAGCGCTCCTACTCCCTTCTGATCCATCAGTGGCTCAACAGCAACTGGCTAGAAGCCAGGCTAGCTTTATCATAAAAAAAACTCATGCACTGTAGTTATGGGGAGGTTTATTATTACAATAATAAAATACACATATACAGATCTGTAACTGACAAAGACTATAGATAGAACACACCGCTGAAAGGGAAAAGATTAGCAATGCAAAAGCCTAGGGAATAAAGATAAGATTAAGATGTAAGTGTGATTAGTTCAGACTACCTCACCTATTAGAAGGAAGATTTCTCTCTGCCTCTGGTGGGATTAGGGCTCTCTCTCTGCCTCTGGTGGGATTAGGGCTCTCTCTGTCTCTCCCTCCTTCACCACATCACCACGCCTCTGGTCCATTTGCTCCAGCTGACAGCCTTCTTTGATGCTCTCTGCACTGCTTTCTCTCTCCTCATCTTCAGCAATCGTCTGCCTTCTTTCTCCATTCAAGAACTGCACTCTATTCTGCAGCTCCAGCAGACATCCTCTCTCTCTCTCCAAGCTGTTCTGAGCTCCAAGCTGAACTGAGCTCCCAGCTGTTCTGAGCACCACGCTGAACTGAACTCCAAACTGAACTGAACTCTCCTCCTCTCCTGTAGCTCGCTAATATGGATTCCTCTCCCCTCATGGAAATTTCCAACAGAGGGCTGTCTCCTACCGAATTCCTGTGCCAGCTCCCAGGCTTCCACGCTACCGCAGTGCGCCTCTGCATGTTACGTCTGGGCCCAAGAGAAAAACACATTCTTCGGATAAGAAGCGGTCCTAACTGGATTTTCCTCTAGCACACAACAGCCTTAACTATAAACATTGCCTTTACCCTGAAAAGCCTCTCAGCTTCATCAAAATGGAGTCCCTCTAGCTCTAGGCCTGTAGGCCTGAAAGGGATGAAATGCCCCTTAGCTCTGCCAGAATACCTACATAAACCATCTAGTATGTCAAAGCCATTAGGCAATAGACAGGTTAAAGTCAAGAATAAAGGCATATTAAGCAGCTATCCTCTTCTAGGTCTGGAAAAAAGGGCTTAAAAGGGCCAACACAGGCTAAGAATACCTATCCTAGATGTGAGCAAGACTAATGATCTATATCACTGCTAAATAGAGCCAAAAACTCTGCCATTACAGCGGTACACAATGACGGAGGGGCAGTTGCAGCACACATTCAAGAGGGAATACTAGCCACTAGTGCATGGATGGCAAACAACTGTCTCAAATTATACTCAGACAAGATGGAGGTGATGATCTTTGGTAATCTCTCTCCTAGCTGGTTCCCCACTTGGTGGCCTGCTAAGCTAGGCTCACCTCCGTCACCCGTCACAAAGGTCCAAAATCTGGGTGTCATGTTTGATGACAAGCTGTCATTTATACACCACGCCCGCGCAGTTTTCTCTTCATTATTCCATGATAAATAAACTGCAACCTTTTCTCCCAGTCAGCCCAGATAGGACTCTCATTAGTACATTGGTTATGTCAAAGGTTGACTATTGTAATAGTCTACTTATCAATGCTCAGGAAATAATCCTAAATAAGTTACAACTGGTGCAGAACGCAGCAGCCAGCATTCTGTCAGCCACCCCCAAGTTCAAACCAATATCGAAGGTGGTTCAACAGCTCCATTGGCCTCCCATCAGGAGTAGAACAAAGTTCCAGGCCCCATGCATTGCTTACAGGGCAATCCATAACACTGGATGAGTTTCTGAAAAAAGCTCTATGTCCCTATATGCCCAGCAGACCCTTATGCTCATCAGCATCTAACCTGCTGATTGTCCCCCGAACCAAGAAAGCTTCTTGGGGCGACAAAATATTCACTGTTGCCGCTACCAGACTATGGACCAAGCTCCCCCTTTACATTAAGACCAGTCCCACCCTGCTTACCCATCCGCAAACAATTAAAGACCTGGCTCTTCAACCAATAAGCCACCAGCTCCTGGCCGTCCCTCTGCCTTAGTCCGCAGTGCTGAGACACCTAAGGGAATTTGTGCGCCTTACAAGTTGCCTAAATAAATAAATAAAAATAAATAAAATTCCCAACAACAAAGTATTCCTCCAGTTCGTACACCCCATGATCGTAGGGGTACGGTTCGTACACCCCATGATCGTAGGGGTACGGTTCGTACACCCCATGATCATAGGGGTACGGTTCATACAGCCAATGATCGTAGGGGTACGGTTTGTACACCCCATGATCGTAGGTGTATGAACAGTACCCCTACGATCATGGGGTGTATGAACTGTACCCCTACAATCACGGGGTGTGCGAACTGTACCCCTACGATCATGGGGTGTACGAACCGTACCCCTACGATCATGGGGTATACAAACCGTACCCCATGATTGTAGATGTACGAACCGTACCCCTAAGATCATGGGTGATACGAACCGTACCGGGGATCTGTTTAGCACACATTTTGAGTCAAATTCTTCTTTTCCGGATGTTTTGAGCTCTCGTAAAAAAAGAGTCGTACGGAGTGTTGACTGGACGAATCTACTTGCTAGGTCGGAAAATGATGCTTCGATCCGTACGGACATCGCGTACTGTGCGTCCCGAATGCGATTCCTATGGATTATTGAGTCGTACGCGCTTTGGTACGATTCGGATGGAGAACTGCCTAGGGTACGCATCGTACTACATCGTACGTACGGGGATGTTCAAGGATATGATTCGTATGGGAAAAATGCTCTGTATGGCTATTCGTACTGGATTTTACCGAATCGGAATCGACCCCTAAATGTTTTAAAGATCTTAGAGATGAGGGGAGATGTGCAAGTCCTCGTTCATAACTCTCCATGGGAACGGCCCCCCCATTCTGAAGGATATGATCAGACCATACATCCCAACCAGGCACCTTCGGTCTAACCACCAAAACCTCCTCATAACGCCCAGGACCAATAAAGTCCGGTCATGCAGCAAAACTATGGAACGCCCTACCACTATCACTTTGTCTAGAACCCAGCCTTCTGGTGTTCCGAAAACAACTAAAAACATCATTGTTTCCTAGGCCATAAATCAGTTTTCTCTTTTTCCTAGTCTCTGCATCAATTTCCATCTTTCTTCAAGCGCTGGGATGCTTCCGAGTAGCCATGCGCTATATAAGAACCTTCCAATTCCAATTCCAATAAGGGTAAGAAGGCACAACTTGAAGTCATGCAAGTTCATTATATGGCAGCAAATGTAGGGCTCCATACATATTTATCGCTTTGTCAATGGTACAAGATCACAGAAAACGAAGGAGCATTTAAATGTCCCCAATATGGTACTTTTAATTTAAAGTACTTAAAACCTATGAGAAAAATTATATGAAATAAATCCGCCTCCTAGACCCACACAGTACAAATCACTGAAAGCTTGGGCGAGAGCGGCTCATGCTAAGGAGAAAGACAGATACCAGACAAGAGCAATGAGAGCAGTGGCTCCTACGCGAATACCGATGGTGTCTCAAGCACTAGTGCAACGGGGGCTACATCCTCTGGTGATTCAAATAGAATTCCGATTGAGAGACAACATTTAGCCCCTCCAATTGCTCCTTCACCTACTGAAGCAGTTCCTACAGTGATTGGTCTAGGTGTTCCTGCTTTAACTGTGACTGTTCCTGCCCCAGTGTTTACAACAAGGGGTGGTGAGGGCTTTGGACTGGGTAAGAGTGGTCTGTTTAACTCAGACACTCTGTTCATCACCACCCCCCTTTTCTAAATCGTTTTTGGCCACTATAGGTGTGGCAGGGTATACTCAGACATGAGTCCCTTTCTCACTGCTCCATCAGTATTCAAGCAAGCCGGGCCGAAGAAGGCTGAAATGCCAGAAACCGGTCCCCGGTAGCTTGTCTCCTTTCTGGTGAAGAATTGGCTTGGTAGTTTAGTCTGCCCTGTTCCCATGATGCACTGGGCCAGGGACAGACTGATTTGCATATAGCCAGGTTCTGAGCTGGGTTGGGGCAGTGAGATAAATAACAGTGATGGATCAAGCCCTGATCTTTGGACTGGGTAAGAGTGGTCTGTTTAACTCAGACACTCTGTTCATCACCACCCCCCTTTTCTAAATCGTTTTTGGCCACTATAGGTGTGGCAGGGTATACTCAGACATGAGTCCCTTTCTCACTGCTCCATCAGTATTCAAGCAAGCCGGGCCGAAGAAGGCTGAAATGCCAGAAACCGGTCCCCAGTAGCTTGTCTCCTTTCTGGTGAAGAATTGGCTTGGTAGTTTAGTCTGCCCTGTTCCCATGATGCACTGGGCCAGGGACAGACTGATTTGCATATAGCCAGGTTCTGAGCTGGGTTGGGGCAGTGAGATAAATAACGGTGATGGATCAAGCCCTGATCTTTGGACTGGGTAAGAGTGGTCTGTTTAACTCAGACACTCTGTTCATCACCACCCCCCTTTTCTAAATTGTTTTTGGCCACTATAGGTGTGGCAGGGTATACTCAGACATGAGTCCATTTCTCACTGCTCCATCAGGATTCAAGCAAGCCGGGCCGAAGAAGGCTGAAATGCCAGAAACCGGTCCCCGGTAGCTTGTCTCCTTTCTGGTGAAGAATTGGCTTGGTAGTTTAGTCTGCCCTGTTCCCATGATGCACTGGGCCAGGGACAGACTGATTTGCATATAGCCAGGTTCTGAGCTGGGTTGGGGCAGTGAGATAAATAACGGTGATGGATCAAGCCCTGATCTTTGGACTGGGTAAGAGTGGTCTGTTTAACTCAGACACTCTGTTCATCACCACCCCCTTTTCTAAATTGTTTTTGGCCACTATAGGTGTGGCAGGGTATACTCAGACATGAGTCCCTTTCTCACTGCTCCATCAGGATTCAAGCAAGCCGGGCCGAAGAAGGCTGAAATGCCAGAAACCGGTCCCCGGTAGCTTGTCTCCTTTCTGGTGAAGAATTGGCTTGGTAGTTTAGTCTGCCCTGTTCCCATGATGCACTGGGCCAGGGACAGACTGATTTGCATATAGCCAGGTTCTGAGCTGGGTTGGGGCAGTGAGATAAACAACGGTGATGGATCAAGCCCTGATCTTTGGACTGGGTAAGAGTGGTCTGTTTAACTCAGACACTCTGTTCATCACCACCCCCCTTTTCTAAATCGTTTTTGGCCACTATAGGTGTGGCAGGGTATACTCAGACATGAGTCCCTTTCTCACTGCTCCATCAGGATTCAAGCAAGCCGGGCCGAAGAAGGCTGAAATGCCAGAAACCGGTCCCCGGTAGCTTGTCTCCTTTCTGGTGAAGAATTGGCTTGGTAGTTTAGTCTGCCCTGTTCCCATGATGCACTGGGCCAGGGACAGACTGATTTGCATATAGCCAGGTTCTGAGCTGGGTTGGGGCAGTGAGATAAATAACGGTGATGGATCAAGCCCTGATCTTTGGACTGGGTGGGAGTGGTCTGTTTAACTCAGACACTCTGTTCGTCACCACCCCCCTTTTCAAAATTGTTCCTGCCCCAGTGTCACAAATTATAACAACACAGGATTGGCAGTGCTGGTTGCTTCTGCACCAATAAATATTGTTCCAAATACTGTTCAATGTGCTATAGGAGGAGGAGCTGTTACAGTGTATAACCGATATCGCAAAATTCACAAATTGTTGCCTGGATACACCACAAAATATCCAATCATTGTGAGATGGAAGGAAAATAGTTTTCATTACACCAATTGCACAGGGAGAAACAGGATTATTTGAGGATGGGATTTTTCCCCCATGGTTTCAGGAGATTTCAGAGAATATGAGAGTGGGAGAAACATAGCCACCATCTACTAGCCAGGAAAAGGTGAGACCTTTAGATGTGCCAAAATTGATTTGTAGAGTTAGAAGAAATTAGCAGAGGATTCGTAGACATTCCACATCTGAATCAATATCAAGAAAATTAACTGATATATTTAAGTTAAGAAATTACAAGACATGGGGCTGCCACCAATGATAAATTAGCTAAATTGGTGAGAAGATATGAGGTGGATCTTTCTAAGAGCATTCCCTTACTGAAATGCTGCAGGGCACAACTACATGATGAAGCTAATTTGACAATGAGGTCTTCAGGGATGAGATTACATATTGCAGAATTAATAAAATGCATCCACAAATGGACTGATTTTGGCAGGTTAGAGGGTAAGTGGTAGAAAAAAAAGTAAAAGAAAAAGAAACAACCAGACACCACCAAAACAAATGGTAAGTCACCACCAGAATGCTTTAGCTTTTGCCATGAGGGAAATACCATGTGGAGGGTATGTTCATTTTTCATTGAGAAGAAGTGATCTTGCAACATTTACAAACAATTTTCCCAAATTGATTGAGAATCCTGCACAGTGGCATGCACTGGTTGACAGATTTGAAAACATTTCAAAGGCTTTGTGGACAGATTTGGATACTTTCTTTGATATTGTGGTGTCAAATACAAGATAGCTGTGTAACTGTCATGTTCTGAACCTCCAAGGGATGCACATACTCATGCACCTTTGCATGTGATAATGACTAAACATGAAGTAGTAATTACGTTTTTGAAAGGAAAAGTCCAAGCGAGAGACATTGATTGGTTTAGGATCAATAGAACTTCACACACAGCTCAAGAATCAGTGCTTGTTTACTATGAACGATTGTTGCAGGTGTCATATTTAATATGGATCAGGTACTGGGAGCAAATTCAAGTCCATTCCAAAACCAGAACCCATTTCAACTGCTCCAAATATTGGAGAACAAGTTTCAATTATGACAGATCCCAATGACGATGCCTGAGAGGGGCGGAATATTGCACACTTGACACAGACTCAGAGTTAGACCAAAGTGGACCATTTATAAAAGGTGAAGTTAATGGCCACCAAGTGCTATTTCTTATTGACACAGCAGCTATCCGTTCCACTGTTAGAATAGTGGAAGTCCCAGACGTACCGCTCTCAGGAAAGAAGATCCAAGCTGGTATCACAAATAAACAAATTACTATTCCTGTTTCAAAGAAAGTGCCTGTAAAAATAGGCACACTTTTGGAAGATCATAAGTTTGTGATATGGGATTCTTACCCTGTAACTTTGTTAGGAATGGATTTTTTGTGCACATTAAATTGCACCATTTACAGCACACCAGATGTGTTGAATTTCAAATGCATGATGAAAAAGTTAATTTTAAAAGGACCTGACATGAAACATCTGTATGGTTATATCCTGTGAGAACTTTGGAGGATCTTAACTCTGAATATGAGAGAAACAGTGGCAACATAAGTATGGAATTTCTTAAATAAAGACATCGGACTAATCAAAGGTGGTAGACCCCAGTTAGAATAACACTAAAACCAAATGCTGTGTTTTCAAGTACACCGCCTTATAATCTAGCACCAGAAGCAGTGGCTGGAAGAATGCCAGTTATTGAAAAGATTTTAAACAAAGGATTTTGAAAGAAATTGTCAGAAGTCCTTGCAATTCACCATTATGGGTTTACAGAAGCCCAACGTGAAATACAGGACTGTACAGAATCTTTGAAAGATTAATGACATAGTTGTTACATGTTGTCCAGGGGTACCAAACCCAGCAATAATATTGTTTCAGATTGCTTGCTCTGTCGAGTGGTTTACCATTGTGGATCTCTGTCAGACCTTCTTCTCTATTCCATTGCACGCAGTCAATTTCTGTTCTCATTTGTGTTTAGAAATAGAATTTTGGCAAGATGCTGAGCTCCACTAGGGTATACGAAAGTCTGTTGATCTTTAATCAGGTCATGAAAAATATCTTGAAACCCTACAGATGCCTTTCAATCCAGTTTTTTTCCAGTCTATTAATAAACACAGGATACACAATTAACAGGAAGCAGTTGGATTTTATCGAGATACCTGTTTGCAAAGGGTTGAGATGTATTTTAGGTATAGTGTGCATTTTCTTCCATTGGGTGGAATCCTACTCAACATGGAGGAATGACAGCCTCAGTGTAGCTAAGCTTCTATTTAGAGAATGCATGCTGAGGTTCAGATTTCTGGTTTCTCAGGAGGGAACCATTTCAATAACGAGGTCCTTAGAATGCTGTGTGTGGCTCTTCAGGTTCAAAAGAGTTAGCACTGTAGCTGACGTCCTGAGGCTTCAGGGGTGGTGGAGCAAGTAAAGGGAACCCTGAAGGCTCTGTTTGCTAACGTTTGTGCATCCATTTATTTGCAATGGCCAAATGCTTTACCACTGAGAGAGAGAGAAGAACTCTGTTTATTTAGACCTTAGTCTTTAAAAAATCGAATTAAATTCGAAACACTCTACCACTGTTTTTTATGAGTCTTCGAAGCACCCTTGAAAGGAGAACAGGATTATCACCTCATCAAATCCTCATGGTTTGTGCTATGAGATTGCCTACAAAGCTCTGTTAAATATCACATGGTACTCGATTACTGCAAAGGATTTGCTGATGAGGTGTTTCTCACCAGGTTGGAGCTGTCACAGCCAGTTCACAACAGGCGCAGTGCCATTGCCTTTATCCAGGTGACTGCGTTTTGGTGAAGAAGCTTGTTTGAAAATCCTGCCTGGAGCCAAGGTGGAAAGGCCACTATCAGATCACAGTAATTACAAACACTGCTGTCAAGTGTGCCGCGATACTTAATTGGGTGCATGCCTAGCAGACTCAGAGAGTAAGGTGCCCGTACAAAGAAGTAGTGTTCTTTGAGGAAAATCTGAGATCACTTGTACCTGGATGTTCAGAAGGTCCAGAGGGGGATACAGTACAGAAAAACCATTTACTCGTGCAAGTGCCTAAAATCTTGCAAAGTGATGTGGTAACACACACTGAAGAAGAAGAAACGTTATTTGAAAATAAAGATTCTACTGAAGCATCAAAAGAGCAATCAAATGATCCAGATGAAAGGAATGAGTGTAAGGAGTGAAAGGACCCCAGGGAGATCAGAATGGCTGACTGGTAGGAGGCAATTGAGTATGTCTGTTGAACGAATATAACAAACCACTGTTGAAGAACAGAGGCTAGTGGTATAAGCAAAACAGAAAAAGATCAACAGACACCAAGGAGATACAAAAGAGCAAGAGTGCCTTGTCGAAGATGTTCTCCAGCTTATTGGACCCACTATGCAGAAAATGTGCTAAATGCATCAGGACAAATTCTTAAGGAACTGAGATCAGAGTTATTTGAACCTACATAATATGCCACACTGAGACACAGCATTGATTAAATAAGACTTCTGAAACAACATTAGAATCAAAGAACTTGACAAGCCCTACTTAGTGAGTACAACAACCAAATCAGTTGCAAAGACACCCGCTGAACTGTGCTTAAACATATGAAATAAGAGTTTGAAATACATTAAAATGATAATGGTCAAGTAATCAAAATAAATAAAAGAATTAAGAAGATTTTTCCGAGGGCCAAGGTTGCATTAGAAGTGTAGGAATAACACATTTAGAGGAAGATGGAATAGGGTTAGAGATGTCTCATGAAGCATTCTGTATATAAATTGAATGAAATAACAGCAAGTGAGAATTAAAGATGCTTTGCACATTAGCTGCCTTACTATCAGTTAACACAGAATTACTGGCTCTTAGATCAATGGTTTTGCAAGATTAATTAGCTTTCGATATCTTGTTGGCCGAGTAAGGCAAAGTCTTCAATGTGCTGATGGCTGAACATTGCTGCTCGTATATATGTAGGTGTGAACAAGGCAAAGGATTCTGCCGAAATGCGTTACAGCCCTGTAAATGGAACAATAAAAGCTCACTGGTATACTGGAATAGCGGCAACACGGTCTGGCCTGATAATTTCCTGTGCCGGACATGTTGGGATATATATAGGGAGCTTCTGTGCATGAAGCAAAACTGTTCTCCCTGAAGAGGACTATATTATAGCGAAGTATGAAGCATGTAGTCATTTTAAAGCTAGGGGTTATTCAAATAATTCTCTCTGTACAGCAGCAATAAAAACCTAAAAGGATATCTAGAGAAGAACATTTAGCTCCGAAAATTGTCAGCTGAATTAACACCCCTCAACAAATTGAACCAACACGTATGATTACACGTATTAACAAGCAGTCTTCCAAAATAGTCCAGATGCTCCCAAAAAATTGGCACCTCCAGAAAACAGATAATATTCTCAAGAATCAAATTCCCATCCAGCCTTGATAACGTACAGAAAATCTAAATCCATCAAGGACCTCCTAGTTTCCAGCCATTTTCAATCAATTACTAGACCGAGAGAACCAGTAACTGGATTCTTTCCCTGCATGAAATGCAAGGTTGCAAATATAGTCATAAAAAGAACATATATGAAATATTAGGAAAAGATTCAAAATCTATTGGAAACATCAACATATTACTCAATTGCAACTCTGATTTCACCATATACTGTCTGGAATGCTTCTGTAAGAAAAAGGTATATTAACAGCACTATACATCCTGCCAAGAAACGCGTATTGGAACAGATGCGGGCAATTGCTAAAAAAGATAGTAGTTATCCTGTGGCTTGCCACTTTGAAGAAATTCATGAAAGCAATTGTGATCTTTTAACCTTTTATTGTTTAGATCAGACCCCCAAAAATGAAAGAGGAGACAGGGTCAAAAGATTACGTTCCTTAGAGTCTTAGTATATCATTGAACTTGGTACTATGGCCTCCCAGGGTCTGAATGACGACGAGGAGCTCTTGGGCCCATTTAGAATGAGGTCCTGTTCCATGGGCTATTGGATGATGAACCACACTGTGAGTTGCTTACACACATGGCTATATTTGGTTTATGATCAATAGAGTTAAGGAATTTACGACAGACTGGTTTTGAGATGAGATAAAGATAAACGTCTCTTACCACTCTTAGGAATTGTTTTATTTGTATTGTATTTTATTTGTATGACATTTTTTTTAAACTGTAAATTGAGTGCACCATACCCCACGCTCTTCGGGCTGAATTCTTGGGAGGCTATTGCGGTATAGCGATCATCTTGGACGCGACTCACGCTGTTTGCGGTCAGCTTTTCAGTTAACTGGGCCAGTCAGGTCGTGAGGCGCTTGGAAAAAAGGTCATTTTTCTAGTAGAAAAAAAGAGTCTTTTGTTTGTTTGGCAGAGGGAATTGGGGTGAATGCTTTTCTTATGAATTGTGGCATCTTTGAATTTTAAAGAAAAACATTTGTATGAATGGTTTTATTTGTAAGACATTTTTCTTAAACTTTAAATTGAGTACACCATACCCCACGCTCTTCGGTATGCATTCTTGGGAGGCTATTGCGGAATAGCGGCCATCTAGGATGCTCCTCGCTCTGTTTGCAGCCATTGTTCCAGTTGATACATGCTGAACGCCGGCTTCAGCCACACCCTATTTAAATGGCATCTGCACGGACGCGCCTATGGCAAGCCCGCCTTCACCTGTCAGCACTAAGTCAGCGCTCAAGGCGAGCCTTTCTGCCCAATGGGAATCAGGAAGCAGTAATGTCATTCACTTATCGAGTGAGTTAATGAAATCTCTCTAACCTCCTCCTTGTCCATCCCATAGCGGCATGTTGGTAGGGCCTACAAGGGACTATGTCTGTGTGGACTGTGGGTTCATATTTACACTGGAGCCCCCTTCAAATGATATGTCTGCTGACACATTCAGGCCTGGAAGCATTAGTGCTTGCCTCATCAATGCTAGATCATTGAAGACGCACTATGTAGATGTTGCTGAATTGATTACTGATAATAGTTTAGATCTATAGTTTATTACTGAGACTTGGCTTGATGCCTTCTCTAACCCCGTTGTGGCCTTGGCTACACCTGTTGGCTTTAAAGTCCTCCGGGTGGATCGCCCTGCAGGCGGAGGTGGGGGGTTGGCTATTCTGTATAGTGAATGTTGGACTCTTTATAATGAAATACCCACACTCTGGAGAGACTGTGAGGTCCTGGACTTTAGTCTACAACTTCCCGCCCACTTAAATCTGGGGGTCCCTGATTTATCAGCCACCTGGATCAGCCAGGATCTTCTTGGATAACTGTGGGGATGCGCTGGCAGAGTGTGCCTTGCTCTTCTCGAATTATGTGTTTCTTGGGGATGTCAATCTCCATCTTGACCATACTGAGTTGAACGATTCTACAGCTCTTCTGGACTTCCTTCACCTGGCCAACCTTTCACAAAGGGTCATATTCCCTACCAATCAAGGAGGGCACACTTTGGATATTATCTGTTCAAATTTCCCTATATTGGTGGTGAGGCCGAGGCCGGTCCCTTGGTCGGATCATTTTCCCATATTCTTTTCATGGGATATGAAGCATTCTTCATGACTAGCTAACTGCCACCACCCCCCACCCACTAGGAAAATGGACCCAGGGCAGCTTTGCAGCTCTCTGGCAGCCTCCCGGCCCTCCCTTTTGGGGGACCTGGTGGAAAATGTGTCTCCGACTGGATCTAAATCCCGGTTGCTACTCTGTCGGCACCATGTCAGCCAAGACTGAGGAGAGAGTCCCCCCTAAGCCTTGGTTCACTCCCGAGCTTAGGACTTTGAAACATGCGTGCACAATTTTGGAGAGAGCATGGCGTTCCAGTGGCTACTATCAATTGACAAACACGCTCTTAGAGCCTAACAAAAACTCTAATTGTGGTTATTGGAGTGTCCAAAGGCCAGTATTACTCTGCTTGCATTGAGCGGGCCAACAATAACTCTAAATAAATCTTTGCAATTGTGCAGAGCTTCTTGGCCCCTAGCGCCCAGGCGGCAGTCCCACCTGCCTCAGAGACCTGGTGCAACACTTTGGCGAAATTCTTCAGGGATAACATAATTAGCATCCAAGAGATGTTTTCGACTTCTCCTAGGAAGTTTACAGGTGCTGTGTTGGCGTGGACAATGGCAGAATCTACTCGCAATTTTTCTGCGTTTAGTTCTGTCTATCTTCCCAGCTCTCTCAGAATCTTTAAGGCCCTTAAATCGGGATCACCTAATGTGCGGCGAGGCTTCTGTCTGATGTGGCAAATACCAATATTGGTTGAGTGTGTGTGAGGGGCCTAAAAGGTGGAGTAGTGAGCGTGAAGGAGTGATGAAAAAAGGTAAGTATAGTCCACTAAGACAACTTTATTCATGTGGCTAACTGCCTTGTTAAAAATGGTGAAGGGAGGGGTGCCGAAGCTCAAAAGTAAGGTAGTTTGGCTTCGTTCGACGCTCACCTATAGTGTGGTCAACATGTTTCATGCCGTATCGGCAATTCTTCAGGTCCTAAACGTGCTCATAAACTCCTGATCAGCCCATCGGGCTGAAAGGTGTGTTATATACAACCTGCGTGGTCAGTTTACCAAGGCAGGATGGTATCCTGCGGGGAATCCCGCCCTAGGAGAAAAAGATAAAAGGATGATCATTCTCCGCAGCCTCATACAACCTATGTAGATCAATGCTGTATGTGAAGAAAAGGACAGACCCTTGACCCAAGCGTGTGTCGTAGCTCAGTGGGGTCACATCAATGAACGGTGAGAGAGAGACACATAGTGGGTGCCATATATTGACTTGCTTTCATTGAAACAATTGACTATACATTATGTACATGCCCCATTGCTCGCTACTAATTCGTATGTCAAGTGCAAGAGGTAGTTTGATTGCTAAGAGAGGAGCCATGTGCGCCATAAGGAACAAGGGGGGGGAAGAAAACAGGAAGGACAAGAACCCAAGGGTGTGCTGTTAAGATGTTGGAATCTTACCCTTGTTCCCTGGTGGATGGATCCCACAGACTGTCCTTGTGGGGCCTGAGTTGCTAGGTAATTACCTGGATGAAAAAAAGGGGTGGGGGAATAGGTAAGAAAGGGAATGAGGGGAGAAGGAAGAAGGTGGACCAGGTTCATTTGTCCTGGTAATCAGGACCGAGAGGGGAGGTGGTGAGGGATCGAACTGGCCAACCAGAGGTATGGGGCTCAGTCCCAGACCCCAAGAGCGCCCAGAGGGCACGCCACCCGAACAAGGCAGCCACGGTGGTGGTGAGGCTGCGGGCACCACTCGGGCTCTGAACAACTGCGACGTCTGCCACCCGGAATACACAACCAAACAGCCCACTGAAGGAGCCTGTAAATGCTCCCAGGGCGGCACCGTGCAAGTCCCCTACCCGGCGGTGCCCAGCAGGACACCACAGCGGGAAAACCCAGGACGAAAGACGCCTCCAAGTACCCCCGGGGCACCAGGGCGGGACCCCACACAACTTCGCCGGAGAATCCGAGTTGCGGAGAATGCCGCAATTCAGCCACACTTGACAAATCTCACCGCCTTACCTTGTAAGCTCGAGGCCAATGCTGCTAGGCACCTACCCCCACCGCGCAGAAATTCGGATCGCAGGACAGCCGGCAGTGTGTAGCGGTGCCGGTAATCCTTAAATGCGGAAGTCCGCGATCGTCGTGGGAGGGCGTGACCACTGGCTCGTTGCTAGGCAACGCGGCCTATCGGGTTCAGCGGTGTGTCTCGCAAGGAGAGAGGGAGGGGGGGGAGGGGGGAAAGGAAGGACCCGGGTAAGGGCGAAGGCATTCTCTGACGCCCTGGTTGTGCGCCATCTTAGAACGAGGATGAATCGATACTAACGAGTGGGGAAGAGAATGTAACTCAGTTTGGATTCTGGGTCTTACCAGCCAGTTGTTTAGAAAAATCATGTCCATATTAATTATGTTGTTCTAATAAGAGGTCATGAAGAACTCAAGTGGATTAAGGCGCCCACCTGTCTAAAAAGGTAGTGGGCTTGATCCCCCTCCTAAATGAATTAATCGGGTTCAAGTGGCCCCCAGGGGACCTATTATATGGCGGTAAAGACAAAATGCCCTAATCAAAAGGCCCAAAGTATCTTGGATCTGTAGACCAGAGGGGCGGGTCGCCTGCATTGGTATCCCTGTACAGGCGCCATCTTGGAGCAGTATAATGTAAAGGGTTTGACTCAAGAAATTCATTGGTTTGGTAAATTATCGGGGGATGATGATATAGGGTATCTTATACTGTAAGTAAGGCCACACAAGAGTTGTTTATCTGGCTAGCATATTCCAGGGGACAGAATCATTAAGTCCTTGAGTGTCTGTTTGTAGGCAATGCACCCATCGCTGTTCGATTCTGTATAGGGCCTGTTGGTTAATTGAGGGGTGGCATTCTAGAACAGTCCATTGGATGCTTTCAGCATGGTGGCCTTGTTACTTGCAATGTTCGTATAGACGCGTATGTGTCTTCATACAGCGGATATTGCTGTTGTGTTCCATTATGCACAATTTCACAATTCGCATTGTCATTCCGATGTACTTCAACTTACATGGACAGGTCAGCATATAAATGCATTTGCAACTATTACAGTTCGTGTGTTTGTTGAGGTGCCAAGTGAAGGTATCAGACAGTTCTATGGATTTACCTTGTGATGACTGGGGACACACGACACACGTGCCACATCGGAAGTGGCCCACGACTGGGGGCAAGTCCCAGAGAGTGTTCTGAGGACGAGTACTCATCTTCTTTGGTCGAGTGTGAATCAGAGTGTCTTTAAGATTGGTTGTTCTTTTAAAGGCAAACCGGGGGCGGGGAATGTCCAAACCTGCCGAGTTCAAGATACCCCAGTGGGAGTTCACTGTTTTTTTAAGGAACGTGGAGTTTTTTGTGTAAGAGGTGACACAGGTGATGATATCCTCTGTCTCCTTGGTGTGGGTTTCCAGGAGAGAATCTCTGTTATTGTTGAGCGCTCTCTTCACCGATTGTTTTAGTAGACTTGTTGGGTAACCTCTGTCCTGGAGTTTATGTTGTAAGGTGGTAGCTTCTTGTTTGTAGTCTGTTACCAAGGTGCAGTTTCTGCGGACCCTCAGAATTTGGCCGAATGGCAGGTTGTCCCTCAGGGCCCTCGTGTGGTGGCTGTTATATAGGAGGAGGCTATTTCTGTCGGTCTCTTTTTTGTAGAGGGTCGTAGTGATTTCTGTGGGAGTCAACTGGATAGTCAGATCCAAGAAGGGTAGAGAATGTTCAGATATGGCGCCCGTGAATTTCAGAAATGGGTTCTGAAGGTTAATCCATGTGCAGAAGGCATCACAGCTGGACCGGTCTCCTTTCCAAAAAACCAAGATATCGTCGATATAGCGACGCCATAGAGTAAGGTTATCCAGGAATGGGTTGTGATCAGATGAGTAGATGAACTGCTTCTCGAAGGTAGCCATGTATATACAGGCCAAGCTCGGTGCAAACGTAGATCCCATCGACGTTCCGCGGATCTGGTGGTACAGCTGTGACTCATATTTGAAAAAATTCTCCGTTAGAGCTATGTTGGCCAGTTCCATAATAAAGGAAATCGGGGTCGGGGAAGACCATTCTTCCAACCTCAAAGTGGACTCAACGGCCTCCAGGGTTGCCTGTTGCGGGATGTTCGTGTACAAGGCTTCCACGTCTAAGGTCAAGAGGATGTCAACATCCTCTCTGCCGTCCACGTCGTTGATCAAGCGGAGGACGTCTCTGGTGTCCTGGAGATAGGATGGGATTCTCTTTACCAGTGGTTGTAGAAAAACATCGCAAAATTGAGACAAAGGCTCCAGCAGAGACCCTATTCCGGAGACGATTGGTCTCCCAGGGACAGGAGTGGTACCCTTATGAATTTTGGGAAGGGTATAGAAGTAGGGTGTGACTGGTTCCGATGTAATGAGAAAGGCTGCTTCCTTCTTAGTTATCCATTCATTTGTTTCGCCCTCGATCACTAGACTCATGATGGTAGTCGTCAGCCGCTTCGTTGGATCCACAGTGAGGGGTCTGTAGTGAGTATTGTTGGACAGTTGTCGTCTGCATTCGCGGTCATAATCATTATAGTCTTGGATGACCGTGGCACCCCCCTTATCTGCTTGTTTGATGACAATGGTGTCATCATTGCCTAAGGCGATAGAGGCTTGTCTCTTCGCATTCGTTAGATTTTGAAATTGGTTGATGTGAGGTTTTTTCTTAAGGCTGGCAAGGACTGCTCGCTCAAATGTAAGCACCTCCGGGGGGACCATACCATCCGTGGGGGTAAAGGTTGAAGGTTTCCTTAATCCTGTGTCTTGGCTCGTAGGCTCTGGTTTGTCGTCAAAGACAACCCGTGAGCGTATCTTTCAGAAAAGTTGTCTTATTTCGATCATCTCTTGGAAACTGTCTAGGATGGGGGTCGGGACAAACCCGAGGCCCTTTTCAAAGACGCTCTTCTCTGTTGGAGTCAAAACTTTATTTGAAAGGTTGACAATTAGACTCTTCTCCCCCTGGAGGTGATGCTCCTGGTTTCCATCTTGGTCTGCGGTGTCGGTTGGTCTTGCTACTGTACCCCTTTCTGTCCGCCTCGTTTTCAACCTCTTCCTCTGCCCCAACCTCTGCCTTGAAAAGGTGGCGGGTTCAAAGGGTAAAATTGTGGTGGGCCCTGTGGGAAGAAGGGGTACTGCCATGGAGGTGTCATATGTGGTGGGCCATGAAACATTGGACCTTTGTGGTAGCCTTGTTGCCAGTTAGGGCGTTGTGGGAACCGGTTATTTTTTGCGGGGAAAGCCTCCACTTGAGTCACTGCTCATGGAGCCTCGTCTATTGTTATCATCCGAGTTGTCGTCGGAGGAATAGTTGGTCTTTTTCCCTTTGAAACCATCTTTTAGGTAAGGATATACTTTCTCCTTTTCAAACTTCGTAATATCTTTCTGAAGTTTTGTTGTTTTTTCTTTCAAAAGGTATTCGTGATGATCCGCCATTTCCTGATTAATTTCAGCTAGCTTGGTGGTGAAGGCGGCTTTGTTGTTCTTGTTGACAGTACTCTTCATTGTGGCTTCTAAAGCCGAGATTTTTTCCAATAAGGCATCAGATAATCGTTTCGCCGTTTGTGTGATTAGGAAAAGTAAATCTTTGGTGCATTTCCATGACACCTGGCACCAGTCAACCTTGAATTGTTTGTCTTCTAGGAAGAGTCTAGGGATGATGTTCACGACTAGTCCCTGTGGGGCTATGTTGCTCCGAAGGTATTCTGTCATCATTATACCATGTATGGTAATCCTTATTAATTCTTTCTTCATTTCAGTCAACGTCAACCATTCATCATTGGAAGTACCAGGGGCAGAGGCAGTTGGGTTGTTAAGTAAGGGTGGTGTTGTTCTTAAGGCTTCAGCTATGGCATCCTCATCAAAGCTAAGGCCCGGTACATCCTCCATGTTGGTAATGGGTGGCCGGGGTTAAGGGTATATGCTAACCAGAGAAGCCAAGGCTGTGGATCTGGTCTTCTCAGTGTTTGCGATTAAAAAGTGGGCCAAGACAGTGGGAAAGTATCACTGTTGGTAACCTGGAAGTCCCGTGGGGTATACCCACGCAATTCAAATTTAACAAGGAGGGACAAAAATGAGGACAATATTTAGGACAATATTTATAGGGGTCCAGTGTACGTGTCCTATGAACTAATAACCAAAATATGTACAAAGTTCCCCAAGAGGTAGTGATTATATGGCTAGGGAAGTCTCTCTCTTACTGGATGGATATGTGTAGGGGTGTCAGTGAATCAAAGTAATCCCTTATCGGAACTTAGGATGCCTCACACAACTAAAAAGCTGGACGACTGTTGTCATCCTAGCAGATGGTTGTTTTGTCTCATCATTGGCCTCCTGCTCCAGCGACAGGCTGGCGCTGCAATGCCTGACGGGTAGCACAAAGTGCTACACTTTAGTGGAGTTCTTTTGTTCCTGGCCGTTGGTTGAGTGTGTGTGAGGGGCCTAAAAGGTGGAGTAGTGAGCGTGAAGGAGTGATTAAAAAAGGTAAGTATAGTCCACTGAGACAACTTTATTCATGTGGCTAACTGCCTTGTTAAAAATGGTGAAGGGAGGGGTGCCGAAGCTCAAAAGTAAGGTAGTTTGGCTTCGTTCGACCCTCACCTATAGTGTGGTCAACATGTTTCATGCCGTATCGGCAATTCTTCAGGACCTAAACCTGCTCATAAACTCGTGATCAGCCCATCGGGCTGAAAGGTGTGTTATATACAACCTGCGTGGTCAGTTTACCAGGCAGGATGGTATCCTGCGGGGAATCCCGCCCTAGGAGAAAAAGATAAAAGGATGATCATTCTCCGCAGCCTCATACAACCTATGTAGATCAATGCTGTATGTAAAGAAAAGGACAGACCCTTGACCCAAGCGTGTGTCGTAGCTCAGTGGGGTCACATCAATGAACGGTGAGAGAGAGACACATAGTGGGTGCCATATATTGACTTGCTTTCATTGAAACAATTGACTATACATTATGTACATGCCCCATTGCTCGCTACTAATTCGTATGTCAAGTGTAAGAGGTAGTTTGATTGCTAAGAGAGGAGCCATGTGCTCCATAAGGAACAAGGGGGGGTGAAGAAAACAGGAAGGAAGAGGACCCAAGGGTGTGCTGTTAAGATGTTGGAATCTTACCCTTGTTCCCTGGTGGATGGATCCCACAGACTGTCCTTGTGGGGCCTGAGTTGCTAGGTAATTACCTGGATAAAAAAAAGGGGGGGGGGATTAGGTAAGAAAGGGAATGAGGGAAGAAGGAAGAAGGTGGACCAGGTTCATTTGTCCCGGTAATCAGGACCGAGAGGGGAGGTGGTGAGGGATCGAACTGGCCAACCAGAGGTATGGGGCTCAGTCCCAGACCCCAAGAGCGCCCAGAGGGCACGCCACCCGAACAAGGCAGCCACGGTGGTGGTGAGGCTGCGGGCACCATTCGGGCTCTGAACAACTGCGACGTCTGCCACCCGGAATACACAACCAAACAGCCCACTGAAGGAAACATCCGCTGTTACTAGAGCCTGGAAATGCTCCCGGGGCGGCACCGTGCAAGTCCCCTACCCGGCGGTGCCCAGCAGGACACCACCGCGGCAAAACCCAGGATGAAAGACGCCTCCAAGTACCCCCGGGGCACCGGGGGCGGGACCCCACACAACTTCGCCGGAGAATCCGAGTTGCGGAGAATGCCGCGATTCAGCCACACTTGACAAATCTCACCGCCTTACCTTGTAAGCTCGAGTCCAATGCTGCTAGGCACCTACCCCCACCGCGCCAAAATTCGGATCGCAGGACAGCCGGCAGTGTGTAGCGGTGCCGGTAATCCTTAAATGCAGAAGTCCGCGATCGTCATGGGAGGGCGTGACCACTGGCTCGTTGCTAGGCAACGCGGCCTATCGGGTTCAGCGATGTGTCTCGCAAGGAGAGAGGGAGGGGGGGAGGGGGGAAAGGAAGGACCCGGGTAATGGCGAAGGCATTCTCTGACGCCCTGGTTGTGCGCCATCTTAGAACGAGGATGAATCGATACTAACGAGTGGGGAAGAGAATGTAACTCAGTTTGGATTCTGGGTCTTACCAGCCAGTTGTTTAGAAAAATCATGTCCATATTAATTATGTTGTTCTAATAAGAGGTCATGATGAACTCGAGTGGATTAAGGCGCCCACCTGTCTAAAAAGGTAGTGGGCTTGATCCCCCTCCTAAATGAATTAATCGGGTTCAAGTGGCCCCCAGGGGACCTATTATGTGGCGGTAAAGACAAAATGCCCTAATCAAAAGGCCCAAAGTATCTTGGATCTGTAGACCAGAGGGGCGGGTCGCCTGCATTTGTATCCCTGTACGGGCGCCATCTTGGAGCAGTATAATGTAAAGGGTTTGACTCAAGAAATTCATTGGTTTGGTAAATTATCAGGGGGATGATGAGATAGGGTATCTTATACTGTAAGTAAGGCCACACAAGAGTTGTTTATCTGGCTAGCATATTCCAGGGGACAGAATCATTACGTCCTGGAGTGTCTGTTTGTAGGCGATGCACCCATCGCTGTTCGATTCTGTATAGGGCCTGTTGGTTAATTGAGGGGTGGCATTCTAGAACAGTCCATTGGATGCTTTCAGCATGGTGGCCTTGTTGCTTGCAATGTTCGTATAGACGCGTATGTGTCTTCAAACAGCGGATATTGTTGTTGTGTTCCATTATGCGCAATTTCACAATGCGCATTGTCATTCCGATGTACTTCAACTTACATGGACAGGTCAGCATATAGATGCATTTGCAGCTATTACAGTTCGTGTGTTTGTTGAGGTGCCAAGTGAAGGTATCAGACAGTTTTATGGATTTACCTTGTGATGACTGGGGACAAACAACACACGTGCCACATCGGAAGTGGCCCACGACTGGGGGCAAGTCCCAGAGAGTGTTCTGAGGACGAGTACTCGTCTTCTTTGGTCGAGTGTGAATCAGAGTGTCTTTAAGATTGGTTGTTCTATTAAAGGCAAACCGGGGACGGGGAATGTCCAAACCTGCCGAGTTCAAGATACCCCAGTGGGAGTTCACAGTTTTTTTATGAACGTGGAGTTTTTTGTGTAAGAGGTGACACAGGTGATGATATCCTCTGTCTCCTTGGTGTGGGTTTCCAGGAGAGAATCTCTGTTATTGTTGAGCGCTCTCTTCACCAATTGTTTTAGTAGTCTTGTCGGGTAACCTCTGTCCTGGAGTTTATGTTGCAAAGCGGTAGCTTCTCGTTTGTAGTCCGTTACCAAGGTGCAGTTTCTGTGGACCCTCAGAAATTGGCCGAATGGCAGGTTGTCCCTCAGGGCCCTCGTGTGGTGGCTGTTATATAGGAGGAGGCTATTTCTGTCGGTCTCTTTTTTGTAGAGGGTCGTAGTGATTTCTGTGGGAGTCAACTGGATAGCCAGATACAAGAAGGGTAGAGAATGTTCAGATATGGTGCCCGTGAATTTCAGAAATGGGTCCTGAAGGTTAATCCATGTGCAGAAGGCATCACAGCTGGACCGGTCTCCTTTCCAAAAAACCAAGATATCGTCGATATAGCGACGCCATAAAGTAAGGTTATCCAGGAATGGGTTGTGATCAGATGAGTAGATGAACTGCTTCTCGAAGGTAGCCATGTATATACAGGCCAAGCTCGGTGCAAACGTAGATCCCATCGACGTTCCGCGGATCTGGTGGTACAGTTGTGACTCATATTTGAAAAAATTCTCCGTTAGAGCTATGTTGGCCAGTTCCATAATGAAGGAAATCGGGGTCGGGGAAGACCATTCTTCCAACCTCAAAGTGGACTCAACGGCCTCCAGGGTTGCCTGTTGCGGGATGTTCGTGTACAAGACTTACATGTCTAAGGTCAAGAGGATGTCAACATCCTCTCTGCCGTCCACGTCGTTGATCAAGCGGAGGACGTCTCTGGTGTCCTGGAGATAGGATGGGATTCTCTTTACCAGTGGTTGTAGAAAAACATCGCAAAATTGAGACAAAGGCTCCAGGAGAGACCCTATTGCGGAGACGATTGGTCTCCCAGGGACAGGAGTGGTACCCTTATGAATTTTGGGAAGGGTATAGAAGTAGGGTGTGACTGGTTCCGATGTAATGAGAAAGTCTGCTTCCTTATTAGTGATCCATTCATTTGTTTCGCCCTCGATCACTAGACTCATGATGGTAGTCATCAGCCGCTTCGTTGGATCCACATTGAGGGGTCTGTAGTGAGTATTGTTGGACAGTTGTCGTCTGCATTCGCGGTCATAATCATTATAGTCTTGTGTGGAATTTTAGTTTACGAGCTGAACATTATCTGCGCCAGCTTGTCACCCACATACAACGTGCACGAAAGCCATTTTAGGTATCATGGTCCCCCTGTCCACGATCGATCGCCAGCGTGCTCCTCCAACCCTGCAAGCATCCCCCGCGCACCCTGGCTCCCCCTCCCTCCCTCACATGAGCGTAACCCTTCTCCTCCTGCATGACCCTGTCCTTGGGAGTCACGCCCGCGCCTGACCAGCACCTCCTCTCCTTCCATGAATACCCCTCTGTTGATGAACCATCCCTCCGCGCTTGATTGTCCACGCGGCATGAATACCACTCCTTTGATGACCCCTTCCCCCGAGTCCGACTGTCCACACAGGTCCGAGGCCATCGCCTAAGCCGGGAGATACCTTTTACTGCCCCTTATTGTATGGAGTCGCTCCTCTTCAAAGGACCCACTATTGATCATGGCCTCCCCACCCCATGGGATACAATCAGGCGCACACATCCTAAGAATCGGCGGAACACTCAGCCGCGTGATAGCCCCCTCCTGTTATCAGCAGGGTGAGGACCTCTATTGTGGATGTATATGGGGGTGGGTTTGACACGAGGATTATGGGGACGTCATTTCATAAGTTTAAAGAGTCTTTTTATGCAATAAAGAATGCTCACATGTCGTAAACCAGGGTATAAGAGGCCAGGCCTCAGAGAGGCTGTTAGAGCACCTCGAGACGATACCTTGTTGTCTGATCTGATGTGTTCTGCTCCGTCGGAATAAAACTTCTGTTTCCTGCCTTCTGGTCTCCGGCGCCTGCCTCATTGCTTGGTAATTTGAACGGTATAAAGGCGGTTAGCGCCGGGCAAATCTTGGAAAAAGCCATAGCCCTACCCTTTTTCTACAATTGGCGTCCCAAAGCGTGGGGCCCATCAGCGACACGTGGATCCAGTGGGAGAGGTCCTGACGACAGAGTGAACGACTGCAACGATCGGGAGAGCTCGTGTCCGATAGACCCTCGTCTGACAGCCGATCATCCGACCTTCACTAGTTCCGAACAGACCTCTCTCGAGTGATCTACGGTCCTGACTGGGAACCATCAGGAGTGCCACGAACATCACGAAGAATAGAGGACGATCGGGCGCTGGATTCGGAAGACAGGAAACCGTCCATGCGGTCCGGGTAAGGTCGTGTAAACACGACAAATTGAGAAATGATTGTTTGATTTGGATAATACTAGTATTACTCTTTTGTTGATCCCTCTGGAGATTCACCGTCTGCAAACGGAGAAACAACAGGCTCTCTCTTTGCAAGCAGTGAAGGATAGGTAACGCAGACTTTTGTCCCCATTGTAATCCGTCGTGCCTATCTTCCTCCCCCACTGTTTTCCCGAACTGTCGTTCGTGGATTGTTGTCTGGAGATTCTCTGTCTGCAAACAGGGAAGAACAAGGTCTCTCTTTGCAGGTAGAGAAAGAGTGGGTAACGCAAACCTTTAACACGTCGTACCCACTTATTCTCCCCACTGATTGTTTGATTGACCGAACATTGATTGTTCGATATTGGTTCTTTTGAGGTATTCACCGCCTGCAAACAACGGAGAATAGAAATATTCTGTCTAGTCTTTGCCCGCCGTGATAAGATAGGTAGTGCAGACCTTTGTCCCCGTTGTAACCCGTCATGCCTATCTTCTCCCCACTGATTGGTAGCCTGTTCAGCCCGGACCGCTTATTAGAGATGAACCATCCAGCTCCACTGGAAGGCACCCCTAATAAGGACATGTTCACCAAGCATGGACTAGTCGCTATTGCCTATACTAGGTTATGGCATAGATACACAAAAACGGACCTCAAAAGTCAGTGGCCACTGATAGGTTCCTTTGATGATGATAAAATAAAAACATTAGAAATAGCGCTCCAGAAAAATAAGACCACGCCCACTATGCTCGATAGCATCGGCATGTGGCGCAAAGAAAGGGAACAACGAAGAAAAAGAGAAGAAGCAAAAATAGGGAAAGAATTACGAAAGGCAGCCCACCTAGCCGCTAAGCAACTAGAAGAAGAAATAAAAGAAAGAAAGGAAGCTACACAAACCCAAGAATCAGGATCGACATGTCAATGTCCCGTTAGGACCCCCTCTGCGCTCTACCCTGAATTGCCCTCCAAACAACGGGCGAACGATGAGTTACTGCTAGGTCCCCCAATCATCTACATGCCCCCTCCATATGCCCCCTGCCAACAACACCCGCAGGCCCTAAGTGCAAACGAGAACGACCTTAGCGCTAGTGCACCAGCCCTCACGGCCTCCGCACCAGCCACATTAGCAGCACCACCAGATGACCCCGAGGCTAGCAAGTACCCACCAGGCAGACCAAATAGGTTGAGCAAAGATGAGCGGGATGGGATTGACAAAATAGCAAAGACATTAGTAGAACGAAGGGAGAGCTAAGAATACACAATGAACATGTATAATTCGCATGCCGACAACCACAGACGGCATTTCATTTTGCGATTCAGCTACCACACCCTGAACGCATATGAGGATAGGTATCAGAGTAAGGGCCCCGCTAAACTGACAACGCTGTATAGGAAGATTGATGTTGGAGATGGGACTGAACATGAGGCAGCGGAGCTCTTCATGCAGATGCTTGAGGTCTTCCGCCACCTCACGGAACAAAAACCAGAAGCCAAGGTTACAGTCCCTGAAACGACCTCAGTAGAAATAGCCAACACTATGATGCCCATCAGAGAGGCGGCCCCTTACTGGATTCCGCCACGTGGTCAGGGAACAAGCGATGATATTAATCACGCAGATGCAAAAGGGAGGGTTGTGTACAATTGGGTTTACCAACCATGGGACCGACAAGATATCCTAACCTTTAGACAAACTCTGCCCGATTTAAGAAAGAACCCGACAGCATTCTATACCGAATTGGGCACAGCCTTGGGTTCGACGATAATGACTTTAGCAGACATTGACTTGTTTTTCGGGTTATGCCTGCCAGCTGACGTGTGGAAGCAAATCCGGAAGGCTGACCACACAGATCTGTTTGGACATACCTGGAACCAACTCAGTGAACTAGATAGACAGCGAGAGCCTGGAAGGAAACCAGTAAAGGACATATTAGAACTCCCAGACAAATTAGTTCAGAAGTAAAAAACACTGATCTCAGAGAAAAAGGTAGATTGGTCGATAGTCACGGCCTGTCGTCAGAAACCCCAGGAAGATGTATCAGAATACTTCTCCCGATTCGAGACAGTGTTCTCCGACTACAGTGGCCAAGACATGACCACCGCAACTGGACAACACCTGTTCGTACAAAACTATGTGAAGGGCCTATCACAAGAGGTCTCCCAAAAACTGCAGACGAGTGAGAGTAGTTGGGGGGCCTCCAAACCTGCAGCTATCCTTCAGATGGCTCAGTATTACGAGCACCAGAAGAATGAGAATGATAGGGCATCCGAGAAAAAGAAGAAAGATTTGAAAGAAAGAGTGATGATAGCCCAGATACAAGGTATAGCGGTCGGACGGGAACCCCACAGGGGGAACTACCAATCGACCATCCCTAGAAATCCACCTCCTAAAGATCACACCCCAACACCCCACACTGGACGTAGAGACATTAGCGATGACCAATGTGCCTTCTGTAAAGGATTCGGCCATTGGAAATCCCAGTGTCCGGTTCTGTTAGAGATGAACAGAAATAGGGACCCCAAGGATGTAGCGGGCGGACCGAGAAATAGGGGACAAGGACGAGGGCACACAAGCGACACCAACAATGACAGATCAGGGAGATCGAACACATTTGACCGCCCCCGACAGAACCAGTATCAACTATCCGATGGTGAGAATGCCCCCGATTTTGCATAGGACTGCCAGGGGCAAGGGAGGGATCCAGTCGAGCTCTGTGTTGACCAGCAAGGTCCTTATGTCACTGCTAAGGTCCTGGGTACAGAGTCTCCATTTTTGGTAGACACTGGGGCGACACGTAGTGTGTTATCGAAACGACTGATTCCAAGGGCACCCTTGTCTGGCTCACACATTACATCGATAGGTTTCGATGAGACGCCCTCCACTAACCCCCTGTCCGTACCTGTCACCTTTGACCTAGAAAGCAACACCACTGACACAACATTTCTGCTCTCCTCCAACTCCCCTGACGCCATTATGGGCATTGACTTACTAAAGCATTTTCGAGCTACCATTAGGTGTTCCCCGGATGGAGTCCGAGTCATCCTGTACGACAACCCAGACATACCCAAATCCTGCCCTGCACGACACATGTGCTCCATAACTGACGCTGACCTGTCCTTGCTTGATACCCTGCCTCCGTACCTATGGGCCAAAAATGACTCTGATGTGGGACGAATGATGATTGACCCTATTCATATAACTGTGAGACAGGACGCTATGCTCCCGAAACTCCCGCAGTATCGGATATCACCCGAGGGTGAGAGGGCACTGGTAGCGATCATTCAGTCTCTGGTAGATGCAGGAGTAGTCGAAGAAGTGGTTAGCAATGTCTGCAACAGCCCTATCCTACCCATTGTCAAGAAGCAAGGCGAGGGAGATGAGAAAGCGTACCGCTTCATCATCGACCTGCGAGAGATCAACAAAGTGGTTGTACCCCAATACCCCGTAGTCTCAGATATCACCACCATTCTGACCCTCATCCCGTCCACTGCCACCACCTTCACTGTTATCGACCTCAAGAATGCGTTCTTCTCTATCCCCATCCATCCAGACAGCCGTTATCTCTTCAGCTTCACCCTGAAATCCCGCTCGTACCGATTTTGTAGAGCTCCCCAGGGGTACACTGAAAGTCCCAGTATTTACAGCCAGGCCCTCAAAAGACAGCTGGACGCCGTCCAGCTACCAGATGGAGTGGTGTTGATCCAATATGTCGATGATATCCTTTTGGCGGCCGACACCACCCCACTTGCAATCACAGCCACTGTTCAACTCCTACACTTTCTTGCAGAAAATGGCCACAAAGTTTCCAAAAAGAAATTGCAGTTCTGCCAGCCACAAGTGACATACCTAGGCCATCTCCTGTCCAAAGAAGGGAGGAAACTCACACCCGACCGAATCCAAACCATCCTAGACACCCCCGTCCCAAAAACACAAAAGCAAGTCCGCTCTTTGGTTGGCCTTACCTCTTTTTGCAGACAATGGTTAACCAATTTCAGCCTCATTGTAAAACCCCTACTTGCCCTGTTGGCCAAAGATGCCCCCTTCCCGCTCCCTTGGACCCCTGAGTGTCAAGCATCCTTTAAGGAATTACGAGATGCCCTCTGTTCAGCGCCCGTCCTGGGAACCCCGGATTACTCCAAACCCTTCTCCCTCTTCACCCACGAAAGGGAGGGGTGTGCATTGTCTGTCCTGACTCAGTCTATAGGTCCAAGCAGCGCCCTTCTGCCTACTTCTCCGCCACTCTTGATCCTGTAGCCAGAGCTTTGCCTGCCTGCCTTCGAGCAGTAGCTGCCGCTGCTGTCTCTATCCGCCAGAGCGAGGGAATCGTACTTTCAAACTCCCTCACTGTGTTAGTACCCCATGCAGTCGACACCCTTCTGAACCAAACCAAGACTCAACATCTGACTAGCGCACGACTGACAGGGTACGAATTGACGCTACTTGCACCCCACATCACACTAAAGAGATGCACGACTTTGAATCCTGCCACATTGTTGCCCCTGCCTGAAAATGACCCCGATGTTCCTCCCATACACGACTGTGTGACCCTCACGGACGAACAAACTAGGAGTAGAGTTGACCTCCGAGACACTGCTTTCACAGACCCCGATGGAGAGCTATCGGTAGACTGCTCATGCATCAAACTCCCAGATGGCACCACTTCAGCTGCCTATGCAGTAACGACAGCCCGAACAGTAGTTGAGACAGCCCGCATCACACAACGATCTGCCCAGGCAGCAGAGCTGATAGCCCTCACACGAGCATGCATCATAGCCACAGGAACCACAGCGAACGCATATACAGACAGCCAGTATGCCTTCGGGGTGGTTCACCATTTTGGGCTCCTGTGGAGGGAAAGGGGATTCCTGACGTCCCACGGCACCCCCATCCTTCACGGAGATCTGGTTTCTGCCCTGATTGAAGCGGTTCTCCTCCCCAAACGACTAGCAGTGATCAAATGCCAGGCACACAAGAAGGTGACAGACTTAGTCGGACAAGGGAATGCACTGGCCGACATCACTGCACGAACCACAGCTGAGAATAGGACGGTGACACGCATATATGTGACCAGGTCACAAGCAGAGAAATGGACTGACGCAAGGGAAATGATCAGAGACATCCAGTCGGCCAGCACCCCTTACGAACTGACTAAGTGGGCAGGGGTGGGTTTGAAGGACGATGAGGGCTGCTGGCGAACAAAAGATGCAAAAAAATGGTTGCTGCCTGACTCATACCTGATCCCCATACTGACGATGGCTCATTCCCCCGCACACATAGGATCTGCACCCATGATCGAACTCATTTCCAAAGTCTGGCACAACGACAAAATCCCCGACTCAGCCAGACGCCTAGTCCAGCAGTGCCTTATCTGTCTGCAACACAACCCCGGGAAAGGAACTGTGGTACCCCGGGGAGGGTTTGGGACCCCCAATCACCCCTTTGAGGTCCTCCAGATGGATTACATCCAGCTGGAGAGATGTCAGGGCTTGAAGTATGTACTAGTCATTGTATGTGCCTTCAGCAAATGGGTAGAGGCCTATCCAACCCGTGACAACACTGCCATGACTACTGCCAAAGTACTACTAAAAGAATTCTTTTCTCGCTATGGCCTTTGTCGAATTTTATGGAGCGACAATGGCCCCCACTTCATAGCCGAAGTTATCCAACTGATCCTAAAGGGGTTGGGGGTGAAACAGAGATTTCACGCGGTCTTCCACCCCCAATCCGCCGGCCTGGTGGAGCGCCATAATGCCACACTGAAGTTGAAATTGTCAAAAATAGTGGCCACCACCGGACTTAAATGGCCAGATGCCCTCCCACTGGCCTTGCTATCGATGCGCTCCACTCCCACCAAACACCATTTGACCCCCTACGAGGTTGTATTCGGGCGACCGATGAACCACTGGACTGCTCCCAAACCGACCTCCATTCATGACGTCCCGGACGTCCTACTATCTGATTATTTGTGCAAGTTAACTAAAACGTTGTCTGTCATTCATCAACGGGTGCAGCAGGCCATCCCCGATGCTTCCAGGGGCCCAGGCCACGACATCCAACCGGGAGATTTCGTTCTAATCCGAAACTTCCAACGGACCAAGAGTCTGGAACCCCGGTGGATGGGCCCCTGGCAAGTACTGATCACCACACGGACGGCGCTTCGAGTGGAGGGGAAGAGGCACTGGCTGCACGCACACCACTGCCGGAAGGTCTCCGCGACCCTGGCCACGACAGAAAACGTCAACACCCAAGAAGAGCTCCTGAACAAAGACCGACCAACATTGAACTGTTATCCCGATACTGAGGCACTTAAACTTGCAAAATTCTCTGATCCCACTGTGCCATCCAGAGAAGGGTATTTCCTGCGTCGAAAGGAGGGAGCTTCAGCTAAGTAGGCCACGGACTAAGTTGAATCTCAGAACGGTGACCTAAACACAACCGAGGGTTACCGGGAGAGAAGCTAAACAAAGTCTGTGGTTCTGCTCACCACCGAGCACCTTGAAGATGATGGAAGCGCCAGATAAGAAGATGATGGAAGCGCCAGTTGAGAAGATGATGGAAGCAGCCGGAAATACCCACTACAGCAACTCAAAGACTGACAACCTGCACAAATCAAAGTCAATCGCCTTCTTCATTGTCTTCCTCTTTTGCCTCCTCCTCATGACCTCCTTCTGGATCCTGGAGGAAAGTACACCGGCTCATCAGGCATTGCTGCCCACTGCACAACCAACCCCCATGAAAGAGCACCACCTGATCTCCCTGTCACCTCAGCTCCGAGAGAGACGCAGGGAGTTCTGGAACAATTCCTTCGTACAACTGTTGCACCAGCACAACCTTGCTGCAAATGCCACGAACTGCTGGATCTGCGGGTTGCTCCCGCATGCCACTGGACACTCCATCCCCTTCATCCCTTCTCCTTTCTCAGTTCACGGCTCCTGCCTCGCCTGGTTGATCCTCATGCAAGAGAGCCACAAGGATAACGCCACTTCCGGCCGGACAGTGTCGCACTTCTACTCTGGGTTTTGGCTGAACGAAACCGGAAAGACCTCTGCTCCCCTGTGTCCTGCGCTCACGAGCGCCACCTTCCTTCAAGACATTCCAGCCAAAGAACGTGTCGAAATGCAGGTGCTCCACAATCCAGCTAGATCCACCTTCTCTCATCTGCGAAAACAAACTATCGCTACTCTGACTGTGGCTCTGCCTGTTATCAATATCACAGGTCTTGTGTGTCTCGAAGGCCAGGGAACACAGTTGGTGGGTCACAGTTCCTGCCGAGTCATCAGAACATTGGACTCAGTTGATCCCCCTTCCTTTGTTGCTTCCCCAAATATGTACTTTGTGTGTGGCACCAAAGCTTACACCTGGCTCCCGAAAGGTCGGAAGGGTATCTGCTACATTGCCTTTGTTCTCCCCCCACGTATGTAGCCCCTGCTAACCATCACCGGCAGAGGCGTGCAGATGACATTGGACAAGCCGACTCCACTGGAGCACAGTTCCTGGATGCAGCAAAGGGACTCGTTCCCCTGTGGGGCCCAATGGCAAACAGTCACGCTATCCGACACCTGACCCAGGCAGTAGAAACAACGATCAACATCACGGCTGGCATCCTCGCTAACAACACGGCTGAGCTTCAGGCGGTCCGCCTTGTGGCCCTTCAAAACCGCCTTGTTCTAGATGTGGTTCTAGCCGATCGAGGAGGTGCATGCCGCATCATCGGATCTAGCTGCTGCACCTACGTACCAGATAACTCACCCTCAGTCTACAAAGCAATTGAACACCTCCACAGACTTTCCTCAGAGGTTCACCAAGAACAAGAAGGATGGTCGCTTGGGAGCTGGTTTTGGGACACTTTGAAGGACTGGGGTTGGAGGTTGTCCTTCGTACTGATACCTGTTGTGATATTATGTGGGTGTTGTTTGGGTATCCAATGTCTACCATCTTTATTCAGCCTTGTCTCTAACTGTATGTGCCCAAAGACTTTGGACTTCCGAAATGAGCACATGAGTCCCCTCTATGAAGTAGAAATACGTGGCCTTATGGGGATAAATCCGAACTGACAAGTTGGCGAGACATGTTGAAAGGGAGGACTGTGGAATTTTAGTTTACGAGCTGAACATTATCTGCGCCAGCTTGTCACCCACGTACAACGTGCACGACAGCCATTTTAGGTATCATGGTCCCCCTGTCCACGATCGATTGCCAGCGCGCTCCTCCGACCCTGCAAGCATCTCCCGCGCACCCTGGCTCCCCCTCCCTCCCTCACATGAGCGTAACCCTTCTCCTCCTGCATGACCCTGTCCTTGGGAGTCACGCCCGCGCCTGACCAGCACCTCCTCTCCTTCCATGAATACCCCTCTGTTGATGAACCATCCCTCCGCGCTTGATTGTCCACGCGGCATGAATACCACTCCTTTGATGACCCCTTCCCCCGAGTCCGACTGTCCACACAGGTCCGAGGCCATCGCCTAAGCCGGGAGATACCGTTTACTGCCCCTTATTGTATGGAGTCGCTCCTCTTCAAAGGACCCACTATTGATCATGGCCTCCCCACCCCATGGGATACGATCAGGCGCACACATCCTAAGAATCGGCGGAACACTCAGCCGCGTGATAGCCCCCTCCTGTTATCAGCAGGGTGAGGACCTCTATTGTGGATGTATATGGGGGTGGGTTTGACACGAGGATTATGGGGACGTCATTTCATAAGTTTAAAGAGTCTTTTTATGCAATAAAGAATGCTCACATGTCGTAAACCAGGGTATAAGAGGCCAGGCCTCAGAGAGGCTGTTAGAGCACCTCGAGACGATACCTTGTTGTCTGATCTGATGTGTTCTGCTCCGTCGGAATAAAACTTCTGTTTCCTGCCTTCTGGTCTCCGGCGCCTGCCTCATTGCTTGGTAATTTGAATGGTATAAAGGCGGTTAGCGCCGGGCAAATCTTGGAAAAAGCCATAGCCCTACCCTTTTTCTACACTTGGATGACCGTGGCACCCCCCCTTATCTGCTTATTTGATGACAATGGTGTAATCATTGCCTAAGGCGATAGAGAATTGTCTCTCCGCATTCGTTAGATTTTGAAATTGGTTGATGTGAGGTTTTTTCTTAAGGCTGGCAAGGACCGCTCGCTCAAATGTAAGCACCTCCGGGGGGACCATACCATCCGTGGGGGTAAAGGTTGAAGGTTTCCTTAATCCTGTGTCTTGGCTCGTAGGCTCTGGTTTGTCGTCAAAGAAAGCCCGTAAGCGTATCTTTTGGAAAAGTTGTCTTATTTCGATCATCTCTTGGAAACTGTCTGGGATGGGGGTCGGGACAAACCCGAGGCCCTTTTCCAAGACGCTCTTCTCCGTTGGAGTCAAAACTTTATTTGAAAGGTTGACAATTAGATTCTTCTCCCCCTGGAGGTGGTGCTCCTGGTTTCCATCGTGGTCTGTGGTGTCGGTTGTTCTTGCCACTGTACCCCTTTCTGTCCGCCTCGCTTTCGACCTCTTCCTCTGCCCCAACCTCTGCCTTGAAAAGGTGGCGGATTCTAAGGGTAAAATTGCGGTGGGCCCTGTTGGAAGAAGGGGTACTGCCATGGAGGTGTCATATGTGGTGGGCCATGAAACATTGGACCTTGTTGGTAGCCTTGTTGCCAGTTAGGGCGTTGTGGGAACCGGTTGTTTTTTGCGGGGTAGCCTCCACTTGAGTCACTGCTCGTGGAGCCTCGTCTATTGATATCATCCGAGTTGTCGTTGGAGGAATAGTTGGTCTTTTTCCCTTTGAAACCATCTTTTAGGTAAGGATATACTTTCTCCTTTTCAAACTTCGTAATATCTTTTTGAAGTTTTGTTGTTTTTTGTTTCAAAAGGTATTCGTGATGATCCGCCATTTCCTGATTAATTTCAGCTAGCTTGGTGGTGAAGGCGGCTTTGTTCTTCTTGTTGACAGTACTCTTCATTGTGGCTTCTAAAGCCGAGATTTTTTCCAATAAGGCATCAGATAATCGTTTCTCCGTTTGTGTGATTAGGAAAAGTAAATCTTTGGTGCATTTCCATGACACCTGGCACCAGTCAACCTTGAATTGTTTGTCTTCTAGGAAGAGTCTAGGGATGATGTTCACGACTAGTCCCTGTGGGGCTATGTTGCTCCGAAGGTATTCTGTCATCATTATACCATGTATGGTAATCCTTATTAATTCTTTCTTCATTTCAGTCAACGTCAACCATTCATCATTGGAAGTACCAGGGGCAGAGGCAGTTGGGTTGTTAAGGAAGGGTGGTGCTGTTCTTAAGGCTTCAGCTATGGCATCCTCATCAAAGCTAAGGCCCGGTACATCCTCTATGTTGGTAATGGGTGGCCGGTGTTAAGGGTATATGCTAACCAGAGAAGCCAAGGCTGTGGATCTGGTCTTCTCAGTGTTTGCGATTAAAAAGTGGGCCAAGACAGTGGGAAAGTATCACTGTTGGTAACCTGGAAGTCCCGTGGGGTATACCCACGCAATTCAAATTTAACAAGGAGGGACAAAAATGAGGACAATATTTAGGACAATATTTATAGGGGTCCAGTGTACGTGTCCTATGAACTAATAACCAAAATATGTACAAAGTTCCCCAAGAGGTAGTGATGACATGGCTAGGGAAGTCTCTCTCTTACTGGATGGATATGTGTAGGGGTGTCAGGGAATCAAAGTAATCCCTTATCGGAACTTAGGATGCCTCACACAACTAAAAAGCTGGACGACTGTTGTCATCCTACCAG